>NC_139782.1:4442636-4900136 GCF_965231275.1 Zosterops lateralis | reverse complement strand
TGAGGGATTCCTGACATCTAACCCTCACCTGGACTGTCCAGCAGCTGATGGTGGGAAATAAACACAATTTCTAGAGGCTCTGCAGGAATTTGGGAGCAAACACACACCTGTAAAGCCTACAAATAATAACCCTGCCAGAGCTCCCCATGGCTGTGCTTTTGCACAGCTCAGACAGACAAGTCTGAGGGGTTTTTTTAAGTGGATTATTAGAGGAAAAGGAGTAATTCCATGAAGAGTCAGTGCTGCAGGAGCCTCCTGGATCCTTGTGCTTTTTGTGTCACCCTGATCTGGGGCTGGGGAAGTTCCTGGTGCTCAGAACAAAATCCCATTAGAGAAACAAGCTGAGCTCGGTGTCCCATCACTGCTGTGTCACCCTGGGCACAGAGGGGTTTGTGCTCCTGGTCCCAGGGCTTTGTGCTGCTCAGCTCCTGGGCAGGCAGCAAACAGCCCAGACCCGTGTGAGGGATGTGCTCAGGTTGTGTTTTGGGGTTATTTTACACCTTTGGGGTTATTTAATACCTTTTTGTTCCTGCTCAGGGTGGTTGGGTGTGGTTTGCAATGAGCTGAGTTTAGCTAGGCTGGCCTGGGGAGGCAGGGATTGGGTTTGGGAAGGCAGAAGTGCAAGGTTTGGGTTAAAGAAAATCAGATTTTGGGATCCGAAAGGTTGAGTTGGGATCAGGAAAGGACGATTTGGGCTCAGGAAGGTTGGGTTTGGGATCAGGAGGTTGGGTTTGGGATCAGGAAGGTTTGGTTTATGATCAGGAAGGTTGGGTTTGAATTCAGAAACGGAGATTTTGGGCTCAGGGAGGTTGGGTTGGGATCAGGAGGGCTGGGTTTGGATTGGGAAGGTTTGATTTCTGCCTCTGCCACCACCCTGCAGGATGCCACTGGTGTGGCCACATCCTCTCTTTGCTCTGCACTATAAAATTCTCCAGCAATGAAAGGATTTGTTGGTTCTCTGGGGGAACAAAACCTCTTATTAACAAATTCTGTCCTTCCCAGTGTCCATTGGGGGTCTCTGGGGGGTCCCTGCAGCACAAATTCACCCCAGATGAGTTAAGGAAACATCAGCTGGGGGGAACAGCCTGTGTTAACCTGCAGGGCTCCTCTTGAGCAGCAATCCAAGGCCCAAATCCCAGTTTAAGGTGTATTTTCCCTTCAGGTCCTGTGTCCCTTACAGGTGCTGGCCTGGCTGTGGGCACCAGCATGGTCAGGGGAGTTATAAAATAAATTTGATTTAATGTATTTGATTTAATTTATTTGATTTAATGTATTTGATTGAATAAATCTGATTTTTATGGTGCATTTCTATACCTCAGAGCTGTCCTGCCCTGCTGCTCACAAAAGTCCATCCAAAAGTTTTCAGGGGGGCTGGATTGAACAATTTTCCTTCTACTTTCCCCACTTCCTGTAAATGCTGGGCCAGACAAAGGTGCTGTAAAAAGGACCAGCCACAGTTTGATGTCCCCAAGTGAAATGGGGCAGCTTTGGTTGGGCCAACATGGGAATTGGGTTGTGACATTTGTTTTTTCTGCAGCCTCCCTATATGGCCTTTCATTTTAATCTTATTTTTGTCCCTCTGCTGTTCCCCCCTCCCTCCTCCCTGCGCTCACCAGTGAAAATAGAACAGAAAAAACGCTGTTTGAGGCAGCTGGGGAGGCAAGAGGGAGAAAATATTGCAGGGAGTTGTTCCTTTGCAGTGGTCTGGGGGTTGCTGGTGCTTTATGGGGAAGGGAAGGGTCACCCAGTTTGTTACTGGGAGGAACTGGTGAGGGTTCTGGGGCAGGAAAGGATTTTATCCCGTAGGCAGAGGGGCAGCAGAGCAGAGCCAAGCCCTGGTGGGGATCCCAGAGGGGCTGGGGGTGCCCAAAGCTGCTCCAGCTCAGGGGAAGGGGGTGAAAAGGTTCCCAGGAGAGTCAAGGACAAAACCAAGAGGGCAGAGAGTGCAGTTCCTGGGATGAGCTGGATCTGCTGCTGGAATTAATTTGCTTTAAAGATTTTTATTTTTTTCCTTCCTCAAAGTCCGGATTCCTGCCCTGAAGGTTGCTGGAGGTTTTTGCTCACAGAAATGCTGCCAGGTGAGCAGTGCTGGGCTGGAAGTTCCCAGTCTGCTGCAAAATGTGCTTTGATTGGGGTCAAATTACATCAGATAATTAAATAAACCCCAAACAACTCACCCTCCTCACCCCCCACAAAAAAAAAAAAAAAAAAAAAAAAAAAAAACAACAAAAAAAAACACAACCCAAAAAAAACCCCAAACAAAAACCAAACAAACAAAAAAAACCCTCCCCCCCAAAAAACCAACCAAAAAACCAAAAACAACAACCAAAAAAACCCCAACAAAACAACAACAACAAAAAAACCTCCACCAAAACCCCAACCAACTAAAAAGCCCAACTGAAAAACCTTAAAATGCTCCATAAAACCTTTTCTTTTCATTCCTTTTCAAGCCATTTACATTTAAAGGCCACTCAGAAACCCCCCATTCACCCAGCTGATCTCATTAAAGGGACTGAAGAACTCAAGTGACTCCTCAGGGACTTGAACTTGCAGTTGAAGGAGCTGAAAAGTCCCAAATATGATGTTGAGGAGACCTTAAACTATTCCCTTCCACCTCCTTGTACTGATGCGTGTTGAGGTTTAAAGGCTCTGGTTGTTTTCTGTGTGGATTTTCTTAAATTTCAGACAAATTTCGTTTCAAAAAAACCCCCAAAAACTGAAAAACAAACAAACAAAAAAAACCCCAACAAACAAACAAACATAACCCAAAAAACCAACCAAACAAACAAAAAAAAAAAAAACAACCAAAAAAAACCCCAAAAAACCCCACCAAAAACCAACACCAAAGTAGTAAGAAAATAAATCTGTCCAATTAAACATGGGCAGATTTAATTATGAACAGTGTCATTATGGGTAATTCATGTGCACTCTGCAGTCACTTGTGATGCTCTCACACTGTTCAATTCCTGCCTAAAAAAAAAAAAAAGTTTGGTCAACTTCTTAATTTTTGCTGTCGATAACGGGAAGCTGAAAATTCAGAATTTTCAAAAGTAAACTCGTAATTTATGTGGATTTTGGTGAGTTTTTTTGTTGGTTTTTTTTTTTTTTTTGCTTGGTTGGTTGGTTGGTTTTGGGTGGTTTTTTTTATTTATTATTATTTTTTTTTTTTTTTTTTCATTTTACAGCCATTTGGGTGCAGTGGCTCTGCTCCTCTTGCTGTGTTTAGTGGTTGAGGGTGAACTCCAAATTAGGATCTGGACATTGCAAAACCTGAATATAAAATCATTGAATCTCCTGCCTTGGAAGGGCCCATCAGTGACAGAGTTACTGCAACAAACATCCCCTCAGAACAGTGGGGAGTTACTTAGAGGTTAAATCTGAGCTTCCACTCTTCACCAAAATTGCAGCATTGGTGTCCACAGTGTTTTCTTACAGGAAGGACAAAAACCACTTTTTTTTTTTTTTTTTAAGTTTTTTTTTTGGCCACAAAGACTAATTGGTAGATGAGAGTGAAGGTAATGGTTTGCCTTTCCCTGGGGATGAGAAACTCACTGGTGGCGAATTTTCTGATGATCTCAAAATCCTGGAGTGGTTTGGGTTGGAAGGGACCTTAAAGATCATTTTGTTCCATCCCTTGCCATGAGCAGGGACTCCTTCCACTGTCCCAGGCTGCTCCAAACCCCATCCAGCCTGGCCTTGGGCACTTCCAGGGATCCAGGGGCAGCCCAAGCTCCTCTAGGCACCCTGTGCCAGGGCCTCCAACCCTCCCAGGGAAGGATTACATCATTTGAGATACGTTGACATTTTAGGAAGAAATGCTCTTCCTCAATAAAGTGGAGCGATCGATCCACAGCGGTTTGTGCAGTGCAGGTGTGGCAGTAAAACCTCTCTGGGAAGTGTTGGGGCACCTGGTGCCTTTTGCAGGTGTTTGTGCTGTGCCAACTCTCATTGTCCTCTGAGTTCTCTTTGTGGTATCTCAGTTCTCTTCACTGGACAAACCCACAGCATCAACTTTTTACCCCGAATTTCAGGCTTTGAGCTGATTTTGTTAATTAATTTTCCGGAAATTAATTTAGGATACCTAAGGGAATTAATTTAGCACACCTAAGGATTTATGCATGACCAAGGGCTGTTCTAAATGACAACAGCCATGGGATAACTGTGCAGATTCTGCCTGGCTGAGATGAATGGGGAGATGAGCACTGGAGTGAGCCAGGGGGTGACAATGCCAATGTCCCATCCTGAGCCAGGGGGTGACAATCCCAGTGTCCCATCCTGAGCCAGGGGGTGACAATCCCAGTGTCCCATCCTGAGCCAGGGGGTGACAATGTTGGTGTCCCATCCTGAGCCAGGAGGTGACAATGTCAATGTCCCATCCTGAACCAGGGGGTGACAACACCAGTGTCCCATCCTGGGCCAGGAGGTGACAATGTCAATGTCCCATCCTGAGCCAGGGGGTGACAATGGCGGTGTCCCATCCTGAGCCAGGGGGTGACAATGCCAATGTCCCATCCTGAGCCAGGGGGTGACAACACCAGTGTCCCATCCTGAGCCAGGAGGTGACAGTGGCAGTGTCCCATCCTGAGCCAGGAGATGACAATGGCAGTGTCTCATCTTGATCCAGGAGGTGACAATCCCAGTGTCCCATCCTGAGCCAGGGGGTGACAATGGCGGTGTCCCATCCTGAGCCAGGGGGTGACAACACCAGTGTCCCATCCTGGGCCAGGAGGTGACAGTGGCAGTGTCCCATCCTGAGCCAGAGGGTGACAATGGCGGTGTCCCATCCTGAGCCAGGGGGTGACAACACCAGTGTCCCATCCTGAGCCAGGGGGTGACAATGCCAATGTCCCTTCCTGCAGACAGCTCTGGCATCCTCCCGGCCCGCAGCCTCCCGGCATTTCTCCCTGATGAGTTCAACTTCTCTCTCTCTCCCCCTCCCCTTCCTTTCTCCTCTTCCCACCTCCCTCCCTCCCTTGCCTGGTCCTTGACAGAGGCGCAAACACTCTTAAATGAGAGATAGTGGCTTCCATCCAATGGAGCCCCGGTTAATCACCGAACATCGTGGGAAAAGCACAAGATGAGGGCCGAGAAACAGCCCATTGTCTGGGCAAGATTAAAGCCCCAAAAGCCGTATTGTCTACTGAGGGGATAAATCTTCCTGCTGTCACTCAAGCACTGAATTAAATTCCCCTTCATTTCTAAAGGGGCTTATCTGTCCTGAATAGGCTGTTGCGCCACAAGCGTAAGGGAACGTATTAAGTGAGCTCCTGTCTTGGGCACCTTCACAAATAGACCAAAAAACAGGAGCAAATGTGGAAGGGGCGGGCGGCAGGGGGGACGAGCAGGAGAGATTTGGGCTGGGTGGGGGGAAGAGAGGAGGGATGTTAATTGTTGGTCCAGGTCGTTATCGCTGGAGGATGGAGAGGAGCTTCCTCCTGTCGCGACAGGAGCGGCTCTGAGCATCCCTCGGTGCATCCCGGGGTGATGAGGCACAGGGATGTCCCTGCACAGCCCGGGGAGTCTCAGTGTGACAGTGACATTCTTTAGGGTCCCCAAGGGCAGAATCAGCCTTTGGGTGTATCGGCGATTGAAGGAGAGACGGGAAGAATGACCACGATCAGAATCCAATTTTACTCAAGTTTTCTAAAAACTTATATACAATTTCAGTAAGATTAATAATTTCTACTATAATAATTAAGTTTAAAGATCACACAAACAACTCATATATTTCTCAATATATTCATTCTAAGAGGTTGAGTAAATCTTCTTCTTTAAGCGAGTTTCTAATCCCATCTTCTCATAAGCTCAAAGTTCTGTTTGTTCTTTCCAAAACATCCTAGTCACCAGACTAGATATGAGAATTAAGTGAATCCCTATATGGGTGATGCCAGGGCTGGGGTTTGGGGGGCTGGCACAGCCCAGGTGGTCTGGGGAGGGAGTTTTGGGGTGGGTTTGGTGATATTTTGGGTGCTGGCACCACCCAGGTGGTCTGGGGAGGGAGTTTTGGGGTGGGTTTGGTGATATTTTGGGTGCTGGCACCACCCAGGTGGTCTGGGGAGATGGTTTTGGGGTGGGTTTGGTGGTGTTTTGGCTCAGAGGCAGAGCTGAAGTGGGAGCAGGATGTTGTTCCAAAGAGCTAAAGAGGAGCTGGATGGAGCCAGGCCTGCTTCTGTCTGAAACAGCAAAACTTCCATGGTTAACTCAGTTTAAATGGTGCCTCAGTAAAAAAAAAGAAACACAACAACTTTGATTAGAGCAGGTTAGGGCAAATTCCCCTTCCCTGGGAGGGTGATGATGACCAGGCACAGGGTGCCCAGAGGAGCTGTGGCTGCCCCTGGATCCCTGGAGGTGTCCAAGGACAGGTGGGATGGAGCTTGGAGCCACCTGGGATGGTGAAAGCTGTCCCTGCCCATGGCAGAGGGTGGAATGAGATGATCTTTAAGGTCCCTTCCCACCCAAACCACTCCAGATTCTGTGATTCCAAGGAGAGGAGAGGGGGCCAGAGCTCCAGGAAGTCTCCAGGACCCACAGGTGATGCTGCGACCCTAAATGTTTCCTCTGGGGCTTGGCTGGGTCCCAGCGCTGCTGCGGGGACAGGGGACACACTGGCACAGTTGTGTCACTGAGATCCATCCCCTCCTCCTCCTCCTCCTCCTCCTCCATCCCGCCCTGAGGGAATGGATGTTGTCCTGCTCTTTTGGGGGGTTCAGCAGGAGGGACAGGGTGGCTGCTCGGTGGCACATAACGAGTTTGGGATGTTGGATGTTCTGCTGTCTGCGGGGTCCCCAGGGCTGGAGGTTGGGTCCAGCTCCCTCTGCACTCCCCTGATGGTCTCATTCCTGTCCAGCGTGGTTTTAACCCGGGGAAAGGACAAAAATAATCTTATTTTTTCAAGTTAGCTGCCATACTTTAGTGTCAATCCCAAATTGTGGATTTCTTGTGGCTGCAATATCAGCAGATTGGGGGTGATACCATCATAGCTATGGAGGTGAGACTGATTTCTCCCTCTTTGCTGATACAATTTTTATTTATTTTTCCATCTCTGATTGAAATTTATTATTTTTATTAACTCTTTCTGTGCCTATGGTGATGACAGGGCTGTGCGACTCTGTGTTTATTGATAGCCTGGTTGGTTTCTATTTCTACAAAACAAATACACGTGGAAGAAGCTCCTTATTTCAATAAAAATTTGGTGTTGAGCTGGTTCTGAGGGTGCTGCTGGCCAGGAATTCACAATACAAATCCCAGAGGCCAGTAGTATTTCTGTTTCTATTTACCACACTAAATATTAGCCAAAGTGAAACATGCCCAGCACAGCTCTGCAGTTCCCAGGCAGAGGGATAAACCTCACCCTGGCGCTGGGCTGCTGGATTAGAGGCAGCCTCGGTGCGATTTGGGAAGTGCTAAACAGGATTTTCTGCATCCTGAGTGGAGTTTCCTCTCGTTGATAGGGTTTAATGCTCCCCTGTACAAATCTCTCACTGTGCAAATACCTCCAATCTCTCCCTTTAGCCACCCAAACAAGTGGGTTTACACCTGCTTACCAGATTAATTTAATTAGCCAAAAATGGAGTGAAAGAACTGCCTGGAGAACAATAGTTCCCAAAGAATTTTTTTTAAATTTTTTTTTCACCCCCCTTCTATTTCTTGTTGGTTCTGGTAATCTGGGTTCAGATATTTCTCTGAGCTTCCTGGCTTCTTATTCCAGTACACAAACTTGAGAAAAATAAATGTCCAGAATAATGTTTTGAGGGTTTTCTTTTTATATTTGGAATAATACAAATAAAATTTTCCCCAAACTTCCCATGAAAGAACTGATCCAGCTCCTTGCTTATCTCAGGGAATACAATTTATTTGCTGCCTAAAAGTGACTCAGTTCTCAAGGAGAACCCAGAGTTGTTCTTCCACAAGACTTGTGTTAATTTAGGAAGGCAAAAAAGGTTTGGGAGGACATTCCTGCAGCTGGAATCAGTTCCTTGGTGTGGGTTTTTACCTGCTGCTCACCTGTGCAGGGCTGGCCAATGTTGGCCAAGGGAATTGGAGCTCTGGGGCAGAACTTGGAGCCCAACCCTGCCCTGGCTCCCTCAGAACCCCCCCAAACACTCTGGGTTGGGTTTGAACACAAATTATTTCATCATTCCAGCAACCTTAAATATTCATTTCAATTCCCCCCTTACTGTGAAGACTTTTATTTACAAATCAAGCCCCTCATTTGAGCAGACAGAGTTTTCAAGCCAAAAAAAGGAGCAGTTTAGTCAATGCCAAACTGCCTTTTCACACTGATGCTCCTTTGCCATTTTTTAAAGACACCAGACAGATTCCTGCTTTAATACATCCATATTTTCTATTAAATAGCAAATATTCTATTAAATAGAGTCGCTTAGAGGTACAATGGGTTGAGCACTGTAAAACCAATGAATAATCTCCATTAATTAGGTTAAAATTCAGCTGATATTTCCCATTTTCCTCCATATCCCCCAATCTTTTGGAGAAACGGCACAAGCTCTCCTCAAAGCACCTTCCGAGCCCTCCACAATGCTACTTTCAAAGTAATTCGTATTTAAAAAATAATAATAACAAGCAAACAAACTCGTCAGCCCATGGGACGCTTCTGCCCCGCGGCTTAATGGCGCAGGGTCTTTATACAGCCCAAAAATCCAGCAGCTTTCGATAACAAAGGACGAAATTCAGGAAACAAATTGCTCCTCTCCTCATAAGTCACACTCTCATAAGTGTGCCAGGGGTGGAAAAGATGTGTTGATAACATTCAAAGAGTTTTGGTCGCCGATGAATTGTAAATTCCCAGCGAGGCTCTGGTGAGCAGCGTGGGGCTGGCCACAGAATGCGCTCAGATTGGGGCATTCACCGCTTCCATTTCTCGCAGCACTTTTAGGATAAGAGCTAAGGAACACCACGGGGAGATTTTGGTAGGCAGCCTGGAGGGGGGAGGAAAAAAAGGGGGGAAAAAAGAAGAAGAAGGAAAAATAAAAAAAAAAGGCAAAATATGCAGAGGCGATTTAATGAACATCCAAAAGGGCTCTTTAGAGCGGAGCTGTGAGCTCTGGCTGCGACTTTCGGGGGCAGGGGAACAAAGGACAAAACGCTCCCGGGTTTCCTGCCTGACAAAAGGGAGCACAATCCCAGCCTTGGGCTGATCCTCAACCCACCAGGGACGGCACTGGGCAGGTCCTGCTGCTCTCCTCTTGGGAGAGAAGTTTGGGCTTGGAGCATCTCGGGATTCTCCTGCTGATGGGAAGGGATGGGGTGGGGTGGGATGGGATGGGATGGGATGTGAAGGGATGGGATGGGATGGGATGGGATGGGATGGGATGGGATGGGATGGGATGGATGGGATGGGATGGGATGGGGTGGGGTGGGGTGGGATGGGATGGGATGGGATGTGAAGGGATGGGATGGGATGGGAAGGGATGGGATGGGATGGGATGGGATGGGATGGGGTGGGATGGATGGGATGGGATGGGATGGGATGGGATGGGATGGGATGGGATGGATGGGATGGGATGGATGGGATGGATGGGATGGGATGGGATGGGATGGGATGGGAAGGGATGGGATGGGAAGGGATGGGATGGGATGGGATGGATGGGATGGGATGGGATGGGATGGGATGGGATGAGATGAGATGAGATGAGATGAGATGGGATGAGATGAGATGAGATGAGATGAGATGAGATGAGATGAGATGAGATGTTATAAATGGGAGCAACATGGAAATGCCTGAGAGCTCCTGTCCCACCAGTGTCTCTTGGTGTCAGCACGGGCTTGCCCAAGGCAGTGTGGATTCCATGGATTCCCTGGGATAATTTGGGATGTGGGCAGGTGCTGGTGCTTTCCCAGCTGGTGGGATGGAGGCTGGTGGTGGTTGGCTTTTCACTCTGAGCTCCTTGTGACAGCACTCAGATGAGTCCATGCCCAGAGTTGGGTTTTTTTGTAGGATCCCATGCTGAAAGCTTGAGGAACCATGGCTTTCTCAGAAATAAAAACGCTGGAATTCTGCTCTTTAGTGTTCCTCAGTGACCGTTCTAAAGAGATCTTGGAATTACCCAGTTCAACTTACTCCTGACAGACCTACAAGTGACAGAAGCAGGGAGGGATGGCTCTTGGTGCCAGCTGGGGACCTACAAATGACAAAATCAGGGAAGGATGGCTTCTCATGCCTGTTGGGGATGTACAAGTGACAGGATCAGGGAAGGATGGCTCTTTGGGGGATCTATAAGTGACAAAAGCAGGGAAGGATGACTTTGGTGCCAACTGGGGATGGCTCTTGGTGCCAACTGGGGATCCACAAGTGACAAAAGCAGAGAAAAACGGCTCTTTGTGCCACGTGGGGACCTACTAGTGACTAAAGCAGAGAAGGTGGCTCTTTGGGAGATCTGCAAGTGACAAGATCAGGGAAGGATGGCTCTTTGTGCCGGTTGGGGACCCACAAGTGACAAAATCAAGAAAGGATGGCTCTTGGTGCCACTTGGGGCGAATCCCTCCCTAATTCCAGCCCGTTTGGAGGCAGCACTCAGCCTCCCTCCTCCATCCCAGCCCTGAGCCCTGCAGCTGGGGCTCCAGCCAGGCCAGGGGAGGGGACCCAGCCGCAGGGAGCTCTTCCCGCAGGTCAGGACACTTGGGCAGGCCCCAAAAGGGTTAACAAACAAAGTGCCTGCATGGCTTTGTTCCCCGGCAATCTAATCAGATGTTAACCTACAGTCTATATCCAAGCAATCCTTTCCTTATGATAGTGATTAGTATTACACTGGGAATGAATAGAGCGAGGAAGGATTCCTATGGTAACCTTCAAAATGCATTCCATCGGCAGGCTCTGCCTACTCACAATAATTACGTTCTTAACTCGTCTAACAAACGGCATGCTAATTAGCTGCTTAACCAGCCTCGCCTCATTATTACCAGGGCTGGGCAGGCTGGAGCAAAGTGACCCAGAGAGAGAGAGAGAACAGGACCACTTAAAAAAAATTAAAAATAATAGTAATCATAATGTATTTGTCATGTTGGCCGTGAGGATGGACCTCCTCCATGGTGGTGGGGCTGGGCTTGTGGGCAGAGCCACAAACCCTCAGCACTGGGGCTCAGCTGCTTTGGGATTTGGCTCCCTGCAGTGCCTGAGCCTTGGGTTGGCATCTGCTGGTGCCCATGGTGGCCTCCAAGTGTCACTGGGGCTGTCCCAGGTTGGTTTGGCAATGACTGTGTCCCACAGTGGGCTGGGTCCTCCCACCCTGAGCGTGGCTTGGGTTGAGCTCTGTCCTCCTCTCCTCTCCTCTCCTCCTCCTCTCCTCTCCTCTCCTCTCCTCTCCTCTCCTCTCCTCTCCTCTCCTCTCCTCTCCTCTCCTCTCCTCTCCTCTCCTCTCCTCTCCTCTCCTCTCCTCTCCTCTCCTCTCCTCTCCTCTCCTCTCCTCTCCTCTCCTCTCCTCTCCTCTCCTCTCCTCTCCTCTCCTCTCCTCTCCTCTCCTCTCCTCTCCTCTCCTCTCCTCTCCTCTCCTCTCCTCTCCTCTCCTCTCCTCTCCTCTCCTCTCCTCTCCTCTCCTCTCCTCTCCTCTCCTCTCCATCACGGAATCTGGAGTGGTTTGGGTGAGAAGGGACCTTCAAGATCATCTCATCATCTGGTCCCCATGGTGACCTCCAAGTGTCACTGGGGCTGTCCCAGGTTTGCTTTGGCAGTGACTGTGTCCCACAGTGGGCTGGCTCCTCGGTGGCTTGGCTGAGCTCTGTCCCCCTCTCCTCTCCTTGGAATCACAGAATCTGGAATGGTTTGGGTGGGAAGGGACCTTAAAGATCATCTCATTCCACCCTCTGCCATGGGCAGGGACAGCTTTCACCATCCCAGGTGGCTCCAAGCTCCATCCCACCTGTCCTTGGACACCTCCAGGGATCCAGGGGCAGCCAGAGCTCCTCTGGGCACCCTGTGCCTGGTCATCATCACCCTCACAGGGAAGGGGAATTTGCCCTAACCTGCTCTAATCAAAGTTGTTGTGTTTCTTTTTTTTTACTGAGGCACCATTTAAACTGAGCTAACCATGGAAGTTTTGCTGTTTCAGACAGAAGCAGGCCTGGCTCCATCCAGCTCCTCTTTAGCTCTTTGGAAGTTGGATGAGTGAATAAATTATGCCTGGGCACAAAGGACACGTTCTGGAGGAAACTGAGCTTCCTGCATTCCTGAAACGCACCAAAATCAAG
The DNA here is from genome assembly GCF_965231275.1 of Zosterops lateralis. Classification (NCBI taxonomy): domain Eukaryota; kingdom Metazoa; phylum Chordata; class Aves; order Passeriformes; family Zosteropidae; genus Zosterops; species Zosterops lateralis. The sequence goes on along the minus strand of NC_139782.1, from coordinate 4,887,935 downwards.
GATGCTTGTCCCGTTGGGCACTGCCCTCCACCTGTCCCGTGGTTTTACAAAGTCTCTTCTTGTTTTTTCCTGGGACAACCCGTTCAGGGTCTTTCCCTGGGTGCTGTTTTTTGCTTCTGACATCCATTCTCCACCCACTCATTCCAATGTGGATTTGTGGTGTTTCTTCTTTGAGGTTGGTGGGGTTTTCTACAGCTGGGGATGGCACCAGATTTAGGCAGAAATGTCCTGTGAGCTTCAGGGCTGTAACTCTGGTGAGAGAGAAGCTAAACTGAAAGTCACTGGGGGATTCCATCAGCTGTTTGCTTGGTTTACTTTCATTTCTTTTCCCTTCACAAAATGTTTCATTTGCTGCTGGTCCTCGTGGTGACCTCCAATCCAGGGAGAAAAGGAGCACAGCAGGTTCATTGCTCTTGGAAAGGCATGTGGTGGGTTTTTTGGGAAGTTTTCTAATTCTAATAGTTGAGATGAGGGAAAGTCCCAGCAGGTCCACTCCAGCACTCCTTGCAATGGCTTTTTCCAAACCTGGGAGGATTCTGCTTCAAACCCCCTCAAAATCCAGTTGTCTTTATGGGCAGCCAGGGTAGCTTACAGTAGCTGCTGTGGTTAAGGAGAGATCACAAAAGTGAGGAGGTTTTAAAACCCTTTTTTACAGTTCCTTAGTGTCAATCCACAAAGTTAATCCCAATGTCAACAAAGAATAACACCATTTATGTGCCACTAAATGCAAACTTGTGCTGTTGCAGAGCCTGCAGTGGTAGGGTTTGCCCTAAATACAATCTGTTCCATTTTTGTGCCTTTGCACCAGCTGGAAATGCAAGCTCCTACCACGATTTCAAATATTGATTCGCTTAGCACACATCAAAACATTACCTTGAGATATTAAGCAGAATGTTTATTTTTGGGTTTCACACCTCCAACCTTTTTAACACCTTAATGTGCCGGTGCATTTTGTTGTATTCCTAATTATTTTTTTCCCCCCTTTTCACCTCTGCAGTTTGTTCTTACATTGTTGAAATCCAAGGGTTGTGAATAATGAGAGCAGAGCACTCTGTCTCCAACAGAACACAGTTTCCTTCTTGGATGTGCTTTGAGAGAGCCACAGGTCAGGGAGTTTTCAGTAAAAATTGGAGCTGAATTTATGATTTGTGTCACGAATTTGTGTTGAGATGGTCTTCATTTAAACGAGAGGAGATTTTATGCTCAGGTGTTGGTACATGCAGTTTGAAACTTTCTAAAATAACTGTTTATCTTATTAGAAGTATTGATTTTCCTCACCTTTCATTCAGAAGGAATTTCTCCATGGAAAGGGGGGTCAGGCTTGGCAGGGGCTGCCCAGGGAGGTTTGGAATTCCCATCCCTGGAGGTGTCCAGGGAAAGCCTGGATGTGGCACTCAGTGCTCTGGGCTGGGGACAAGGTGGGGATTGGACACAGGTTGGACTTGGAGGACTTTTCCAAACTCAGAGATTCTGTGATTCTGTGTTTATCTGTAGAATAGAAATGCAGTTTCATTCCCAACTCTCTTCCTCTCCATAAAATGTTGGCAAAATTTACACCAGCAAAACCTGGAAATACTTTTTTTGTCTACATGTGATGACTTCCTCAGTTGTTATTTTGGGATTTGCAAAGTTTCAAGAAGCTGGACATCTTTTAATAACCCAGTAGGAGCTCAGTGATTTCATCATTCCCTTATCAATGGCTACTGGTGAACCCAAATATCCACACCCAACAAAGGCTGACTAAGGGATGGATGTTTATTTTGGTTATCAACTGATTTTTCTCTAGTGGAACACTTAATTATATTACCACTCTATCTTTAGTACCGATAATTTTCACAAATATTTTGCATTCTGCCTGTTTAGCCCTTGTTTTTCCACATTAACAACTCTCCTGGCAGGTGGAGCAGCATTTGGGAATTTCGTGCCTGTTGCAACAGAACTTCATTTTGTATTTGGACACAAAACCATCCCCAAGAATTCGTGTTCAGCCTCTCTGTGCTCACCAGTTGCAGGGCAGATAGGGCACCACGCAGGATAATGGAGCTCAGGTTTCAGCTCTCCTTGGGAAGCTGCTGCTGCTGCTGCAAGCTGAGAGTGAAAGAACCCACCAAAAAATGCCCCCACTGCTCCCAGGCCAGCTCAGATGGAGAATCATTATGGAGAGTCTCTGCTCTGGGTCAGCTCTAACAGCTACAGCTTCATGATGTGGGACAGACAGGGAGGAAATCATAATTCAGGCAAAAAAAAAAATCAGATTTTTTTAATCCGTTGAATGCGATTTTTGCATTTGAGCAGAATCAGAAAGAACCAAAAGTCCCCACTTTTTGCAAAGAGCCGCCGTTGGCCACAAGCTGGTGGTGGCAGTGGGAGGAATGCAGCTGCTGAATTCCCCGCTTTCCACGGGAGCACAACAAAGGCTGCAGCGACGTGGGCAGTGGGGAGAAGCATTTCAAAAATCCTGCTGGGAAATGGGAGCGTTCGGGAGGCGCTGCCTGTGCCTGGTGTTGGTGACGAGTGGGGCAGTACTGGGGTTTGGAGGGTTTGGGCGGGTTTGGTGGGGCAAATTCTGAGTGATGCCTTCATGGCAGATCTGCCATGGACCTTCCAAAATGTCAAAGTGGGATCACCCGCCCCCAAAATCTGAAAAAACCCTGAAATGTGCATCTTTCCATGGAGAATCCACTGAGAAAACAAATTCTACCTGGTTAAAAGAGAGGAGGGAAGCAGGTGCTTGGCTTGACCAGGTGGTCATGGTGGAGGATGGCTCCTGTTCTCTTGGATTTTTGGGGTATAGAGGTTAGAGGGATATGGCATTTAAAATAAACAGTTGAGATATGGCATTAAAATCTCTTTTGAGAAAGGATCCCCACTCTGGTACTGCCCAAAAATGTAATTGTTGAAGAATATTTAGAAGAGAGAGGCCACAATTTATTGATCGAAGGTTTGAACAGGGAATTTCAATATTTCTTAGTATTCCAGTCCTGTATATTTATATCAAATATAATTCGATGCTCAGAACAGTTTCCTCAGTGGATTTCTTGTGGCTGCAGTTGCTCCTCTGCCTTTCAGAGTTGCTGTGGAGGTTCATCCCCATCGCTTAGGAACAGAACGTGGCCCCAGGGGTTGGGACACCAATCTGAGGGTCCCAGGCAGGTTTGGGCCAGGCTGTCCCTGCTCTGCAGGCTGCTCTTCCAGGGAGGGTGGGAGTGGATGGAGCAGCTGGAATGTGGAGGGCTTTTATTTCTTCCAAGTCAACGCCGGAGTGGCGCAGGGTCCTGTCTCGAATAACTCCCTGAGCAGGAAAATAAACAGCCCAGTGGATGCAGAGCCCTGCCAGTCCTCTGGCCCCAGGTTTTTCAACGGTGTCAAGTGATTTCTGTGTGTACAAAATTTCCTTTCACCGCCGGCTCGGGCAGTGATGTGTGTTAAGAACCAGCTGAGGCTTTGGCACTAAAACCCCGCAGAATCTTCTGTTATGTTGGAGAAATCCTCTCCCTCTTCCTCGGCTTCTCAATTCCCCAGCCCTGTTGGTAGGGAAAGTGGAATTATCAGCAAGGAAATGCCTCGTTTTCTGGAATTAAACCAAAAAGTGCTGGAAATCTTCCTCGTGCTTGCAAATCCGCGGGGTTTTTCGTGCTGTTTAGCCCTTGGTAGCCAGGGCTCTCTGCAGATTTGGGGTGCCTGTTTGAAATGGCACCTCCCAGGCTGCAGGAGGGATCCCCTCCTCGTGCAGTTGGAGTTTGTGTCTCCGGACAAGCCCCTGAAAACTCTGAAATGCAGCATATTCATAACCGCCCCCGTTTGTGTGTGAGGCAGAGAAGGAACAAGGAGTATGAAAACACAGCTCTGTGAAAGATTCCCATTATCCTGCCCCAGATGGCACCAGCTGTACTCCTGGACCAACACTAAATGACTGTGGCTTGTGCCAAATATGTACTTGAGTGGGTTGTACATGCCCTTTACAAATAGAAGTTGAATGTTAATAGATACTGAATGAAACCCACTGCCAAACCAAACAGAGCCCCTGGATATACCCAGGGCGTGCAGGGAAATTACACATCGCGGCGGCGCTGGCCGCAGAATGCGTGCGAAGGATTTCAAAGTGCTGCTGGATTTTTAATGTGGCCCTGGCTAATTCTCCCTATGCTAATGGCCGTGCCAGGACGCAGGAAGAAGAATGAGGAGAGGTTAAAGGAGCGCTGCACCGATATCATGTAAATTCGGGATAGGGTCAGCGTATGGTGTTGTAAACAACATCACATCTCGGAGTACATGGAGTTCTGATCCTTTCAGGTATTCGAGCCTTTGTCTGCTGATATAACGCCTGCCTGTCAGCCCCACGGTCAGAGGCCCAATCTTTTTTTCTTCCCTCGCTGAAAAGGTCCCAGCGCCACATCGGGGCAACACACTGGCTGCCTATTCTCCTTCCCCACGGAACGCAATCACCGGACAACTCGGCTATAATTCACTCCCTGGCCAGCCCTTTGAAAAGGTGGGCTGCCTCAGTGCTGTTAGCCCAGCAAGATAAATCATGTACTCGAAATTAACTTCCATTGAAAGGAAGGGGTGGAAGAAAAGCCGACTGGTCAGGCGGAGCATGCTAAAGAAAAGATGACTGGAGTTGATAAATGTCATTGCGGATAATTTGGGGGCTGTGATTAAGATCTTATCTAGGTAGGAAGTAAATAGAAAAGACTTAATAAAAGTCCTACCCAGGGATCCGTCCTTATGAACTTGTGAAGTTTTAATTTTTTTTTTTTTTTTTTTTGGTGAATATTGAAGAGAGCTCCAGAAAGGTCTTCATTAAAGGGAAAGTTGTTTTCAGGGCGCTGCCCAGAGAGCTCTGAAAGGCCCCTGGGTGAAACTGTACGTCTTCCCCCCACTCCTTTTTCTCTTCCAGAGGGGAAAGAAAGCATCTTTGTCTAAAAATTCCTTTAAAAAGTTAAAGGATAAACAACTAGGGGGGAGCTGATGAGGATTTCTGGGTAACAATCATCTGTTTTTTCTCTGCTCTTTTGCTTTCTTTAATGAATGGCCTTTGCTGCCATAAAATTCCCTACAAATAAAATGTAACCTTATCTCCAATATGTGTAAGGGAGAGAAGGCAGAGGCCTGTTCGTCCATAAACTCACAAACTGCTCGCCCAGAAAACATAAACTGCCTCCCATTTTTATAGTGCTGCCCAGAATTTGCTTTTATTATATTATGAGCAGTAGTTTGCTTGTTGTTTTTTTTTTTTTTTCCCTTTTCAACCAATTACTGCAGCAACCTGCAAGCAAGGAGCTGTAAACTCTGTGAACATCTGCGGGGCTGAGTGACAGGGATCCAGAGCCTGGTGTGAATTCCCTGTCCTGGAGAGGAGGGAGCTTTCCCCCCTCTCCCCTGGAAGTGCTGCCCGTGCTGCTTCTCCAGCTCGAGGGGAGCGCAGACACCCCCAACAGCTGGGCAGATGTGTGGGGACTTCTGCTGGCTAATGAGAACGGTTAAAATTTTATGGAAGGTTGTATCCTGTGATCTGTAACCTCCCTAATCCCGATCTCAGAGGGATGCTGGGCTCACAGAGGTTTCCAGAACCCTGGAAACGCCACCCCTTAAATTACCCAGGCTTCTCATTTAATTCCTCCATGTCCTTTTACTACTTTGCCCACCACACAGAACATATTTCAATATGAAAACTGGGTAATTTGCTTTAGGAAAAAAAAAAAAAAGATGGCAAGGCCCAGCTAAGGGCACACAGAGAGAGGATATGCAGAGCCAGGGGGGCTCTGTGGTGACCCAGAGTTGGGCAAACCCAGTTTGGAGAATTTGGGAGATAGAAAAGAGGATCATTGTGACTTTAACCCCTTTGTATCCCAGAGATTTTGCTGCTCTGAAAAACAAACTGGAAAAGGCAAGAAGTGTGAGCAGTTAGAGCAGTTGCCTTTCAGAAAGGCTCTGATACTGAGTAAATTATTAGACAGTGGTGAGGGACAAAAGCAGAACCTGCAGTTGCAAAGGGCTGCAGCGTGGAGGGAGATCTGGGGACAGTCCTGCTGAAAATGAGACATTTCCAGGCTCTGCTGAAGCTGCTCTTCAGTGCAGATAAATATTCTGAGTGTGCAGAGCTCAATGTGGACCTCAGGCCACTAAATACAACCTCAACCTCCCCAACTGCAGTGTGGGATGCAGAAATGAGCCCTGAAATTTGGGAAAGCAAAAGGATAATCAGTATTGGGGGACTTTTACAAGAGCTGGCCTGGTTTTCCTGGGAATTCTGGCTCAAAGGTGCCTTGCTGGCAGCTCCAGCTCCCAGGGCTGCCTCTCACTTTGTAATTAAACACTCCTGGGGGGACCTGCACTGCTTGCATTGATTTTTAGGACCCCCTGCAATAACAAAACTTGGGAAGTACCAATGGAATCTGCAAATTTAAAAAGCGCATGTTTCCCCATCCATGAGAACATGGATTTCGTAGGGGGAAAATGAATTTCTGCACTTTCTGTTTGTGGATTCTCTGAGAGGTGATGCAGGTTTCTAAATGTGAATTCACCAAATTGAGCCAAAGTTTTGGGGGTTTAGTGCTCTAATAACAGGAATATTTGTCCTGGGGAATTGGTCAGGCACAACTCCCATCATTGTGTCACTTGAGCCACGAGAGCCTCTGCTGCTGCAATAAAGGGTTATCTGCATTAAAAATAATGATAAAATGGCTATAAATAGATAAACAGATGCTGCTCTTCATGTGCTTTTTATGCCTCTAAGTGTAAAAATACCAATGGTTATGATAAAAATTTCTGTGCTCATTTCTAGTGTCACTAGGTCTCATTCCTAGAGTTACTAATGAGGGCTAAAATAGATGAAAAATATGAAATAGAATTTCCAGCAGGTTTGTTTGGGAGATTTTTACTCTGAGATACAAACAGCTCTTAAATAGGAAAAGCAAAAAAGAAGACTGTAAGATTGCAATGCAACAAACCCATCACATGGGGTTTGTGACTCTGAGCATTTCCTGCAAGCTCTGCTTTAATGACCGATGAGTTCAGGAATGTCTGTTTTTGCTTTTAAGGGATTTTGGGTGCAGTTTCTGAGCTGACCCTTCCTCTCAGGTGTTCTCATTGATGAAGTCACCTCCCAGCCTTCTGCTGGCCTTTGTCAGGTGTTTGCTGTAGAAAGTGAAATGTTTTTTAGGAATTTCTCCCCCTAGTTTCAAACACAAACTCCAGACATATTTTAATTCACAAATGTCTTCCAGGACTGCCAGCATCTTGCTTTTCCCAATGATTTCATCAAAATCTTCCCTCGTTAATGACTCTGAGAAAACTGTGGACCCAATAAACTCCGTGTCAGGCAAAGAATACAGTGAGGATTGGGAAGTGACAGATAAAGCAAATATCCTGCTCCTAAACAAACACAGCAGGACAGGAGAAGATGACAAATGACGGGATTGTGTCAGCTTGGAAACAGATTGGACTAATGGCATGCTGGACTTTGCACTCCGGGAGATCGATACTCCATCAGGCCAGAGAGCTGCAGCCCCTGTGAATGGCAGGGCCAGGCTGGGAGATGTGCTGATAGCGCTGCTGAACAGCCCAGGCTGAGCCTGCAAGGGCAGTTCTGGCCGCAGGGATTTCCATTTGCCGCCCTTCCCTCGCTGCTGGGAATGGCCATGGGGCAGAGTCGGGGTCTTTGTGGAGTTTGGGCACTGCCAAGTGTTGGGCTCATGATGCTCCTCTCCTTCAAACCTTCTTTTTTCTTTTACATAATTATTTTCCTGCCTTGCTCCATTTTTTCCCAGTTCCTCCATTTCCCCCTTTTTGCCCCTGCCCCTTTCTCTTTTCTCTCTGTTTTCCAATATAGATACTAATATTTTATACTCTTTTAAGGAAGCTGATACGTGACTCCTTAAGGTCTTCCCTGGGGGAATTGAGGAGTTATGGAGACAGAAAAGAGAGGTTTATTTCTTTATTTGAGGGAGGCTGTGCACATAGAGATAACACATTTTTGTCCTGTTTTTGTTCACTTCTGTCCCCCAAAATCCCAGTTGGTATCAGCTGGGTTCTGTCTATATGAACTCTCACTTTCTGGGGCTCAGAAAGTCTGATGGGATGGGAGTTTTCTGTGCCATTTAGCAGAAATGTGGCCCTTCTTCAGCAAAAAAATAGATATTTTCATACATATGGGGCAAAAAAAGCTGGTGGGGGTCTGGGGCAGGCAGATCCTGTCTGGATTTTGGATTCCAGGCTGTGGGGGCAATGCCAGGCTCAGCCAAGTGGGACGTCCAAGGACTGCTCTGACTGTTCCACAAGCACCATCTCCCTGTCTGGTGGGATTCCCATCACCTGGGCCAGCTTCCATTTCACCCAAGGCCACATCTCCATTCTCAGGAGCCACCAGAGGTGTAGAGATAAGGATTTGGGTTGCCCAGGTTGTTGTTTTCAGCTGCTGGCTGCACCAAGGACATGAAATTTCTGTGAATTGTGAGTGATGAGGGCAGGGGACAGGGAGACTTGGGCTCTCTGAATGGGAATGATCCTCCCAGATGGAGAGGGAACTCCCAGGGGATGAGGTGAGGAGCAATTCAGAGCTTTCTTTCATGGCAGAGAAGGAGGAGAGGCGACAGCATTTGTGTCACCACAATGTCACTGCCAGGCAGGAGGGGAGTGAGGGACGTGTCACCCCCAGTCCCTGAGTGGGGTGTGCAGGTCTCCATCTCCCCAGAGCCCAGGAAAAATCCCAGATTGCTCTGCCAGGAGCAGAGTTCTGCAATAAGTGCTGGTGCAAAACCCTCAGAGCTGCCACAGCTACTCCAGGGGCTGCTTTGGTTCATCTGCTTCATTCCCAGTGGGGTTCTGGAGACTCCTCCCCACCATCAGCCAGTCCAGAGTCCTGCTCTTTCCAGCCTGGCTGCACCTTCCTCTCCTTCCCAGGGACTGCACAGCCCCTTCCCTGTGCCTGATAAGGAGCCTGAGCTGCCCCAGGGCACGGAGGGCACTTCTCTGCGTGGAGAGACACACGAACCCTGAATGTGCAGTTTTCCTCATTGCCCCAGCAGCAGGCAGGTGTCATCAGAGTTTCCTGGCAGGAATTTAACTGTTCAGACAGAAAAAGGGGGTCAGGAATTGGGAATGGGCTGCCCAAGGAGGAGGTGGGGTCCCCACCCCTGGAGGAACTGGATCACAGGTTGGACTCGATGATCTTGGAGGACTTTTCCAACCTCTGCAATCCCAGGATTGTGTGAAATCCACACTGCGAGGGGTTAACTGCTCCCTGATAAATTGCACTCTCTTTAATAGCTGTTAGTTGTTTACCTGAGCTAATAAGATTAATGTCGTACTGAATATGGGGGGGAAAGAAAAAAAAATCCCAACACATGCTTTTAGATTTATATGCTAATCACCAGGAGCAGGGAATTAATGCTGAGGAGGCATGGAGGGAATGCTTTTGCCTGCTCCAGAAAACAGAGGAATTAACAAACTCCAGTGTGGCCTGAGAGATCCCAGCCTGTGGATCCCATGGAAGGGCTGACGTGGAACCAGCCCTTGGAATCAGCAGGGAGGGTTTGTAGGATCAGCCTGGAAAAATGTGTATTTTTAACTCGGAGAGGTCAGGTTCAGAACCCAGGAGATCCCTCTATTGCTTGTGCTTTTCCAAGGTGTTTATTCAGCTTTAAAGCCTCTTCAGAAGGAGAAGGAAAGGAAGCCTCTGGTGTGCCTATTGCTTTCTCTGTTGATGTTTCTCTCTACCCATTTGATATTTTAGATAAATAGGCATTATCTAATCTGAAGGAACTTTTTGGAAGGCCCAGCGAGTATTTTTTATTAGAGCTTAACAAGTTGCTATTTTAGAAATTATATATATATATATATAACTATGCTATGGAAAGGTGGAGTTTATGTGAAGGCCATATAATAATAATAAAAAAAAAGCAAATTAAATTCCAAGCAAAATATATAGAAATAAGTCATGGAGAAATTTAGCTACAAACAACATAAATATTTTTCATGGTGTAGGATTTAATTAAAATCAAGTACTCTCAGTTGGCACAGAGGTGCTAAAACGTACACGAGTTGTAACAACCGACGTGGACGATTTGTCAAATCAAAATAATTTGAAAATAAATTCATGTTGGGGAAGGCTGCCTCTCACAGGGAGGGCGATTCCTGATCTGCCCTGTGCAGGGCAGGAGGATAAATGGAGAATTGGGAAGTTCTGGGGTTCCATTCCTACCTGTGCCTTAAGGGAAGGACCAGGGCTCCCCATCCCTAAATTTCCCACCAGAGATTTCCCACCAGAATTTCCCACCAACAACACATTCCAAGAGCAATGAGGGATCTGAAAGGGAATTGCTCAGCCATGGGAGAGTCATCATGGAGCTGGAATTTGCTGTTTAAATACTTTTTTTTTTTTTTTGACTGACATCCTCTCCCCTCTTCCCAAGAGCAAATGTCCATCTGCCTCACCTTTATCCCTGCAATGCAGGGAGGTTGGAGGAGAGATTTGCCAGCTCTGAGGGGACTGGCCTGGCTCAAAATCAGGGTTTGGAGGTGAATTGTGGGAGGGGGAGCAGGCAGAGGGAAGTTTAGTCTCGGTATTGTCTGGCTGGCTTGGTTACTGCCATGATCTCACTGCTTCTGCCTGTCAGACCCGGCTAAAATCACGGAGATGATTTGCTGAGAATGAGAAAGCGAAGCCTTTTCACCAATATTTCAAATGTTGCCTCTGTTTTGCTGGGTTTTCTTGAACGCCAGCGGTTTAACCCAAACAACAAACAGAAACCTCTCTCTTCCTCGCTTTTCTCTTTCCCCTCACTGTGTAATTTATGCGGAACGTGTGCTGGAGGAAACTGGAGGCAAAGGAGAGTTTCACATTTATTTTGGCTTCTCTTCCCTTGTAACAGGCTCGCTCGGGCCAGAGAAATTGCTCCTCGTGTGGGTGCGGCAGTGGGGGCTCAGAGAATCCCAAAAAAATCCTCCAAATCCTTTCCCCCTTCCCCTCAGCAACAAATAGATCGCTTCATTCATTGAACCTGGTTGATATATAAAATAAATTTGAGCTAACTCCCCTCTCAGGCAGCTCAGAGGAATCTCCGAATTTACTTTAGGAAAACGAGAAAATACGAACTTGGCCGTGACCAAAGGATTCCTCACCTGTGCGGCACCGGGATCTTCATGTGTTTGTGGCACTAATTTTGGCATTTTCAGGAGGATTTTGTGTCAAACAGGAGCTCTGGGAGGAGGCAGGATGCTCATTGCGGGTGTCAGCGAGTTCTCGCAGCGAGGGGAGTTTGTGCGTGGCACCGGGACAAGGGAAAAAAAAAAAAAAAGCTCATTTGTCTTTCTCTCGGGCCTAATTAGAATGAGGTGGAGGAGACAGAGTGGGAAAACCGGGCTGTTTTGGCAGGGATATAACGGGAGGGAGGGAGCAGAGCGCGGGATGCTGTCCCAGCCCCGTTATCCGAGTGGGGATTGCCGCTTCTGCCGCTGCATCCTTCGAGCATCCCATCCCCATCCCTGCATGGATTCCGTGCTGTGCCAGCAGGACCAGCCCTGCTTTACCCCCTGCCCCATCCCCAGCAGCCCCAGCCCAGCTCTGTCAGCGCCATTTGTCCCTTCCGCAGGCCTGGGGACGATGAATGGATGAAGTGCCACTGGGCCAGCTCCCACTGTGGTGGCCCATTGTGCCGCCAGACGGGAGAGCCGGGCACGGCCTTGTCCCTTTGCAAGGCTTCTTAATTATCTCTCACATATGATATTTCAATCAAATTTCTTTGTAAATATTCATGTGCTGGTTTGTTGGGATGCTGAGCAGCCGCGGATGGGAAGAAGTAGGGAGGATCTGGCAATTTTAAGAGTAAATGTTAAGAGCTTGGATGGATTAGAAGGAGAACTGAAGGCCACCTCTTCTCAAATATGTGTTTTATTGTTAGTTTTTTTTTTTTTCTTCCTTTCTTTTAACTGTTTTTAAAGCAGCACAAAGTGAAGTGCAGCTATTTGACCAGATTCAACAAGTGAAAGACTGTGAGGATGTGTTGGGGAAAGCTGTTGGATGATAAAAACATTCCTGTAATCAAAAATCAGCTGCTCCATTTCCCCCCTTTTTGCCTCTGCCCCCTTCTCTTTCCTCCCTCTTTTCCAATATAGATCTGAGTATTTTATTCTGTATGAAGGGAGCTGATATGTGACTCCTTAAGGCCTTGGATGATGTTTTGGGAAATGTTCCATTTTTTGGTGACTGAGTTGAGACACCTGAGTGAGGCTGCAGGTTTTTTTCTCCCAAATTCTGTTCAAGCCTTTCCCTTCTCTCCCAGTTCACCCATGAACCCGGGTGGTCCTTTCCCAGTACTGACCCCTGTGGTCTCCTCTCCAACAGATGCCAAACCCCCCTGGGATGGGAGCTTGGCAGGTTTGTGGAGACCAAGGCATTAATTCATCTCTCTAAAGGTGCTTTGTGCAACCAAACCCCTCCCGGGCCTCTAAGAGCAATGTTCAGGCTTTTAATATCAGGCTTCTGTGTCCCAGAGGAGCCTGGGGAAAATAGAAATACTTTTAAGAGTCAGGTTCTAGTTAAAAAGAAAAAAGCCAACACACCAAACCCAAAATAATTAAAAAGATGGATGCAGTCTGGTTTGGACCTTTTGTTTATTCAGCATTATTTAATTTCACAAATATTGAGTTTCCCTCTTCCATCATCTACACCCCTCCCATGGGGTGCAAGTTGCCACCAGTTTCATTCTTCTGAAGCCTCATTACTCTCACCAGTTGCTCACTTTGACTTATGGGATTCCCAGAGCCTGGAACAAGTGTAAATATCATCGTGAAGCCCATCCACACTCCAGACTTTGGTGCTAAACAAGAGCTGAGACAGCCAGGAGGCTGCAGAGTTGGATTGGATATTGAGGTAACTCCCTCTGAACCTCCTTGCCAGGAGGAAAAGCCCAGACTGAGCAGCATGACCAGACCAGCTGCAGTAACACGGAGCAGGAATAGGAGAAATATGGGATTTCCTGGGGGAATCAGGGCAGGTGGGAGCAGTGCTCTGCCCTCACTGGTGTTTGCAGCCCTGGCCCTGTGGCTGCTGCAGAGGAACACGGGGCTGTGCCTGCTCCCAGTCACCCACAGCACCCATGGGAGAGGTGAGGGGGACACAAGGTGGTGATGGGGAACCCCAGGGATGAAATGGGGATGGGGAGGGATGTGGGACAACCCCCATATTGTGTTTCTGGGGCTAATTCCCCAGCAGAACCCACCCCAGGCTCAGAGAGCAGCGCTGCTGCTTTCACACAACAATTTTCCTCCTGGCCCAAAGAATATTCAGGTGAAAGCTGGGGAGAGGCACTGGATCAACAATCACGGACAACTTGGTGTGATTTGTTACTTTCTCTTTAAATATTTTAATTGTAACAATCTATTTGCTGTTGATTTTCATATTCTGTGCTTTTTAAAGCCTAAAATCGGATGTGATTCCTAAGGAGACACAGGTAGCTCTGGGTTGTAGCATCAGATGAGCTTCAGGCAGGTGGAGGCTGAGTGCTTTTAAAGAAATACAGCAAAGGGAAAAAAAAAAAATGGGACTGTCAGGAACCTGAGGCTGAGAACACACACTTGGAAATACTTCCTGAACCTCACAGCTTTACAAGAGGGTTTATAACCCTGGCACCATGGTGGGAGGGTGATTTGGTATGAAAACCCTGCCTTTGACTCATGGGCTTGTGGCAAAATGAGCTCAGCCACAAGAGCTCAGTCATTCCACGTGTGGACATTGGGCTGTGAGTGCTGGAAGTGTCATCCTCACTGTTCCCTCTCCAAAGAGCAGCTCTTTGATATTTAGATCAGCAACAGGAAATAATAAATGTGTTAACACATCAAAAAAAATCTCTTCTCAGGGAAAAAAGCAACGTGGTCTCCTCCTTTCATTGTGGAGTGTGACAGTGCTCAGTGCTGAGAGGGCAGGATGGGCTGGGGGGAACAATCAGGAGCAGCCTGGGGTGGCCTGGAAGTTGGGAATTCTCTCCTCATTCCCAATATAAAATATATAAAGTCAGGAGGAAATCACAGAGTGTGTTTGCAGCTCACACACACGTAAGACACTGAGCCCTTGGCACTGCAACTGCTCCGTGTGCCTGCAGTGGGGTTTGTGGATATTCCCAGCCACAGCCTGCTCAGGAAGAAAAGGGACAAATGGGATTTCCTACTACAAAGTATTCCTGCTAATGATAACACAGATTTTTGTTGCATCTTTGTTTTTTATTTGTCCTAAAGCTGTGGAAACCCTGCACTGCTCAGGCCACTCCTGAAAAACAAAACAAGCCAACGACGAGCAACGGGAGGAAAAGTGCCTTGATGGGGAACAAAAACATTTTTGTTGAGGCCTAATAGAAGTTTGAGCTTTGTCTTAAAGCTCTCCCCAGCCTGCAGTGCCTCTCGCTTATTGAATAAGTGAAATGAAGCCCTTGGCGGGAGCGAGCGAGTGTGGGACAAAGGGCAGCAGTGAAAAATGAACACAGTTTCAAACTGCAGAGAAACAGATGTGAATCTGCAGCGGGGAGAAGGAGCCAGGGGAGCCCAGCACGGCCACCAGAGCACGGGCAGAGCTTAAAGCTGCAAAGTGTTTTGCTCACTGTGCTCCTGGCACTGCACGGGACTTGGAGGGTTCCTCATCCTCATCCTCATTCTCATCCTCATCTTCATTCTTATCTCATCCTCATCCTCATCTCATCTTCATCTCATCCTCATTTCATTCACATCCTCATACTCATCCTCATCTCATCCTCATCTTCATTCTTATCTCATTCTCATCCTCATCCTCATCTCATCTTAATCTCATTTTCATCCTCATTCTCATCCCTATCCTCATTCTCATTCTCATTCTCATCTTATTCTCATCCTCAGCCTCATCCTCATTTCATCCACATCCTCACCCTCATCCTCTATCACATCCTCATCCTCATCCTCATCTCATCCCTATCCCCATCCTCATCCTCATCCTCATCCTCATCCCCATCCTCATCCTCACCCTCATCCTCATCTCATTCTCATCTTTATTCTTATCTCATCCTCTTTCTCATCCTCATCCCCATCCTCATCCTCATTTCATCCCCATCCTCATCCCTATCCTCATCTCATTCTCCTCCTCATCCTCTTTCTCATCCTCATCCTCATCTCCTCCCACAGGTCCCAAGGTGTGGGGAACAGCTGAGGATTTTTGGGGAATGGGCACCAAAAAGGGCCAGGGCAGGGCAGGGGGGGAAGGAGAAGGTGGCTGCTTATTAAGCCCTGCTAATGTTGGTGATGTATGGAGTGAAACATCATGAAAAATGAAAGCAAATCCTCCCATAATCTTGACAGAACAAAAGGCTTTCAGTTAAAATAGAAAAATGCTACGGCGGCATATATCAAACATAACTTTTATATTAAATGTGCATGTGGTAGAATATGGATCACATTAGAAGAAATGTTGTTTGGCTTTTTTTCTTTTTTTTTTTCTTTTTTTTTTTTTGCCTTCGACAAGCACCTAAAGCTTTTGCTTGGGAAACATTTTTGGACAGTGCTGTTTTCTCCTCGTAAAATTAGATTTTCCTGTGCTTTTTAATTGTGAGGGATTTGTCCAACTGCACTTGGAAGAGAAAAAAATTTTTGCTCATCAGTCATTAAGTACAAGGTTTACATGTCTGGCCTGAGTGAAAGTAGCTGGACTTCTCATTCATCTTCTCCTGACAGGATAAACCCAATATATTGAAGCAGTTCTTCTTGCTTTTAAAAATCCCACCTTTCATAACCAACCACTCCACGGTATCAAATTTATCTGATGGCTCCGTCTCCTCGAGCAGGACTTCCCCAATTCTAATTACTGCAACCTTTTGTTCTAAGAATAATAAAATATAACCCAGAGCTGGCGCAGGGAGCAAAGTGCCCCCTCCCAAAAGTCAAGTGCTTACAAAGAAAATAAAGAGTTCCTGGTAGCCACAGCAGTTGTTTCCTTTAATGCATTTAATTTGTCACAACTGGAGAAAAAAAAGTCTTTTAAAATACTTTCTCTCCTTTAAAAACGAGCGTGTTCCTCTGGCTCATCCCGCCCGGTGCCGTGGCTGTCATCTTGGCAGGGAGGAGAATTCATGTATTAGTTTAGGGCTCAGGCAACATAAACAAAACTCAAGTGGCTGGAGGGAAAAAAGGATCATTATGTGAGGGGAAAAAAAAAAAAAAAAAATTAAACATCTTGACTCAACAAATGCTGCAGCCCTGTCTTATACCAGACTGTCTGTGTGCCAAGTTACAAAAAAAAAAAAAGTCATCTGACTTGGGAGGGGAGAAAGGGAAACGGGGTTGTGTTTCCATGTGCAGAAACGTAAGACAGGGGAAAGTGGAAAGGATTTTTCTAAATGTAATTCTTTTCAGCCTTTTTTTTTTTTTCTTTCCCCTCTTTTCTGTCTTTAAAACAGTTTCGCTTTAAACACGGTTGTGCCAAATGCAAATGAGTGTTGAAAAGGAAGTTTGAGCTCTTTAGGATGGTTGGGGGGAGTTAAACCCAAACAGGATTTCTGTGACTGCCCAAGGAGAGCCCATCACGTTCTGGGCCCTCTTTCTAGAAAGAAACCATGACAGATTGGAGGGAAAAGATTTCTCTATCCATCTTGTTATGTCACCTCTTATAAATCAACATATCTTAATTAATTACATTCTTTTCATACCGAGACTTTAAAATTGATGAGGGTGTGCCAGTGTGTATTTATTGCTCATTAGCTGCATGACTCTACAGAGTTTTCTGTACTCTATTCCCACATGTTTCAAGAACTCTGCAGCTCACTGTGGACATCTCATTTTACTGGCTCTGGGGATAATTGTCTCCGTCACGGTGACTTAATTGTGCTGCCATCCTGCAGCAGACATGGGAGACGCAGAAAATTATTCTCTGTGTGTGTGTGTGTGTGTGCATTTTTACCTGTCACATAAATATCAGTGCATTTAATGGGTGTTCACAGGGACCTCAGATTAATTCCACTTAGGGACAGCAGCATATTTGAGGTGGCAGATGTGTGTTTCTCTTTTTTTTTTTTTTTTTTTTTTTCCTGATTTGTCCAATTTTTAAATTAGATATTAAATCAGAGACAAAGGGTTAATTCTGGAGTTGCTGTTCCTTAGACAACCCCGCAGAGCAGAAGGTCACACGTTAAATATTTCTGTCTCTCGTCCTGATGCACCAAAATTTCCTCAAAAACCAAATGGAAATGAAACTGAAAGGAGTTTTAATTTTTAAGTAATCACTGAGCACGTTTGATACGAGCTGCAGAGGCTGATTTGAGCAACAAAACAAGGCAGAGGGTGAAGGGAACCAGCCTGAAAACCACCAGGCTGTGGGTGCAGAGCTCTGGATTTTGGAGGAGAGGAGACATCCCAAAATCCAGAGGAAATGCTGAGGGGAAGGGGAGAGAAGAGAGAGTTTCCCAAAGCTCAGCACGGGCAGAGAGCAGCCAGATGGAAACTGTCAGTGCAGTGAGGGCATTGCTGCTGCTGCCGCTGCTGGAACACGGGCAGGGGAAGGGATGGGGGAAAAGGGACCAGTGAAAGATGGATTGCACTGGAGAGAAGGGGAGAGAAGGAGAAAGGAGTGGGGAAGGAGGGTGTGAGTGCAGCTGGGGAGCAAAACCACTGTGCCTGAAAAAAGAGCAGAATTTGGTTTAAATTTGGACAAAGCGGACAACTTTCAGCATTTACACCAAAATCCAGGCGGATTTGGTCTCTAAAATATCCAATGAATAGAGCAAATAAAACCTGGGGTTTATTTTTTTTTTAACCCTGTTTAAACCTGGGTCTCCCTCAACCTGTGACCCACCTGAAGACAATCCCACCAAGGCAGGAGCAGGGTAACAAATCCCAATTCTCTGCTGGGGAGGTGTTTCCCATCCTGACAGGATTTACCTACACTCAGAGTGACCCTTGGTTAAAATTCCCATTCTCACCAGCACAGGTTCCCTTGCCACCACATTTTAACCTCCTTTTTTTGGAGAAAAAACTGAGAAAATTTGGCCAAAAGTTGCTGCCAGGTGTATCTGAGATTCTTTGTGTCTGCTTGGAGTTTAAAAATGATGACTGGCCACAGGCAGCACCCAGTGGGAGAGGTGAGTGTGTCTGTTATGAGTCCTGGGTGGGGAGGAGGAGGAGGAGGAGGAGGAGGAGAGGGGCAGCACTGAGGTCACTCCCTCAGCAAATCCCAAATTTCCAATCCTGGCTTTCTCATCCTCTCATCACCTGTGAGAGCTCCCCAAGTGCTGCTTTCTGTGTGCTGAAAGATCCCTTCTGTCACAGCCCTGGGCCCTGAGCTCCCAGGAACAGCAGTGTCAGCTCCCAGAGAGAATTTGTTTTGCCCAAACACCAAATTTCTGCACCGAGGGCCAGTAACAACCTGATGGTGGAAAGCAAACATCTGGTCCTTGAGAGAAAAGAGTCATCCCTAATTTAGCTTTTAAGAATATTTATTCCTTTTTCCTGTAATTGATGCTTAACGTTTTATAAAATCTGCTACCCACAAATGAATATTTTGCCAAGTGCTAAAGTATTTTCATTTTTTGTGCTGCAAAATACAAAAAAATTGCTTTAATAATTTGTTTAGAAGAACTCTCATTTCTTGATCTTTTTACATTACCTGTGGTTTAAGATTGTGCATAGCTTTGTTCATATGAGGACATTAAATCCCCTTAATTCACATTGCTGGGATGTTTTGGGCTACACACTGAGGAAAAATTAGGAATATGAATAAGCATTTTCAAGATCGTGTTCTCAGTTTTCTTAAGAAACAAATGTCTGTAAGAGATGGTTTGTACCTACACTCATTTTTTTTTCCCTAGGACATGATTTTTTTGTTTGTATTCCTGGATTTTTTTTGATACATCTTTATGTGCAGCATTCTTCCCTCAGCTCACTGGTGATTTCTTTAAATGATGTAAAAACAAAGCCTGAAAGAACAGCTGAGTTTGGGCAGATCCAGTACGACTCACACTTGGTTTGGTTACTTTGCTTTGACTCTGCTCCAGCGCAGATCTGTCTGCTCTAGCAACTTGTTCATGGTTTGATATTTTACCCAGACTTGCCCTGGTTTGCAACACAAGACAGTTTATGCATTCTGAGTAGAACTGAAAATATTTTCCATGTGTTATAACAGTGACTCTTCAGCTGCAGCGTGGGTCATGCAGAGCTTGGCGTGTTCAGGGTGCCAAAATCTCTGTAACATTATTCCTGAGAGGGAGGGAAACCAAGGCTGTTCTCTTGCTCTCTTGCTTGTGACATGAACGATGGCTGCTCGCTCCCTGGGAAGATCTCCCAGGTTTGGGGTGATCTCACATCAATTTGAGATTCCTCAGGGCAGTTCTCCGGCTCGTAGGGCAGAGTTTTAACTGGACCTCTCAAAACTGATGGTCATTTTTGCTCATCAGAGTGATCCTGATCCTGCACCTGAGCAGGGCAGCTCGGGCCTTTTGCTGCAAGAAAAGGTGGGGATATTTAAAAAGGGTGAATTCAGTTTGTCCTCATCACAAACAGGGATAGAAGCAGCCAAGAGGAGATGTGAGCTGAGGTGGAGATGAGTGGACTCAGTTTCACAGGGCTGAGGTGGGGTCAGATGTCCCCAGTGCCAGGAGTGGGAGGGCAGGTTTGGTTTGTCACAACCCTCTGATGGTGCTGGATCCACAACTGCTCCTTCCTCAACCCAGGCCTCCCTCTGCCTCCATCCTGAGGGGACAGGAGCCACCAAGCCCCTCAGGGTCTGCAGCCCCCCAGCTCAGCATGGGCTGGTGGGGACACCCCAAGAGCAATTCACAGAACCAGGGAATGGTTTGGGTTGAAGGGACTTTAAAGCTCACCCCGTTCCATGGGCAGGGACACCTCCCACTGTCCCAGGGTGCTGCAAGCCCTGTCCAACCTGGCCTTGGGCACTGCCAGGGATGGGGCAGCCGCAGCTGCTCTGGGCACAGGAATTCCTCACTGGCCCATTCCTCCTGCTGGGAAGGGACCCTGAGCCTTTCACCCTGCTGGGAGTGGCATTGAAAATGTGTCTCTGGGTGTGTGTCCCTGTGCAATCAGTGTCACCCCGTGTGATGTGGGATCCCTCTGGGTCTGTCCCCATGCAATCAGTGTCACCCCGTGTGATGTGGGCACCCCTCTGGGTGCGTGTCCCTGTGCAGTGTCACCCCATGTGATGTGGGGACCCCTCTGGGTCTGTCCCCATGCAATCAGTGTCACCCTGTGTGGGTGTGTGTCCCTGTTCAGTGTCACCCCGTGTGATGTGGGGACCCCTCGCCCCCTCTCCCGGCCCCTGCCCCGCCCGGGGCAGGCAGGGCCCCTCACTCAGCGGCTCACGGGGATTCCTCCGGGATAACGGGCTGCGGAAACCGGAGTCGCTCAGCTGCAGCCACATGGTGTGAGGAGAGTCCCGGAACGGGGGCGGGGACCGGGATGGGGATGGGGAAGGGGATGGGGATGAGGAAGAGGATGAGGATGAGAATGGGGATGAGGAAGAGGATGGGAATGAGGATAAGGATGAGGATGAGGAAGGGGATGAGGAAGAGGATGGGATGGGAATGGGGATGAGGATGGGGATGGGGAAGCAGATGAGGATGGGGTGAGGATGAGGATGGAGATGGGAATGGGGACAAGAACAAGGACAGGGATGAGGAAGAAGATGGGGAAGCAGATGAGGATGGGGTGAGGATGAGGATGGAGATGGGAATGGGGACAGGAATAGGAACGGGGATGAGGATGGGGATGAGGACAAGGATGGGAATAGGAATGGGAATGAGGATTAGGATTGGGAAGGGGATGGGAGCGACGATGAGGATGGGGATGGGGATGGCGATGGGAATGGGAATGGGGACAGGAACAGGAATAGGGATGAGGATGGGGGTGAGGATGAGTATGGGGATGGGAACGGCAACGGGAATGGGAATGGAAATGAGAATGGGGACGGGGACAAGGACGAGGATGAGGAGGATGATGATGGGGATGAGGACGAGGATGAGAATGAGGATGGGGATGGAGTCAGACATGTCCCCACGGGGGCTGTCCTGGGAAAGTCGAGGCGGGGCTGCAGGGCTGCGGGCCCGGGGATGCTGCGGGACTTTGGGACCAAGAGATGCTGTGGGGCGGTGGGACCAGGGGATGCTGCGGGCCCGGGGGATGCTGCGGGGCGGTGGGATGATGCAGGGTGGTGGTACCGGGGGATGCTGCGGGGCTCCGGCCCGGGGATGCTGCGGGGCTCCGGCCCGGGGGATGCTGCGGGGCTCCGGCCCGGGGATGCTGCGGGGCGGTCGGACCAGGGGATGCTGCGGCCCTGCCCGCAGGTCCAGCCCCGCCGGGGAGGCTCGGGCAGGCAGTCCCGGTGCCGCCCGCGGTACCGAAGTGCCGCCCGCGGGAGGCGCAGCGCCAGCGCCCGCGGCCGCCTAATTCACTAAGTGCTGGGTGCCCGCTTTGTTTGTGTGGAGCTCGCAGCCCTATTGATGTCAAGCAGGCTGTTAAAAAGCATAATGACATGGCATTAGAGACCCCGAGAGCAATTAACAGGCTGCTTAATTAGCAAAAGGAATTAGAATTTGAGTGGCTGATCTTTGCTTAAAGACTTGTAAAAAAGCTGGAGCAGTTATCTGATTATGCATTGATCGCACGGCTAACCCTGTCCTTGGGTAATTCTCGTCCCTCCATTGTGGCCTGTGAATATACAACTGTTTAAATATTCTGACCTGCCCCGGGAGCTGGGGGGGGGCAGCGCTCGGGGGGCTGGGGGTCCCTGGGCTGGGCAGGGGGCTGGGGGTCCCCGGGCTGGGCAGGGGGATGGGGGTCCCTGGGCTGGGCAGGAGGCTGGGGGTCCCTGGGCTGGGCTGGGGTCCCTGGGCAGGGCAGAGGGCTGGGGGTCCCTGGGCTGGG
This sequence comes from Zosterops lateralis, assembly GCF_965231275.1. NCBI lineage: Eukaryota > Metazoa > Chordata > Aves > Passeriformes > Zosteropidae > Zosterops > Zosterops lateralis. The sequence goes on along the minus strand of NC_139782.1, from coordinate 4,866,050 downwards.
CAGGGGGTCCCCGGGCTGGGCTGGGGGTCTCTGGGCTGGGCAGGGGGCTGGGGGTCCCTGGGCTGGGCTGGGGGTCCCTGGGCTGGGCAGGGGGTCCCCGGGCTGGGCTGGGGGTCCCTGGGCTGGGCAGGGGGCTGGGGGTCTCTGGGCTGGGCAGGGGGCTGGGGGTCCCTGGGCTGGGCAGGGGGTCCCCGGGCTGGGCTGGGGGTCTCTGGGCTGGGCAGGGGGCTGGGGGTCCCTGGGCTGGGGGTCCCCGGGCTGGGCAGGGGGCTGGGGGTCCCTGGGCTGGGCAGGGGGCTGGGGGTCCCTGGGCTGGGGGTCCCCGGGCTGGGCAGGGGGCTGGGGGTCCCTGGGCTGGGGGTCCCCGGGCTGGGCAGGGGGCTGGGGGTCCCCGGGCTGGGGGTCCCTGGGCTGGGCAGGGGGCTGGGGGTCCCCGGGCTGGGCAGGGGGTTGGGGGTCCCTGGGCTGGGCTGGGGGTCCCTGGGCTGGGCTGGGGGTCCCCGGGCTGGGCAGGGGGCTGGGGGTCCACATCTCGCCTTGCCCATGGGCTGTCCCGGCAGCCGGAACAGCCAGAAAAGTGTCTAAAAAAGAGCTGTAAAAATAGGGAAAGGTCTGGAGGGGCCACACGAGGAGAGGCTGAGGGGACAGGGACAGGAGCCAGGGAACACAGGCTGGATTTTGGGAAGGGTTCTTTCCCCACGAAGGGGGTTAAGGTTGGATTTTGGGAAGGGTTCTTTCTCCAGGAAGGGAGTTTAGGTTGGATTTTGGAAAAGGTTTTTTTGCCCTGGGAAGGGGGTTTAGGTTGGATTTTGGGAAAGGGAGGGAGGGCAGAGCTCGGGGGGTGCAGCTTCCCCAGCAAGGGCAGAGCTGGGCTTTGGGACAGGGACAGGAGCCAGGGAACCCAGGCGGGATTTTGGGAAGGGTTCTTTCTCCAGAAAGGGGGTTTAGGTTGGATTTTGGGAAAGGTTTTTTTTCCCCAGAAAGGGGGTTTAAGGTTGGATTTTGGGAAAGGTTTTTTTTTTCTCCAGAAATGGGGTTTAGGTTGGATTTTGGGAAAGATTTTTTTTTTCTCCAGAAATGGGGTTTAAAGTTGCATTTTGGGAAAGGCTCTTCCCCCAGCAGGTTCTGGGCACTGCCCAGGCTCCCCAGGGAATGGGCACAGCCCCGAGAGCTCCAGGAATGTTTGGGATTCACAGGGTGGGATTGTTGGGATGTCCTGAGCAGGGCCAGGAGCAGATCAATGACCCTGTGGGACCCTCCCAGCTCAGGACATTCTGTATTTCCATGTCTGGGCCGTGCTGTGTGTCCAGCCCGTGTGTCACTGTCACCAGGGCCACCCCTCACCCCTGTGTGCCACCTTTCCAGGACCCCTCTGGCAGGGGAAAGGGGCTGGTTTGGGATGAGAATGGATCGGGCAAAGTGAATTTGTCCTAAGACTGAGCTGGGGCAGGTGGGGATGGAGCCCCCAGGGGTGCCCGGCCACTGTCCCCTCTCGGCTCTGGCAGGGACAGAACCCCCAGGGATGGATTTGGACACAAACTCGCTCCCACTGCTCTGTTTGCTCGGCCTGCCCAGGGGTTCGAACCTCTCCAAGTGCCTTTTCCAACACTCTCCCTTCCTCAAATAACGGTGGGATCACAGAGAAGGGCTGGAGGGAAGGAGAGGTTGGTGGGCATCCTGTGTTTATTTTTGGTGGAAACAAAACAACAAAACAACAAAACAACAAAACAACAACAAAACAACACAACAACAAAACAAACACGTCCAAAGAAAAGAAAGCGGACCAGAGGGGAAAAAACCAAACCAAACCAAAAACCAAAAAAAAAAAACCAAAACAAAACCAAAACAAAACAAAAACAAAAACAAGACCACCCAAAACAAACAAACAAATAAAAACAAAACAAAAAAACCAAACCAAAACAAAAAAAACCCCAAACAAACCAAAAACCAACCAAACAGACAATAATAATAATAATTAAAAAAAAACCCAAAAAACCAAACCAAAACAAAAACAAAACAAAAACAAAAAAACCCCCCCAAAAACCCCAAACAAACAAACAAAAAAAACCAAACAAAAAAACCCCCCAAACTATTTCCAAACCCTCCTAAGAGCATTCTGGGGATGGTCCCAGGGAAGGTCAGAGCCAACGCTCACAGAATTTCTCGGTCTGTAACGTGGATGTGACACCTGCCCGACCTTGGCTGTGCCTTTGGCAGGTGTTTCCCCATTGCTGTGTGGCACTGGAGTTATTTAAAAAAAAAAAAAAAAGCCATTAACGCCTGTGTTTGGGCTTGCCAGAATTCCACCTTCCCCAAATTATTTTATTTCTTTTCTTTTATATTCTCTATGCTGCACATAATGTTTGGCTTATTGGGGAAATGTTATTTCCCCACTTCTCGATGGAGCAAACTCATAATTTTTTTTTTTTTTTTTCTGGATTTGTGAGAGTGAGGAGAGAGAAATAACCTTTCCAAGGCAGGGAATTCTGCTGGAGCCAGTGGAGTTTTCATTGTTTTACTTGCAAGAAGTTTTGTTTGACCCAAGCCTGATTGTGTTTAGTTCCTGTCAATTTGAGTTTGGAAATGTTAGTTCTAAACATAACCACCCAGTCACTAAAAGGCCACCATTGTTTATTGTTTTCCTTTTAATAATCTTATTTTTTCCTGTCTTCTAGATGGGTACAAAGAGAACTAAAATCAGCTCCCAACTTAGTGGTTAAAGCATCTATAGCAATTTTTATTTTATTTTTTTTTTCCTATGGATACTGTCTGGGATTTGTGCTGTGGGACCCTCTTCCAGTGATCCAAGTTCCAGTGAGAGGCTGATGAGTTTTTAATGCTCTGAAATGAATAAATTGTGATTTGGGTTACAGTAAATCTCTGCTTACAGGGAAATTATTCTGCAGGGAAATATTTATTGCCTCGCTCCGAGTTAGTGTGAGAGAGATCAAATATGTGTTGTATTTCACATTGTGTTTCATGCCACAGATTTGACTGAAATATTGGAGGATATTATCAGGCTGGAGTTAATCAGCTACTCCTTGGCTCACTGACCCCTCAGATTCCCTCCTGTCACACTTTTCCTGCTGAATGCAGCAATTTTTTGTTTATTTGATATTTTTTTAAGCTGAGTGGTTTCTGTTGTCATCATCTTTGCCTTCATTTTTTTTTATTATTATTTTTTTTTTTCCTCTTAGAGGTACAAATCCCTAAAATAGAAAGAGGAGGGAAATGCCTGCCTGCACTCGAGTTTTTCATATCAGGAGGCCTGTGTGTGATGCAATTGCCAGGGAAATTTCGAAGCTGACATTCCAGACATCAGCTCCATGTAGGCAGAGCTCTGCACTCATGATTTAATTGGGATTTCTTGTGTCTTCAGGGATCTGTCCAGACGGGCACCAGGCTGCTAGCAGAGAAAAGCCTGTGTTGCATACAAGCATTTCCCTCATCTTTCTACTTTCATGACATATTTCTCCCAGAAAAAACAAAAAAAACAAAAAAAACCCCAAAAAAAACCCAAAAAAAACCCCCCCAAAAAAAACCAATCCAAAAAAACCCCGCTGAATCTTTTCCAATAACTGCTAAAATGTATTTGAAATAATAATAATAATAAAAAAAAAATCTCATCCCTCCAGAGGCTTCCCTGGCTGATAAATGGACTATTATACTGTGCAGCCAAAGGAGATATTCATATCTTCCCAAAATTGAAAGAGCATATTAATAACTGATCTTGTGTCTTAAATAAATTCCACATTAAGTCGGATAAAACATATTTTTAAGGGAAGGAAATGACAAGCCCACATCGGATACGCACCGCTGGGTGAGTGAGTGTGTAAAGTTATTCTCGTGTTTAAACATTCGTGGAATGAAAAATGAACTGCTCCGGGTTTGCTCTTGCTGAAATTCTAAGGAGCCTTTGACTTTCTCAAAGTTTTTACTTTGAAGATAACCAGCATTCCTGATAAAGGTTTTTCCTGGGGGTTGTTTGTGGTCATCAGGAGTTGGTTGTGAGAGGGAGAAGCAAAAACCCAGCCCGGTGACCCCTGAGCACTTCATGCCTTTCCCTCCCCTGGTTGTTTATCCTGGAATTATTCCAGCTTGTTTCAGGTGTCTTAAGAGTATAAAAACGTTCCAAACATTAAAACTTGTATTTTGAGGAAAGAAAACTTGACAATACCAATGGATGAGTAATTCTCCTGATTTTCTCTCACTTTGCAGTGCTGGTTTAGTGGGCAGGAACAAACTTCAACCTTGGTGCTTGTGTTGATGTTGTGTTGTCTCTCTGATGTCTCCTCCAAAGAGGAGCAGCCCTGAGGCTGCCAGAGCTCCAGGAGAGCTTGGACAACCCTCCTGGGCACAGGGTGGGACTTTGGGGGGTCTGTGCAGGGCCAGGAGCTGGACTGGGTGATCCCTGTGTGTCCCTCCCAGCTCGGGACATTCTGTGATCCCAAAAATCTGCTGTGAGATGTTGAAATCAGACATTGCAGCTTCTGCTTTTCTCTGAAAGGTTTTGCTGTGCGTGGCAGGAGGTGGCACTCAGGGCAGTGTCCCTGTCACCTCCTGTGCTCCTGTCCCCTCCTGTGCTCCTGTCCCCTCCTGTGCTCCTGTCCCCTCCTGTCCCCTCCTGTGCTCCTGTCCCCTCCTGTGCTCCTGTCCCCTGTGCTCCTGTCCCCTCCTGTGCTCCTGTCCCCTCCTGTGCTCCTGTCCCCCTGTGCTCCTGTCCCCTCCTGTGCTCCTGTCCCCTCCTGTCCCCTCCTGTGCTCCTGTCCCCTCCTGTGCTCCTGTCCCCTCCTGTCCCCTCCTGTGCTCCTGTCCCCTCCTCTGCTCCTGTCCCCTGTGCTCCTGTCCCCTGTGCTCCTGTCCCCTCCTGTGCTCCTGTCCCCCTGTGCTCCTGTCCCCTCCTGTGCTCCTGTCCCCCTGTGCTCCTGTCCCCTGTGCTCCTGTCACCTCCTGTCCCCTGGCCAGCAGAACTGTCCCAGCTGTGCCTGCCCAGCCTGACCTCAGCTGTCCCTGCCCCTGCCAGGTGTGGCTGAGCCTCTGAACCCCTCCTTTGGCTGCTCCCCTTCTCTCTGCCCCTTCAGGCCACAGCAGAGTGAGCCCTTGTGGCTGAACTGGTGGTTTCTGTGGGGGTAATTTCACAGAACCAGTGAAATCAGCTCCTGGGGCCACCTGGAGAGGGAATGGATGGGCAGTGGGGTTAAAGCTCAGGTTCAGTGGGACAGGAGGGACCTGGAGCTGCTGGAGAGTCCAGAGGAGGCACCAGGATGATCAGAGGGATGGAGCAGCTCTGCTGGGAGGAAAGGCTGGGAGAATTGGGGTTGTTCAGCCTGGAGAGGAGAAGCTTCAGGGTGGCCTAATTGTGGCTTTCTAGTGCCTGAAGGAGCTGACAGAAAAGGTGGAAAGAGATGGTTCACAAGGACAAGACACAGGGAATGGCTTCCCCTTGCCAGAGGGGGAAATTCTTCCCTGTGAGGGTCCTGAGGCCCTGGCACAGGTTTCCCAAAGAAGCTGTGGCTGCCCCTGGATCCCTGGAAGTGCCCAAGGCCAGGCTGGATGAGGCTTGGAGCAACCTGGGATAGTGGAAGGTGTCCCTGCCTGTGGCAGAGGATGGAATTGGATGAGTTTTCATGTCCCTTCTAAGCCAAACCATTCCTGATTCTGTAATCCCCTCTGCTATTCATTCACTCAGGTGTTTTATTTCTTTATTAGTTCTATTTATTAATAACTGCCCACACACTTTGCACTCTCCATGTGGGGGGGCGGGGAAAGAGAAAAAGGGAGCAAAATTCCAAACAGTGCAAGTTTAGGGACAGGAGGGAGGGAATTTAAATTGAGTTGGTGGAGTCATGCCGTTGTAGGTAATCTTGACCTAATTAGTCTGATGGAACATGGTCCAGCACTAAGCATCTGCGCCCAGATTTTTCAAGAAGTAAAGATTAAATTTAAAGAGATTAGGCGACCCTTTTTTTTTTTTTTTTCTCTTTTTTTGCCCCCCTCTGCAAGATCTGCAAGATGTTAGCTGTTCAAAAATGACAAAAATGTCCTTAAGCCTCTCTGAAGGAAGGGTGACCAAACAGGCTGCCTTTTGTTGGGGCCCAGAGCTCAGTGGCTCACAGGGAGAGGTGGTGTCCGGTCACCGTGTGAGGGACCCAGGACACGACTTATCCCTGGCCAGCAAAGCGAATCAGCCCCGGGAATTAGCAGGGGGATTAGGAGCTGGAGTTGCCAGCACAGCAGGGGAATCACTGGCCACCCACCAGGCCTGCTGGAGACAGGAGTTTGTAGGAGCTTTCTCCAAACGAGGGGAGAAATTTGGGTGATGTGCTCAGTGCTGGAGTGGAGGAGCCCTGGGTTTGTTGTGTCAGCACTGAGCTGCTCTAAAGGTGTGGGGACAGAGCCCACTTTGGCTTCTGGATGTTCATGCACTCTCTAAAATGAAACCAAACCTCTAAATCTCACCTTTGGTGGTTCTGAGAGCTGAGAGTGCTGATGGTGTTTAGCATGGAGGAGAAAAGGCTTCAGGGAGAACTTACTGCAGCCTCCCAGTGCCTGGGATGGCTTAAAAATGAAGGAAAGGGGTTTTTTTATATGGGCAGATAGTGCCAGGATTAGGGGGAATGGGTTTGGACTGAAAGAGGGGGAATTCTGGTGGGATATTGGGAAGGAATTCTCCCCTGTGAGGGTCCTGAGGCCCCAGCACAGGGTGCCCAGAGAAGCTGTGGCTGCCCCTGGATCCCTGAAGTGTCCAAGGTCAGGTTGGACAGGGCTTGGAGCACCCTGGGGTAGTGGAAGGTGTCCCTGCCCATGTCAGGGGTGGCACTGGATGAGCTTTAAGGTCTCTTCTGACCCAAACCTGTTGTGATTCTTCATGACAGACACATGGAAAAGGGAAATTTTCCTTGCACCAGGAAGGAAGTGAAGGTGCTGATTTTGGAGATGCTCAGTTATTAACTCATTAATGTTCCATTTGAGGGGACAAAAGCTACTCATGAATACCCAACACTGCGGGGACTTCAAATGATGATTGTTGCTCTCAGTCCATGGCATTGTCCTAAAAATATTCCTCTTGTTTCTGGCTGAGATCTGTGTGAGTCCTGTGGACAGAGAATGAAGCAGGACGTGTCAAACCTGACTGAGAGATGGATTGATTTGGATGGATTTTACCATCCAAACTGGTAGAAATAATCAGATTTTCTAATTTCTAATAGAATGAATTCTTCTATTGCCTGTCTGTGCTCAGACATGAGAGCCTCAAGTCATCCCAGCCAATGCCCATATGGATTTTTTTCTTTTTTTAAAGTATGGTGATTTTCATAGATTCATTTTGGTTGATTTGTGTTTTGAGGTCTGGCATTAAACAGCATCACTGCCTGAGGATCATTGGTGATTTGAGGGGTTGGATTTCCAGGTGAGAACCAGGTATTCCCATGTTACCTGCAATTCCCCCAAAGAGGCGAAGCACAGAACTGCAGCCCAGCTCTTGTTCAAATTCCAGCAGAAACAACAGGATAGAAACCAGCTACCTGATCCTTCCTTTTACCTGCTGGTTAAAAATAAACTTGATTTTTCTTTTCCCTGAAATCAGAACCTCTGAGAAATATCTCTAAGCATTTTACCTCTTCCTGCTCTGTCCCTGTCGATGATCTTCAGACCCCAAAAATCAGAAAGTGCAACTAAAACTTAGTTCTGTGCTCATTCCTTTCTCTGCTTTGTTTTCCATCATTTGAAATTTCAACCCTTTGGAGAGATAAATTCTAGAAATCATTGCATACAAAAATAAATAAATAAATATATAAAATATATATATATATATTCATGTGTACTTCACACCCTTCCCTCAAATTCTCCCCTTGCCAAAATATTGTCTGTTTTCTGCTTTACTCATCCTGGGGCATGATGTCTGCCATCCCAAAAATATATCTGGGAGTGGTGTGAGGCTGTGCTGTCCAGAGAAAGGAGAATTCCCTGCCAGAGATAAATCCCGTGGGAGATGTTTGTCGTTGGGAGGTGTTGATGTGACCGTCAAGGTTGTGGTGTGGGGAGGGCACCCTGCCCAACAAACCTGGGGTCAGTCGCTGTCACTGGTGCCCAGTAGCTCATTACTGAGATGAGTGACCTGAGAAGCTTTTAGGAATGGTTTTGAATTTGTTTCATCTCTATTTTTGTAGGTTTTTGGTTCGCTTTTCTGCACAGCTTTGAGCTGTGTTGGGCAAAGCAGGAGTGTCTCAGGTAGTTCAGAAAGTGTTTAGTTGTTAGAAAACCTGGTGAGAAAGGTTCTTGACAGATTTTGTGGGACTTGGAAGGATTTATTTATCCCAGACTGTTTTAAGGCTCCCTCTTCTAATGTGAGAAGGTTGTGAGACCCTCAGTGCTGCACCCCAGTCCCACAGGTGCAGCCTCACCTGCGCCTCTTCTGGCCCCAAAATCTATCAATGCAAAAGGACAAGGAGCATTCACAGCCCCTTTATGAAGCCCCAATTCTATCAGTAGGGCTTTCTTTCCTGTGAGCAAACCCCTTGACTCTGAAGCCTCAGCTGAAACAGCTCCTTGACCTTTCCAAGTGAATCGGCGAGACACGGCCCATGTGAGGTGGGTCATATGGAACAGATTTAGACACAAACTCATATCATCCCACCAGAGGAATGCAAAGTCCCTCCCGATCCCTTCCACAAAGCTGCATCATGTGTGTGAGATAAATCCAAGGGACACAAGGGGCTGCCAGACAGCCCAAAGGACAATAACTTTCCTATCTCAAAGCAAACAGGCAGCACAGATTTCCCTCTTAAAGGTGTAACCACTTCTCCCCTGCCACTGGGGATGGCTGGGTGAGGGTGCCAGGGGTGGAAGGAGCAGGGATTTATTGCTGTGGTGGGCTGGAAAAAAAAATGTATAATCATGAGCATGAAGGTGCCTTTGGGAAGCTGTGCTTGATTTTAAGACATCAGGAGCAATGAGGAGTTCAGTGTTGGTTTTTATTTTTCCCCTGAGTCCCAGAATGTCCTGGGAGAAGCTTCCACCAGCTCTTGTTTTGTACAACAAATCTACAAGGGTGAATTTTCTCCTGTGCTGAAATGTGACCTCTCATAAAGGAGAGCTTGTGTGAGAGGTGTTCTGTGCTGAGAAATGAATCTTAAAGGCCTGAGAGAAACATCTTATGGGCCTAAGAGAAACACATCTAATGGGTTTAGGAGAAGTAACATCTCACAGACTTGAGAAAAACATCTTATGGGCCTAAGAGAACCACATCTTCAAGGCTCAAGAGATACAATCCTTCAGGGCTAAGCGAAACACCCCTTAGAGCCCAAAAAGAAATCCATCTTATGGGTCTAAGGACACACAGGTCCTGAAAGAATCACATTTTATGGGTGAAGAGAAACACCTCTTACAACCCTAAGAGATACACATCTCTCAGGACTAAGAGAAACATCTTACAGGCCTGAGAGAAACACCTTGTGGGCCTAAAACAAATATATCCTACAGTTCTAGGAGAAATACACCTTTCAGGCTTAAGGAAAACAAATCTTACAGGCTGAAGGAAAATACATTTTACAGGCTTAGGGATGTATAAACCAGTAAGAGCTGCTCAGCAGGCACAGAGAAAAGGAAATAGGTGACAGTGGGAGCTGGGGAGGTTAAAAAGCACCACCCAGGTCAGGGCTCCAGGTGTGCGGGGAGAGATGTGGAGCCTCAGGATGGCCCCAAAAGGTGGGGGGATCCCTGTTTTGGGATGTGCTGCCTGTGTAATTCCTCTACACAAAACCCCTCTTTATTAGGTGCTGACCTGAGGGATGAAACGTCTCCCGTTCGTTTGTCACCATCTCGTTTGTTTTGGTGACACTGAATAAAGGTTCTTTGGATTTCAGAAAATCTGCTGAGGAAATACAGCTGTTATTTATGATTTTACTCCTTCACAGTGTGTTAACAGGAGGAGCATCTCTAAAGCTTTAGGCAAGAGCTCGACTGATGGGGACAATTTCCTGCTGCCTCACTCTGTGCAGGAGGAGCTGCTCCAGCAGGAAAGGTTGACAGTCTGCAGGCCTTGGTGATTAAGACATTTTTCCCCGGTGAAAAAAGGAAATTACATCTTCCCTTGGGAAGGGGAGGAGGAGCTGCACAACAGAAGACCATTATGGTCACCTGGTGCTGCTCCTTTTGATGGAAGCCACAAATCCAGCAGGCAGAGATAGTGCTGAAGGCTTTGACAGAGGCAAACCCATTCTTTGGCATTTTATTGGATACTGTGACTGTGCAAACACTTCCCTGCTCAGTCTCAGGCTCCTTTATGAACTCCCCTCTCAATTTCCAGTGGATTTTTAAAGGTAGAATGGATTCCTGATGCCAGTGGTGTGTCCAAAACCCCAAAATGTGATGCCCAAATGCCATTTGGGCACCGAATAACAGCTGGAGTTTCCTGAAGGTGTAGCTATGCCCTGGGCATGGAGTTCTGTTGGAAATCCAGCCATCAGTGGGAACCACCAAGGCACAGCCCTCGAGCAGCTGGGATCCTGTTGGGAATTCTGTGACGTTTTTTACTGGTGAAAGGTGGGAAAAACTGAACATCAGGCTTGAGATACAAAGCTTTGCAAGTTTAGTTTGAATCATAGAAAGTTTGGGTTGGAAGAGACCTTAAGGGTCATCTCTTTCCAACCCCCTGCCACGGGCAGGGACACCTTCCACTACCCCAGGGTGCTCCAACCTGGCCTTGGACACCTCCAGAGATTCCAGGACAGCCACAGTTTCATCCTGTGCCAGGGCCTGACCACCCTCACAGGGAGGAATTCTTTCCCAATATCCCACCTAAACTTCCCCCTTGGAGTTTGAACCCATTCCCCTTTGTCCTGTCACTCCAACTGCTGGTCCAGAGTCTTTCTTCCTTCTATGCAGCCCCTTTGGATTCCTGGAGGGTGCTGTGAAATCTCCACACAACCTTCCCTTCTGCAGGATGAGCATTCCCAGCTCTCCCAGCCTGGCTCCATAGGGCACTGCTCCAGCTCCCTTGGGAATTCCATGGTGCTGTCTGGACTTTCTCCAGCAGTTCCATGTCCTGATCCTGGGGGCACCAGGAGTGTTTGCAGCGTTCCAGGTGGGATCTCACAGGAGCAGAGTATAGAGAATCCCCTCCCCTGACTCACTCAGAGGTCTCAGGTGCTTGAGCAGCCTCATTCTTCATCCCCTGATTTCCCAGCTCTTTCCTTCTGAGTGCTTTTGCCTTAGGACTCTGCAGCTCTGACCTCTAGCACCAACATTATACCTTTAATTACGTCTGCCAGACAAATGTGTCACCTTCAACTTATTTTAGTGGTGCCTGAGCAACCCTGGGCCGGGGTGCTGGGAGGCTCAGGGCTGACAGTGCCCTGAGCACGGAGCATTTGAAGCCGTTCCTTGTCTAATCACCCCTGTAAAGCTGGTGCTTTGCTCTTAAATTAATCAGCAGGGCTCGTATTTAAGCAACAATGATACCTGTATTTTTTTTCCCCCTCCCCCTGAGATTACAGGCCCCTCTCTCATCCATGGTAAGCTGGATTCTGCTGTTTATCTGATTTGTGGGATTTTAATAAGTTTGGCCTGCACAGGAGTAAACATGTGCTTGACCTTGAGGAGAACAGAAGAGAAGCTCAAGCCCCCGCTGGCGTTGCTGACAAAGCAAACGGTTTAAACATGGAAATCAAAATTCTATTTTCCTGCAGTATTTATCCTGGTTCTAGTTAAGCTACTAGGCAGGAGAAAAATACAGCTCGGGCTACATCTGCACCAATCCTCAGATTATTAATATTCCTATTAAAGAGCAATGAGGATAAAGAGCAAATGGGCAAGAATAGGAATTTCCTTTGCTTGCTGGCACGACGGCATAAAACATTATTAAGATGATTTGTTAAATAATAGAAAGGGTTTTTCATTTCCTAATTTTCCAGCTGCAGCTAAAGCTATCTCCCGGCAACCCGCTTCTCATTCCTTAATATTTAGACTTATGGACCAATTTGAGAGTATTTTCTTTGCTGCCATGATTAATGCTCCTGTGAAACAATGTCATCGCCAGCCATCCACCTACCCTGTCAGCCTGGCATCAGCCTGGCTGTGCTCTGCTGTAATTTATGGCTCCAGCCAGTAATTTGCAAATCTAATGTTGGGGAGGCTATGAGGATGTGAAATTTGAATGCTTTTCCCCTGATTTGGTAAATATCTCCCCCATTAGTGAAACAAATGGCACAGGGATCAGACATCATCTCCAAGGCTCGATAAATATTTTATCAGCCATAATGGAAATTGTCAAATTGATCTAATTGTACAATACGTTATCAACAAGATATCAAAGTTGGACATGGCCTCTGCCCTTGTCTATCATTTGCAGGCTTTTGTCTTCGATTGCCTCTTCCTGGGAGGAAAGTAGGGAAGTGCAGAGTTCACTGCAAAGTAGGGTGAAAAACAGAGCCACTGAATATCCATTTAGAAGATAAATTCTGGAGAAATAATTAACTCTCCCTTGCTTGACTATAAAGTAGGACTGCAGAGGGTTCATGTAAATCTCCCGAATGGGAGCTGCAATTTTTATGTTGAACCCATATCCATTGATCTCATACATAAAGGGAAATTATCCATCACGGATACTGCTTTTGGGGGAACATTCATGGCTTTGTTCCTTTAAGAAGAGGCTGAATGGATTCAAAAGGGAATTTTAGTCGTCTGGCAGCAGCTAGGGGGATGATTTAATTAATTTATTTTTAAAAATTTAGGAGTAAAATGACCTGACTTTAGCTAAAATTAAATGTAATTACTACTCTGCTTGCAAACTGTCAGTCACAGGAAATCCAAAGTTGTAAATAATGAAAGATTTATTTGCATGTCTGATGTTAACAAGATAAAAGTAGGAGACTTTGCCACGTTAATATTCATTCCTGTAGAATTGCCTTGTTAAACCTCTGCCTGTAGAAGTCCTTGATTTAGCAGAGTTGTTTTCAGATATTTGGGGATTTTTTTTTTTGTGGGAGGGAGTCCCATCCACTAATAAAGAAAAACCCATTTAAATAAAAATGCTAGGGAAATTCTCATTTCAGAATTCCCTGAAAAGCAAAAAGGGGAGAGGGTTCCCCTGGCCTGGGAGAGTGAGAGAAGGAGAACTGGGATGTTCTCAGTCCCAGTTCTCTGCAGCAGATCCAATCAGGCAGCCAATATCCCCAGGGCCTTGGAGGGAACTGGAGCCTGATGGGGTAAATTCCTGATATTTCTCAAGGTGGAAAGTCCTGTCATCTTTTCTTTCAGAAAGCACTCACTTTGCTGCCAGCCTGTTAATATTTAATGGCTTGGGACACAGGAAGGGACCTGGGTGTGTGACTGGTCAACTACTCCATGGCTTTTTTTGTTCACATTCATTTTTTTCCCCCAATTATGCATTGTACCATATAGGATCTGGTATTCTCTGTGCCTCAGGCTATTTCCTGCTAAAAAATGGGGATGTCACTCCTTCCCTGCTGCAGGGAGGGTGTGGACACTGCCCAAGTGCTCGAGGTCTTTGAACTCGAAATGCAGAAGAAATGGAAGAACCTTCCTTTCTTTTCCTTGATATTGTTTGAGTCTCAACATGCCCAAAGGTGTCCCATTCTGGGAAACCAGCTGAAGCATGTCACTGGCCTCTCCAGAGCTGAAATATTTAAACATGTTCTTGGGTGCAGCCCTTGGTTATGTTTTTCATTACATCTCGTGGAGGCTTAAAGAGAAGGTCCACACTTGATGTTTTTGGTTTCCTGTCATTTTGAATAAAAATAAAGAGAGGAGAACGTGGTATCCTAATAGGAACCTGGAGTAAAAGTAGCTTTAGGTAGCTGCTCCCCTTGAGGAAGTGCTTCAGGTCGGAGCTAACAAGCTGCAAACATCCTGCAGTGCATTTTCTGCTGTGAAGTTGGTCGGGTGCAGCAACTTTCAGCATCCTAAATGGGGACCAGAGGTCCATGGAAGTGTGTGTGGAATTACAATCCATTTCAGCATGTTAATAACTGAGCGCAAGCGAGATCACAATGTTCATTAACTCAGGGAAGGGTAAAAAAGGGGCTGTTTTAACAAAACACAGCACACAGACAACCCAGAGCGAGGGGCTTCAAGGCAGCCCCGTAGCCTGGGGGTCGTTGAATCAAGAGAGGTTTTTAAACATAAGCCATATGCTTGTTCTTTCTTCCAAATGTTCTTTGAAAGTCCACATTCAGCTTCCCACCCCTGCTCCCCGTGTCTTCTGAGCATGGGAGTTGTTTGGTATGGTTTGCTCCAAAGGGCTGCTGGATATGATTTTTATTTTTTTTATTTTTTAATTATTTTTTTTTTCCAAACAGGATCTGAGCTTGATGGAGTGATAACTCCACAGATAGTATCGAGATCCTGACATTATCCAAAATGATTTAAAGTAGTGGATTTGGATGGCTTTAGGCTGTGTTGTGTAGCAGCACAGTAAGAAGTGGGTGTAATTCAGATTTTGCTGAAGAGGTGACACGGCTCAATATTTGCTTGGCTCAGTCTACACAGGCTCATTTTTGGAGCAATGTTTTCCTAGGTCTGTTTTCACCAGGGCTGTAAAAATATGAAATTAGTGGCCACACTGCCTTGCCTGGCAATACAGGTGAATCTTGTGAATTACTCATTCCTGTGAATATTTATTTATTTAATACCAATCCCTTCTAATGCAGGACTCTATAGGGAAGAGGGTTGATTTGGCATTGGAGCTTTTGACAGGCTTTTAGCCAGACTCAGCCAGGAGCCAAGTTCTTCCATGTCCTTAAGGGCACCCAGGGAGGGAGCAGGGCTGAGGTGAGTGTGATAAAGGGTCCGATCCAGGCCTTGCATCAGGAGTCTGGGTCAGAATATCCTGATTTTCCAGCACAGGTCAGTTTGGATCTTGTGGTGCTGAGCCTGTTCATCCCTTTCACCTCCACCGCCCATGCTCAAGGAGAAGTTGAGAGCTTTTCCCTCTTCCTTATCCTCTCCTCTCCCAGTGCTGATTTCCACAAAGATCCACTTGTGACTTTGTGGTGGAGGGAAGGTTTGAGCCATAAAATCCCAGTTCAGGGTCCTTTTTTGGCCTGGCTGGGGCTGACTCATTCCCAGCCTCCTGTCCTCTGCCCACTGTGCTCTGTGGAGCATCTCAGGGGCTCTGCAGTGGTTTTTGTCTCTCTCTGCACACACACAGGGCACACAACCATCTCCCCTGAGCCATTCAGGTGGGTGTGGGCAAATTCAGATTCATCACCAATGATTTCAGCTCACTTGGGTGAGATATCTCCTCCCAGGTCTGAGCAATCCTCCTTCCATCCTGTGCACACTCCCACTTCCCAAATCGGCAGACCTAAGATTTTTATCTGTAATGGCTTCTGGTGAGAGGAGGGAAAAAAAAAAAACAAAACAAACCAGTTGTTCTTAAACATTCATTTTCTAGGCCAACAATAACCCTGGCCTAGACGAATAACTCCCTCCTAGTTCCTACAGAGAGAAGTGTTAGACTACACAGACAGTGAGGTCATTCATAGTCACTATTGTTTCTTGATAACCCAATTAAGAAAGTGCAATTTATCTCGCCTGTTTCCATTTAATTATCTAATTTGTCTGCCCAGCCGGGGTAGTTATCTCCCCTGCACTCTGGGGTTGCTCTCCTGCCTCGGCCGTGCTCCTGCAGCTCTCCCCAGGTGCTGCTCATTCCTTTGACCTATAGCCAGGGACAGTTATAAATCAGGGGGGTGGAAAGAGCCATCACCTCCCTCTGCCTTCCTTTGTCATTAGAGAGATGTGTGTGTGTGCTGGATGCAGAGACACAGAGCTATTGCCCTCCTGTTAATCCCAGAATAAACTTTAGTGCAGATGTTTTATGGGCTTCTGTTTAAGATGGTTTGGGAAAGAATAAAAAGGTCGGTGTGTGAGGAGAGGGATTTGTCAGGGTGGGTGTTCCGCAGCAAAGGGTTGGAGCCATGGTATTAATATCCACTGGAGGAGTTATTAATACCTGTAATCCTGATATTAACAGGCTCTAAGGGATGCTGTGAGTGGGAATTCTGCATTACCTGAGATTAGCTCTGCTGCCAGCTTTGCTCTGGATCAGGGCGACCCCCGGGATCAGCCCAGATCCAGGAGCACCCTGGGGAGAAGGGTTTGGTGGGTGGGAGGCTGGAAATGCCCCAGCCCAGAAGGTCCCTGAGTCCTGTGCTGATCCCACAGCCTGGGCAGCAGGAAAAGGGGATTCTGCCCCACTCAGGTGAGACCCCACCTGCAGAGCTGCCCCCAGCCCTGGGGCCCAGCACAGGGAGCTGCTGGAATGGATCCAGAGGAGGTCAAAAGGATCAGAGGGATGGAGCAGTTCTGCTGTGGGGAGAAGCTGCAAGAATTGGGATTGTTCATCCTGGAGAGTTTCTGAGGCCCAGGCTCTGCAAGGCCCACCCACAAACACTGTGTTAGACACGCTGCAAACCCTTATCAGAGATAGAAACAGCTCAGAGACTTGTGTTCTGGGTGGAGATGTCGAGGCTAGAAAAGCATCTTTTGGGGCTCAATGTATGGAAAATGAGGCACCTGAAAAGCACCTCTGGGTAGGGATTAGAGAACATTTCATTTTTTTTTCTGTGTTCACGTTGCTGTGTAAGTACAGCAGCAGTGACCTCGTGTACTTTCAGTTCTGAGTTTTGGGAGCCAGGGCCATCCACCCTTGGGAAGGTGCTGGGCGTGTCTGTGTTTTCAGTTTTGTTCTCAAGTTGTTTGAGCTGCTGCTGTTTCTCAAGAGGTGTGTTCTGTGCTACTTGAAGTTAACCATGAACTGTGCTATCTGCTGATAGCTCAGGGATTGTGTTTGCTTTGCCCCAGTCCTGTGCAGTCCAAGCAGGTGGACAAATACCTCAGCAGGGCTTGGCTCTGTTTGTGTTGTGTTGTGTGTGGGTTTCTTCCTCTCTCCTCTCCACCCCTTTAGCCCTGGAGGAGCAGAGGAGCTCTTGCACTGGCAGGGGTGCAGGCTGTGTCTTGCTGAATCATGTTTAGAGAGGAGTTTTAGCAGTGCAATCACAAACTTGGCGCTCTGCAGGGGTTTCAAGCAAATCACTGAGAGCTCTGGCTCACCAGCTGGCCAAGGGAACCAGGAGCAGGTATTTGGATTTATCCCACACATCGACAAGTGAGGCTCTCCTGCCATGTTTGCAGAGTGTCACCATTCAGTGGGACTCTGTGATTTTGTGTGATCTGCTCTCTGCTTTTGACAGGGATTATCAGATCACCTGGCTGGAGCAGCCTGTTGGGAAATGCCTCTGGAGAAGTTTCTGAATGTGCTGATTTCGTGTTTGTGTGTGTGTCTTCAAATCCTTGGGCATTTTATTCAGGGATTATTACAATGCACTGCTGGCCTGGTGCATCCATTCCTGGCTGGTGCAGGGCTGTGCCTGCCCTGGGGCTGAGCAAACATTGGGGTGATTTCCACCCAACGTGCACAGTGAGGGAGGGAACACCCATGGGATTGCAGGCTGGATGTGCTGTCCTGTCCTCATCACAGCCACAATGCCCAGGGGATGAATTCTCTGCCTGGTTTTCTCTGATTCTTGTTGGTATAAGGGTCCTGTTAACAATTCCATTTTATTCCCTGATGGATTTTGTGTCTTAAAGTTCCTGTACCTGTTCCTCTTTTCCAAGAGGAGTTTAATCTCCTTTTCTAGAAACTGTTCAGAATTAAAAGCAAGACAAAGCACAGCAGTGGAAATCACTCCACCAACTGAGATGTTTATTCATGTCTAAAGGTGACTAAATTAGGTGATTTGATCCTGACCCACATTTTTTTCAGAGGGATAAAACTTTCCTGTTGGGTTCATAATCCCTTGCCGTTGGTGGCAGAAATTCTGAATTTTCCTGGTGTGTTTAAGAGTAGAAGCAGAGTCACAAATAATCAAATATCTTCTGGTCCTCAAGATTTGCTTCATCCTTTTAGGATGACATTTCTTGGACCTTTTCACGTAGGTGGCTGCTGGGAATGTGATGAAATCCATTTTCTCCCATGGGCAGAAGTACCTCTGCCACCAAAATCAGGTGTCCTACTGTCTGATGTGCCATTCCACAGAGATCTGTGACCTCCAGCTGTCCAAAAAAATGGGTTGGTTTGGGGTGTACCTGAAGTAAACCCCCCCAAGGTTTGTCTCTGCACCTGTAGTTTGATTTTGTGTTTCATAGGAAGATCTGTTAAGTGGGAAAAACATTTGTAAATCCCGGAAGCTTTGAGTGTTTCTCCTGGATGATGATTTTTAGAGCAAATATTGATTATGTGAGAAACCATCAGCCACTAATTATTATTTTCCTGTTTCAAAAGGTCTGGCCCAGGGACTATTTTGTGGGGGTGTTTGCAGTGACCCAGCTCAGGTTCCTGCAGGGAATTTTGGAAGGTGTAGCTCTGTATTTTGGCACTGCTTTTGCCATGGACCTGCAGGAAGGAACCTCAAGAGATGAAATGAGCTCTTTGAGAACACAAGCACTGAGTGTGATTGACCCAACCATTCAGCACAGGCTCAAACACATTCAGAGAAAACCCAGCCTGTTGGCAATAGGGGCAGAGTGTTGGTGTCTTTATCTGAATCCACATTGAATTCAGGATCCAAAAGCGGAGGATCTTCTTATTGGGTCCCTCATTATCACATTGTTCTCCAGGAACAAGAGAATCACACAATGGGTTGGGTTGGAAGGGACCTTAAACTCATCCCATTTCACCCCCTGCCCTGGGCAGGGACACCTTCCACCATCCCAGGGTGCTCCAAGCCCCTTCCAGCCTGGCCTGGGACACTTCAGGGATGGGGCAGCCACAGCTGCTCTGGGCACCCTGTGCCAGGGCTCTTCCTGAAGTAAAGAATTCCTTCCTAAAAAACCACAACCAACCAAATCAAAACATGGAAAGAGCTCAAGAACTGTTTTAGACTCTTAGGGGATGACACCCAGCAGATCCCATGCAGTTCTGGGGCAAATGTTGATTCACAGAGTGCAAGGGCAGAGTTTTGGGGGTTGCTGGCCATGCAGAAGTTGCTGTCTGACCCTCCATGAGCATCTTATTTAATCCTCCTCCCCCTGCTCTTCTCTCCCCCTTCATTCTGGGGAACCACAGCAGTGAAATCTGCCTCCTCTTTCATGGCAGAAAGCCTGGGAAGGATCCCGTGCTCGTTTCCATTATGATAAAAGACAAAACAACTAAATTAAATTGGAAGCAATCTCTGCATTACACAAGTCTGCATACTCCAAAAATTCTCAAAACAAAAGAGGTGCAGGGGAAGCCAATCACTATCGGAAAGGAGGGAAAAAACATCTCTGGACTAAAACTTTTACTATTCCTTAACTCAGAACTGAAATATTTTAACTCCTCCACAACCAAGAGTTGTAGAAACAGCGAAAGCTTTGAAGGGGCACTGAGAGTGGACGTTCCCTGAGTGGATTTAGGGAATGACATCATTCCAGAGCAGAGCTGCCCCCAGTTGCTGTCAGGGCTGTCTGGAGCTGCAGTTTGCAGATGTTCACAGGGAGATGTGGTCACCAGCCAGAGGGAAAACGCGACTTGGCAGGGGGAGGACGCCAAGGAAATCCAAACTGTCTTCCAGCACTCGGAGTCTTCTTTCCCTAAAAAAAAAAAAACAACACCCCAAAAAAGTTGAAACTTTGAAAGACTAGACTATTATTTGTTATGGTTAAATTGGCCACTGACCCACTGGCATGGAGCACAAGCTTTTGCATAAAGTTGTTGCTAGATTTTATTTCCTTGGAAATTGAGGAATGGAAAAGTTCACTGCTCAGGTATCTTGCCTCATCCAATTTAATTATTTTAAGCAAAAAGGAGAAAAAAAAAAAAGGCGAGGGGGGTGGTGGGGAGGGAATTCCTTGGAGCTCAAGTCACAATGTTATTATCAATTCAAATTCAGCTTTTCTGTCCCTTCACTCTGGATGGAACCTGATCTCATGAAACAGAGCTGCTTTACCTGCTGCTGTGTGTGTGCTCGTGTGCACTGAAAACTGTACTTAATATATCCAACCTTCTTTAATCTGCGTTAAAAACAAATAGAATTGAATCACACTATTTTAAAAATTATTATTTTATGTTTAAATAATAAATATTATTTGCATGAATGAACTTTTCAAAGAGCAGAGCTCTTTGCTGCCTACCTGTGAATTAAATTTTGAAAGGAATATCAGGTCACAGGATACCTTAAACACATTGTGAGGAAAACCTTTGCCAAGGTGACACCTGTGATCTCTGTGGGACTCTGAGCTCAGGGCAGGGGAAGCTCTGTGAGAGTCACTGACAGGATGGGATGATCCCAGGAAATGTGCTCAGCACTTTGCAGGATCCTTCCCTCCCTGTGGAATTCCTGAGAAGGGTCAGGACAAGGACTGGTGCCCACCACAGCATCCCTGGCACTGGGCTCAGCTCCTGGGAGCCCCAGCAGTGAAAAACAGAAAGAGTTTTGCATCAAAAGCTTTAAAATAGGATTTAGTAAAAGCCCAGACAGATCCATGGCCCTCACTCCATCACCCTGGACAAACCACATCTCTGGGGTTTGAGTTTTTAGGGTTTTGTTTCTCATCTGCCTTTTTCTGTCTGTTCAGGTCTAAAGTTTCCTGGGATTCTGTGCAGGTTTTTGTCTCTCTGGCCCCTGGTACAAGAGGGGTTTGCTCTGAGTTGTGGCCTCTGTAAATGACATTACTGCACACATAGGGATGGCTGGAATTGGCTGGGTGCACACAAGGGCTGGACCCTACAAGGGATATACAAATATGTGAAAATGCCCAGAAATTCCATGAGCCTGCAGTTCACAGCTCTGGATTTTCCTCCCTGCTGTCACCAAAACCCAGCAGAGTGTGGGCAGCGTGGCTGCCCCTTGTCAGTGACACCACAAAGGTGTGCAGAAAAATGCAGAATTTTGGGTTTGAGAGTTGGCAGGTTTACCAATTCACCTTTCTGGGTTATCAAGAAGCATCTTTTTTTGGCAGGGATTTATCCAGTGATGAGACCAGCCTTGTGTTTAACAGACCTGGAGTTATCCAGGACTGGGTCAGCAGTGAGTGGTGCTGGGATTACAAACTGGAATGAGCAAAAACATTGTTATTCCTGCAGAATTTCCCATTTGAGATGACTGGGATTAAAAAATATCCCTGCAGAAGTGACGTAATCCCATAAAAGTTTGTGATGAAAGTGCAATCACACTTTTTTTTTTTTTTTAAAAAAAAGGGGGAGATATTTACATTGGGAGAAAACCAACTCTTGTTTTCTAGAAGGATTTCAAGCCCAGTGTGGGAATTGCAGGCCCTGCCGAGGACTCTGCAGTCACCTGGCTCTGCCTCCCTCGTGACTGATAAGTCCCAGCTCTGTTTTGATAAGGCTCCATGGTGACATAGCTGGGACAAAGGAGGGGCTTTCTCCTGTTACAGACAGGGCTCCCCCCAGGTGAGGCCACTGGGTTGTTCCTCAGTTGACCCATTGACCTTCTAATCACTGACAAATTATCCACTGCTGTATTCCACAGCCTTCCTTCTTGCGCTGTTATTAAACACACTAATTTCTGTTTTATTAGGGCAGGAGCACTGAGGTGCAATAATGACCCTTTTCCTTGACTGCAGTGAAGGGTTATGGAAATATCTTTATGCTTTTCCCATAAATTTGAGTGTCTCACAGTAGTTCCCATAGCAGTTGGTGGCACAGTGGGCTTTCAGGTGTTGCATCTTATGAAATATTGATGCTTTAAAACCCAAAATCCCTATAGAGGAAAAGTCTTCACACACAAGGTGAACCCCATCCCAGAGCTGAGAAATCACAGGGCGTTTTCCTGGTGGAATGTGCAGCTGGGTTTGGATTTTGTTGGGATAAACTCTCCCCAGGCTGGGCTGCACCTGCCATGGCTCCTGGGCTCTGCTCAGGTGGAGATGCTGCTGCAGAAGGAGGATTTTTCCCCCAGGGAACCCCAAAACAAGGGACCTGCCATGGATGGGACACGGCCCAGGCTCCGCTGCAGGTCTGGAGTGAGCCTGAAGGGGAGAAAAAAAGCAGGAAACACGTTTGGCCTAAAATAACAGAGATAACTTGATGTTGCTTGCCTGATATTTTTTAACGTTTCCCATCAGTCTTTTCACTAAAGCATTTCCAGTTTTTCAAAGGATTTATTGTGGAGGTATAGGGAGCATGGGGGAGGGCAAACAAATTAGGGGGTCTAAAATTACTATTAAGTATCTTATTTTCAAGCCCCTTGACTGAGTCTCTCAGTTCAGGAGGGAAGAAATCAATGAACCATAGTCTGCATTTTGAAAGAGAACTGGAGAGCTTAAGTTTCCAATATTGGGCATCTTAAAGAAAACCCAATTTTTCAGAGAGCTGCAAGTGCCCACATTCCACACAGACATTTCCTTTCTGCTGTTTCCACTGGGAAGCAAATGCTGAGACACCTAAATTAGGATTGAAAGCTTAAAACATTATCTTTGATAATTTATTTTGAGTTATGAAGGGATGGAATTTGTTGTACTTCAGAATGTAAGAAACAATCTAAAATCAACAATTTTCCTAAAAGCTCTTTCAAATATTGATGACTGGGGGAAGTTACCAAGAGTCTTGAGTATAGAAGGTGATCAAATGAGAATTTAGCCCTTATTAGAGTTTCAAGAAATTTCATGTTTGATATTTTTCTTCCTTTTATGTGTTTTTTTGATTCAGTTGAGCTGCATCATCAGGAGCAGAAGCAGGGCTGTTGTATACTCAATATATTGTTTTATATTGAGTACAAATATATATTTATATATATAAATATATATAAATATAATATACATACACACATATATATAAATATAGTATATGCATATATATTATGTGTGTATATATATTTTATAGTGTGCTGACCATCCTTAGTCCCATCTTATCCTTTAAGCACACAGAGACAGAACCCCAGTGACATTTTTAGGACCGAACTTAATCAGATTTCCTCAGAAAACTGTTGGTGAAAAAAAAGCACAAAACCAGAGCAGATTTGCCAAACAGACGAAATAATCCAGGGAATAATCAGAGCCCAGGGACCGAGCTGGTGATAAATCCCTGCCCATGGGTGGCTGGTGGGTGCAAACCGGGGGTATTTTAGTCCCAAGCCTTTTGTTGCAAGGTTTAAACAATAAATAAATCAAGTGAAATCAAAGCCTGGAGGGGGCTGGATGGGGCCGGGGCCGGCACTTGGCGGCTCTCACCAAACAAGCCCCGGCTCCGGGTTCACAGAATTATTTCCCCGTTATCTTTGTTGTCGATGCCCTGATTGTATTTAGATTTCCACAGAAGGGCTCTGTTATTCTGCAGCTAAAGGGACCTGTTGTATTGTTTGAGAGGCACTTGTTCCCGTTCTGAGGACTTTCCATCTGTTTTCCTCTTTCCTTCCTCTCGATAGGAGCAGCATTTCCTCCCCTCCTGAGCAGGGTGGAGAGGGAGCCTGAGCTCTGAGCTGGACGACGTTGCCCAGGATTTAATCTCTGGGCAAAGAGGAGAGGGAAAGAAGGGAGAAGGAGACATATTTTTTGTTAATTTATTCAAAGGGTTTGGAGAAAGGGCACATGGAAGGCCGGGCAGAGCAGGATCAGGATCAGGGGTTTGGCTACCTAAGAGCTCGTGGGTGGCCCACGCGACACAAGTTTGGGCCCTTGTCCAGGTCATGGTGAATTAGGGGCCCAGAGCAGAGAAAAACCTTCTCCAACCAGGGCTAATTCCTCCCTCTTTCCTCTCCCATCCCCACACACCCTTCTCTCCACCACTCCAGCCAGAGGTTGAACGTGCTGGGCTGGCAGAGGAGGGTTCATTCCTCTCCCAGCCTTGATGTGTGGTTGCTCCCATGAATAACCCACATTGAGACACTCTGGTGACACCTCTGTGAGGACTCAGCCACCTCCTGCCAAACCAAACCAAACCAAACCAAACCAAACCAAACCAAAGAGAAGAATTAAGAGGAAGAACACTCTTAAGAGGAAGAATGGGAGAAAAATCCCATTTTTTTAAGGAAACTGAGCATCCCGCGGTGGTGGCAGCGGGGCTCTGTCTCCAGGTGACCCCCAGCTGCCTCTACCAGCTCTTATGTAACCTTGTCCTCCCCTCGGAGCCCGATGGGATAATGGATTTCTCTAAATTAATAATGCGTAAAAGGAGATTTACACCGCGCCGCTGCAATATTGTCTTTGCCTTTTATTCCTGCATTTGTCACTGTAGTCCCCAGGTCGAGGTGTGCAGTGGGGGGGGATAAATAATGAAGGCTAAAAAAAAAAAACCAAACTCTGTCATCAGCCAGAGCCATTTGCAAATTCATCACCGATATTCTTCGGGAGGCAGAGACAGAGGGGAATGAAAAATAAGGAGTGGTGCTAATATATCTCACTGATTTCCATCTCCCGTTTATTCCACTTTGAGCAGCGACAGAATGTGAATCCCAGGAATTGCCATTGCTTTTTTTTTTAGGGATGAGTCTAAGGCTGCTCCAAAGCCTCTCAAGCAACAGAGTAAATACAGAGTAAATAACAAGTTAATGGACTTTTATAGTCAGACATAATATACTTACCTGGAGGTTTTTTTGATTAATTAGAGTTTAACTTAATGTGGACAAAATTGTGGCAATTCTTTAGCATTTAAACTGCTGGGAAAAAAAATAAATTAAGACATGTTTAAAAAAGCAGGGAAATAATGCAACTATTTAAAAGTAGAAATCCTGTAAAGATTTATTTATTTATTCATTATTACGAGAATGTCTGAAATAGGTTAGAAGAGTCACCCTGAACCAGATGCAATTTCTGATTTCTTTAACCTTCCTAAAAAATGTTGCAACTCCCAAATTTTGAAATTGTGGTCTTGTGACAAAAAGAAAATGAGTTATTGCAAAAGACCTTCCCTTGCCATATTCCCTGAGCATCCCAGCCCAGGAATTCTTACCAAATTCTGGGGCTAAAACCAATTTTTTTTTCATTCAGATGAAGTGTGACATGTTGCAAGGATATTCAGGGTAGAACAGGATATCTAATACATTAATTTTAAATAAATAAAGGCTCTTTTTAAAACTTTTACTGAAGCTTTTGTGATCGCTCTTGTACCAAACTGATCCCACGAGCTTCAAAATTCCTGAATTTCCAGAATCCAGCGCTGGATTCTCAATCCCTGCCAGGCCCAGGCAGCAGAGTGAAACCAGAATGTAGTAGCACTCGGAGAAGGGGGAGAAGATGAAATATATCACAAGATAATAAGAAAATAAACCATTAAAAGGCTCTGTTTCCCATTATCATGTGGTTTTATGTTAATGAAGTTGTTCCAGGCCTGTTTGAGTTTAACTCAAGCAGGGGAATATGAGTAATATGAAAAATATGTGGGGCTGAAGACCCTAAGTTGAAAAGTCTGTGAGCCATGGGATGTTTTTCGTTCAGGAGGCATTTCACAAGAAGGAATAAAGCAACCAGAAAGTGTCATGGAAAAAACTCTCAGTGCCAGATTTTCCTTTTTTTATTTTTTTTTTTTTTTTTTTTTTTTTTTAATTTTTTTTTTCTCAGCCCTGGGTTCTCCAATTCGTGTCCACCAAGGCAGGGCAGCCCTGGCTGGTGTGGAAAATTGGGATGTCCAGCTCAGATTCATTCTCTAGGTTGTCCCTGTTTTTATAAATGTTTTTATGAGTCTTAAAATTAAAAAAAAAAAGAGATGATATTAGTGATAAATTGGCAGCTCTGTCCAGGTTGAGCTACACTTTGGTGTTTTTTAAACAGATAATTGTTTTCTAAAAGAAGGAAAAAAAAAACCCACTGGAAGTGGGATTTGGAAAGCAGCTTCCATCAGAAAATGGAAAATTGTGAAAATGGCCAGACTTGAATATTTTTTGTAGTGTTTTATTTCAGAAAAGCTGAAAAATTGAGCTCTGACCTGAACTGACCTGATTTTAATACCAGAAAAGAGTAAGCACAAAAGGACTAAGATATCCCAGATGTAGCAAAACAGATGCCACTGTGAATTGAATGATCTAATTTTAAAAAAAAATAAAATTATTATTATTTTCAGTTAATTGAAAATGTTGAAAAAGCCTGTCATTTAACATACACTGAGATTTTCAAATTTTGGGTTTTTTTGCTTTAAAAACTAACTTTAAAAAATCATGTTCCACAATAACAAGGATCATATCCAGGAATTTGGATTAGAAAAGTTGTGGGGTTATTTGTTTGTTTGTTTGTTTGTTTGTTTGTTGGGAGGTGGTTGGTCTTGTTTTTTTTTTTTTATTTGTTTTTACTTTTTTGTTTTGTTTTTATTTGTTTATTTTTAAAGTAACTCAGCTCTTTATTTTATTGCTGGATATAAGGAGTAGTGAAGCTTCAGACTGTGGATCTGGCCCTTGCCCCAGGCAAGTTAAAAGATGTTAATTCTCTTTTTTCAAAGGCAAATATTTATGTTCTCAAAGCAAAATCTCCTAAAAATCAAAACAGAGATTAAAAAAAAATCAATGATTTAAGGAAAGTAATTTTTAAAGCATTTCCTCAAAAAGAGAATAGACCAGGTTGCTCCAACATGGCCTTGGGCACTGCCAGGGATGGGACAGTCACATCTTCCCTAAGTAGTCATTGACACGAGCAGAATTTAACTCTAAACCAAAATAAAATGTAATTTTGAGTGCTGTCCTTTCAGAGAATCTGCATTTTTCCCCCTGAAAAATCAACAGTGAAAAGCAGCAGCCCTTTAGACACCTGGTCGGCAGCATAAGAATTTTCTCTCTCTAAAAAGAAACCTTGAAGTCCCACTCGGCGGCAGTTAATATTTCAGACTTGTGGGACAATCGCCGGCCAGCAGAAGCAAAATGTAAAAATATTTTTATCTTAAATATTTTTCTTAATAATAGCTTCAAAGGCAGAGAAATGGCTGGTTGGAGTGCAGCTGACTGCTGCGTGCTGTGGCCTGGCAAGGCCGAGCTGGAGGGAAGAGAAAACCTTGGATTTTGGTGTGTTACTGGCTGGGGCTGGAATGTGGATTTATTTTGCCCTGGTGGATGACCCAGCAGAAGTATTTCTAGAAGGAGTAACACGGGAGGAGGAGATGTTGTAGATCTCTGTGTGGAGATTCCACCAGCTGTATGGATTTCACATGGAATCCTTCTGGATTCAGCTATCGAGTTGCAATGGAAATGTTCATAATTAACAGTGGAGAGCAGAGCTGTGGGTGAAAATAGGGTGGAATGGAGTGGGAACCACCAGTGGTTAAATGGGAAAATTCACTTTATTCCGTTATTCTAATCAATAAGGAGGAGGTCAGGAAGCTCAGTGTGGAATCCCTGAGGAAGGTGGGGATACTCATGGGGTAGGTTTGTAGTAAGGCTGAGAGTAAAACCTTTCCCTTCTCTTCCCGCAGCAGTTGTGCTCTCTGTGTGTCAGGGAATGGGGCTGGGAGGGAGGAAAAGCTCCTGTCTGAGCCACAGGGATGCTCAGGCTGCCCTGGGGAGCCCTGACTTTACAGCTGTCCCCAAACCTGGCTGGGCTGGGTGACACACACGGGCACGGCTTGGGTTGGGTGACACACACGGGCACGGCTCATCCAAAGGGCTGCCCCATTTCTGGAAGTGTTCCAGGCCAGGCTGGACAGGCTTGGAGCAACTTGGGATGATGGAAGGTGGAACAAGGATGTCCTCCCAACCCAAACCATTCTGTGCCTCCAGACAGGCACAAATTTAAGCAGAACTCTGCTTTTTAACCTTAAAGCTACTTTTGCATCCAACCCGAGCTCTGAAACGAAAAGGAGTCGCTTGTGTGAGGCCACAGGAACCTCTGCCAGGGCTGCAGGACCCGTGGTTTGCACCTCCACTGCTCCTTGTTCCTGCTTTGATGTTTAAATTCACAAAAGTTGCAAACGGGACGAAATGGCTCGGGGGTGGAAGAGCCTAAATTGGCCCAAGGTGGGACTCGGTGCTGGCCACGGTGCAGGGAGCACATGGGATCCCTTAGAGCCCCCGGGGAGTGCTGCAACATTAAACAGCAATATCACCTTGCCTCCTGTTTTCGCTGAGATGAATTAACTGGCAGGAAATCATGGATTTCCGAGCCCGGCTTTCCTTACGACATTCCTCGCTGCAAAAAGGAGAATTAAACCGGTGAAAGTGAGTAACGAGAAACAGGCTCTAGAATTATCCTGTGTGGTAAGAGGGAAACAGCATCGACCTGGGGAGTAGCAGCTCTTTTAGGAAAGGGGTTTGGAGAAGGAAGAGAGGCTGAGGGAATGGGGAGTGCAGAGAGTTGATCAGGAGATGCTGGGTTGAAGTGGAGGCGTAAAATCTGTTAGAGGTGAGAATGCACCAAAAACATCCCAAAACCAAGGCTGTGTCACAACAGTCCTGGGTTATTGGAAGTTATTCCAGAAAGTTCTCTTTAAAAAATTAATTTCCTTAAATCTGTGTTGCATTCTTTATCTCTGCTTTGCCTTTTAAGAGATTTTTCTTGGAGAAAACATATCTGGCTTTGAAGAGAGAATGACCATCTCTCACAGCCCTTGGCTCTGTGTGTTTGCAGAACTGGGGGGAAGAATCCACTGAGAACTTCTGAAAATTTGCCCTTAAACCCCTTATTATGTCATGAATGGGGAAAAAAAACCAACTAAGACAGCAGTTAAAAGTTTCGAAGGAGATTTTTGGAATTCTCACCATGGTTTTATCATCTTCCCAACGCTGAATGGTCTCACTGTTGGAGCTGCTGTGGTGGGAGTTGGGGACTGATGGGACAGGGCAAGGCTGCAGGAATGTGCTTCCCTTGCCACGGATTGTCCAGTACAGCAGCAACATTCAAACCATTGCAAAGATTCATTCTTTTCCCTGCTCTTCCAGGGCTCGTGTGAGTTCCCCTTCCTCGTGCGTTCGTATGGGACCACATTCCTTCAGATTCCCCTTTTCAGCTGTTTCTGAGTTTAAAACTTGCAGTTATATCCATGTATTGTCCTGGATTGCTGCAGCGCTGCCTTGAAGAACACAAAGACTGCGCCACTGGGAAAAATTCTGTTTTCTAAGGATCGTAGTGTTTGGGTTTGGGGTGTTTCTTCTCTAAACATCACGCAGAGTTCCCAAAGTTGAAATGAGAAGCTGTGTTCCAGGAAAACAATGAGGGCTCCTTGCCATGTTCTCTGATAGCTTCTTTCCAAGTGTTCCCAGGCACGAGCGGCCAGAGCTCTGGGATCTGGGATCCCAGCAGTTCTCAGGGATCAATATTTTGGAGGTAGGGATGGGAGGATCCATTCTGTTCCCTGTGAAATGTGGTTGCTCTCAGGAGGAGAGGAAATGGTCTCAGCCTGTGCCAGGGGAGGTTCAGGTTGGACACCAGGAGGAATTTCTGCGTGGAAAGGGTGCTCAGGCCTTGGAAGGGGCTGCCCAGGGAGGTTTGGAGTCCCCATCCCTGGAGGTGTCCAAGGAAAGGCTGGACGTGGCACTCAGTGCTCTGGGCTGGGGACAAGGTGGGGATGGGTCACATCTTGGGCTTGATGGCCTTAGAGGTCTTTCCCATTTCTGTGATACTTGAAATTTGCAGGATGAGAAAGGAAAGGCCTTGAGGTACAAGCTTTGATCAAACCAGCCGCGCTTCCAAGAATTTCCCAATTTGTCGCTGGTGCAGCGCTGTGGATTTAAGATCAAACTCCTGCAGGAAGTTGCAGGAGGGATGTCATGACCAGCAAGAGATGCCCTCACCTTGCACACCACATCTACCTTTACCTTCTACTCCCTCATTCCTCTCCCCTCTCCTTTTTTTCCCTTCCTCAGCAGCTTAGCGCGAGACAAAAATAAAAATAACCCAAAAAAAAAACCCCACCGCGCAACTCAACACAACAACAACAAAAAATCCCTTTCTTCCCCAGCCCTGTGGCTGCTCTCTCCTCTCCTGTGCTCGTGTCCCAGAGCCGTGCTCGGGTCAGCAGCGAGCTCACGCTTTTGTCAGTGTGATTAATAGCGCTGTGGATTGTCGTTAATTCACTGGCTAATGACTGCAACTCTGGCCGCTCCCGGAGTAATCGGGTGATGTATGTGGGGAGCGCGCACCTCATGGCAGAGGTGAAAATCATTTCGACAAGTCAAATATTGTCACAGGGAACAAATGGCTCTCCCTGTTAATAAAAATTAATGAATTTTTTTTTTTTTTTTTTTTTTTTTTTACCGCCCGGCCCGCTAAATGAAGCCGTGGAGTGAAAAGGGAGTGGAGTGGAGGGGACAAGCTCGGCGGAATTAGAGGGGTTTATTCGGTGGTTAAAAAGTGTAAATGTCTTTATTAGGGCCGCGATGGGATGTGGCAAGGGGTGGTGGGGCTTTTGTTTGTGCTCCAGGAAGGGTTTGCCGGGATGCACTGAGGATTTCTGGAAGTTTGGGGCTGTGTTTGTGTCGGGAGGGAGAGGAGACAGGAAACAAAGAGGTTTAGTCTGGTGGTGAAAAGATGAATATTTAATATTAGGAGGTGGTGGATCCCTGCCTTCGTTCTTTCAAGGAGTTCCCTGGCTGCTCTCGAGCACAGAACTTTGGCAAAGCCACCTCTGAGCTTGCCCAGTGCTGGCTGGTTCTGCCTTTCCATCAATTCCCTGCCCAGCCCAGCCTCCAGTTCCACCAGGACCCAGATAATTGTCAACACCAAGCCCAGGCAGGGACAGGTCCTGTGGGAGAGGTTGGTCTGGTGCCTGGTGGGTTTTGACACCAGGTGGGAGAGGCAGCACCCCTGAAGACCTCAGCAGAATTTTGGGATTCTCCATCCCAAACTGGTACTTTATTACCTGTTAATTAGTGAGCTCTGGCTCACAGGTAATCACAGAAGAGTTTGGGTTGGTTTTGTGAGGATGTTTTGGCTCTGACTGTGCTGATGAAAAGCGTTGGGTCCTGTCATTGAGCTGATTTTTGAGGTGCAACCCCTGGGGCAGGTGAGTTGCTCACAGGATTGGGGTGCAGCCCCCCAGCACCCCAGAATTCCAGGGAGAGTGGTGGAAACCCTGCTGGAGTCCCTTGGGGCTGGGCTTTGGGACCACTGCAGATGGATACACTCCTCTCAGGGAGCCTGGACCAACTCCTGGCTTGCCTTAGTTGTAGTTTTTATACTCTACAAGGCAACTGATGAAAATTCTAATATTGAGTAAGAAAACAAGAGTTAAACAACCCTGCTCTGAGGCCTTGTTAGTTTTATCAAACTCGTGAGGGAAATCTTCAAGCAATTCCACCAGTTAAAGTCAGGTATAAGAAGAAAAATAACACTTGACCTGCAAGGGACCTTTAAGGTTCTCTGAGTTTCCATGGATTTGGCTGTGGAGGGAGCAGAAAAACAGGGGGATTAGAGAAGGAAAACACAGGGAAGCTTTAGACAAACAAACAAACAAAAGCCCTCAGTGCACTCCTGGAGGGAATGCTGAAGTGCCCAGGTTCCTGTTGCTGCCAGGGCACAGAGAGATCCTGCAGATTTATTTTTTTGGGAATGCTGGAGATCTGCAGAGCTGCTCTGACAGAGGCTTTCTTGGTGAACACGAGGAGAAATATTTGTGCTACTTAAAAATGCCTTTTCCCAACTGGATATAGGTGCTGTCTTGGGAGATAAAGACTTTCATATTTTTGGGTTGTGTTTCCTTCAATGCGCTAATTTTCCTGCAAATGCAAATATATTTGCTGATGATCCATAAAGCAGGATGTCATCTCGGTGATTTTAATCCACTTTCTGTGGGTATAATTTTATGCCTAGCAAAGTTTAGAAATGTGTTTAAGTCTCTGAAAAACAGTGAAAAACTGCCTGCATCAAGGATTATTAATTGTCAGCTAATTGGGAGGGTGATGATCTCTGATTAAACACTAAGGCAAGGTGTTGATTTATATTAATTGTTGAAGATCCCATTAGGGTGTTAACTCCTGTTTTCTCTAACAGTATTTTGGATATTGGTGTATTTTTTTTTTTTTTTTTTTTTTTTTTTTTGAGGTGAAGTGTTCTTCCCTGATGCTCTCAGCTCTGTGTGCTGGGGATGAGGACTGGATTCCAAACAGGACCAGTTCAGAGATGTATAAAAAAATGCTGGATTTCCTAATTTATAATTATTCACTTTATTAGAGGTTGTGGGCATTTTATAAATGCAGGTCAACAAACAGCTCCTGCTGCAGCTTCTGCTTTCGAGGGATATTTTATGAGTGCACTTGAACACTTGGCATATATTTCATAGGAAAATCCACCCTATTTGTCAATGAGACAGACTAAATTAAAACTCGATTAGGCAATCCCAAATCTGGGTTAAGCGTTACTGTGTTTAAAACCAAATTCTTTGTGGGAGATAAGAAACGAAGAGCCTTTTTTACTTTCAGAAAAAGACTTTGAAAACTCCAGACTTCAACTTTGTGGACTTTCACATAAGTCATTGGTGTGTTCAGATTTATAATAAATGAACACCTGGTTGAAAATACTTTTATGCAGATGGACAAATTTGCTTTGTATAGTAAATAAAATGAGACAGAGCTGCTCCTCCTGCCTTGCCCTTAATTCCTCCTTTGCCAGAGCAGCTTGAGCAGCCTCGGTGCCTGTCTTTAACTGCTCCAAATCCAGGAGCTGAAGAGTTAAAGCACAAATAAAATCTCAAGTTCAGACTGTCAGCTTAGATAGTGCTTAGCAAGGGTCGAGGGAAAAAAGCCAGTTGTGATTTAGAAGAAAAACAGTGAGATTTGACCAATTCCATGGAATACCTTTCTTAGCCCCGGGGCGAGTGGAAGTGGTATATTAACCAAGGAATAGAGCAGAGGAGGAAAAAGGCCAAATCACATTTCTTTGAAACAAAGAGGCTTTTTACCAGGAACAAGCCTTGATAAAAATTACAGTGGCATCGCAAGTCATTTCAGCCGCTCCGCCTCGGGCCATATTAGAGCAGTGAGGAAATAGGGGATGCAGCAGCCCTGAAATACAAATACAGTAGTCCCGGGAGTGTTTTTAGTATAAATAATCCTTTTTAGAATAATGTAGTGGCTTTAAATAGGGCCAGGTGGTGGGTGCAACACCCAGGATTGCTTTGGAAGGAGGAGAGGGAAGGGAAGCTCTGCCTGGACTCTGTGGGGACTGCCCTGGGAGAGCCCCGAACTTCCACAGTTTCCCAGGTTCTGACTGAGACAGGATCTGGTGGAATCAGATTAAAATGAATGTGAATGGATCTGTCAGGTGAAGCCAGGAGGATATTGTGGTGTGGCTATGGAATGAGGAGGTCTAAAACAACTCTGGAGTTCCCTGGAACTGGGCAAAGTTCCTTTGGAGAGGACGGGATTCTCCCAGGAATCCCACCTGTAACAGTGTTTGTTCACAGTGCTGGGGAAGGATTTTATGGAGTGTCACATCCCACTGCCATTTGTTGAACCTCCCATCTCTCCTGTCCTACGTTTTGCAGACAAACTCTGGGACCACTTTCTCTGTCAGAAGTGAGATGTAAATAGAGTGCAGTGGGGAAAAGCAGGAGGATTAAACACACGCTCAGTGCTTTGTCAGGTTCTTGTTCTTAGAGAGAAAAGAGCACTCGAGTGGCCAGGAGAAAAGTGCCCCAAACAGCAGCTCTGTGGAGGTGCTCCCAGTGCAAACATTTATTGAAACTGGGATGGGGACAGGAGAAATTGAGAGATCACTGCAGAGAGCAGCATTAACACTCCCAGTTGTTCCTTACTGTCATTAATTGCTCAGTTAAAATTCCATTTTTCATAGTAATTAAACATTTCTGCAATCATCAGGACAGTGGTAGCCAGAGGAAAGGTGTTTGGCCAAAGAAAGGAGTTCAGTTCTAGTCCCAAAATATCAGGAACCTGATTCCTCAGCCCAGTGATGGGAAATAGTTAATAAACCTCTGAATTTTCCTTATTTACATGGTCAAAATGTGACAGGTGAAATGTGAACTGGCTGGATGGACACAGCTGGATGGGTGCAGTCACAGGTGTGTCCCAGCCACCAAGTCCAGATGCACATTTGAGGTTCAGTTGCTGACACTGTCCCTGGTTGTCACAACGTTTGCCCATCCCAAAGCTGCAGCATCAGTTTCTGGGCTGTTCCTGGTAGGAAAAAGCAGCTGGTGATTCCTGCCTGGAGTGGCTGTGAGGGAAGGGCTGACAAGGTGGTCAGTGAGGTGCCCAGAAGATGCCCAGGACATTGAGAAAACACAAATATTTTGTGGCTTGGTGGGCTCTAGGCAGGTTGGGATATGTGGAGGCATAAAAAGAAACCCCAAACCAGTCAGGGACTGGCTGTAAAACCCCAGAGCAACCCACAGGCTTTGGGAATGAACCCATAAGGAATGGGAAAAGCCATTTCCAGCTGCTTTTTGAGCACAATCCTTCGCTCCCAGCTCAGATTTAGTCCTTGTGGGTCACCCCTCTCTGGGAGGAAACCAGCCCAGGCCAAAGATCGAAGCTGCAGGGAGTGTTTGAGAGCCCTTTGTGTGCCCCGTGTGGGGCAGAGCTCAGGCAGCCCCTTGTGTGCCAGGAGGGGTTTTCACCCACATCTTCACTTTCAGATCTGGGAGAAACATTCCTGCGTCCAACTGGACATTGAGGCTGCTGCAAAAATGTGCCAGTGAGAGAAAAACTCATTTGTTTGTCCAAAGCTCAGGGAGGACTCGGCTCAGTGGGGTCTGTGCTAAAAGGTCTTGAGCTGGAATGGTTGGATTTGGTTTCACTGATATTGTGAGTTTGGAGCATTTGGGAAACTCTTTGGCAACATCTCTGTGCGTTCTACTTGTGCTGTTTGTAATTAAAGAGTGCGTGAAACAATGATAAAGACTTCTAAAGACTGAATTAAAAAAAAAAAATTAAATAGGGCAGATCCATTAGAAAAGATGGAAAAAAGTTTTACAGATTTTTTTGGCTTTAAAATGGAGGGGTGGTAGTAGAAAAGAGCTTGAAATACAAACATAGAAATCTGGTAAATGTGGACAGACCTGAATTTTTAAAAAATATCTGTGTGGAGTTCTGAGTGTCGAGGAAAGCACAGTTTGCAGAGTACAGCCTTACTGGGGAGGGAAAAAATAGGATGCAGGATATTTTCCCCCTGTTTTTGCAGAGCTCTGCTGTTTCTCCCCCGATATAAAACCAACGAGCTTCCCTGGAATTTTTTTTTCTTTTTTTTCTTTTTTTTTTTTTTTTTTTTGGCAAAAGGGGCAAGGCAAATCCAACTTATCTTGGTGGCATTAAAATGTGTGCCTGTGTGTGCCTGTGGAAAATAAAGCCCTGCTTTTGACACCCACCTCACGGCTCCGTCCTGTGCCCTGCATTGATTCACTGCTCCCCTTTCATCCCCCATTCTCTGGGCACTGTCCTCCCCCTCTCTGTCCTCCCCTCCCTTCCCTTCCCCTCCTTTCCTTCTCTTCTCGCAACATTCGCTCGCCTCCCATCCAGGAACTGGAAATTGTTATCGATTAATATTAATATTTGGCTTGTGTGTTTTGTGAGAATGCCTCTCCCCTCTGCTATTAATCTGCCGTGTTAATAATGCCAAGGCTCCTGTTCGGGACCCTGGGGAAGCCACAGTGAGCGGAATGACAATGAGACGGTGACAACAGCCCCAAAGGCTCCGCTTGGCAGGGACGTGAATTCCAATGGCGAGGGCTCCTTTTGGAGGCTCACAAACGCTTTATTCTCGCTCCATGGCCTGACATCCAGCGCCGAGAGAAATATCCAGCACGGGCTGTTGGTTTTTTGGAGAGCCGGCCCGAGCGCGTTTCGTTATTTATTCTAACTAGGTAGCGTTTTCTCCCAGAGGAGAAATTTCTCTGGCGGTCGTTTCCAAAGTTCCACTTTGCTGCGTTTTATCAGCGCGGTCGGGGCGTTTCTATAGATTTTTAAAGTTGAGGGAGGGGAGATTTTGGAGCAAAAAAAAATAAGCAAAGCACTGCAAAGCGATGACGATTTTTCTGCGCCGAGTGGAGCTTTTCTCCAGGCTTTCCTCTCTTCCTTCCCTGAATTTTTTCTTTTTTTCTTTTTTGCTGTTGTGTTATTTCTATAGATTCTCCCCAAATGTTTGTTACCGCTCTGGTCATACACTGTTCATATCAATGGAGCTTTTATCTCATAAATAGTTCAGAGACAGAAATCCCAAAGGCTGATATTTTTTTCCTTTAATAATAAGACAGCAAAGCTTTTTTGGTTTTGATTTGTTAGGGTTTGTTTTCTTTTTTTTTTTCTGCTTAAAAGAACCAACTTTATCTACTGCATCCAAATATGGATCGAATCAATATTTGGACATAGCACAAATTGTAAAAATGTCAGCTTGAGTTTAAATATAAAACAAAATTGTGGATTCGGGGAGATCAGGTGAAGCAAAGTTACGGACGAAACAACAACAATGTTCTCTGAAGAGTTTCATTCTGAAAGGGTCTTATGTGGAAATATTTTTGATGCCTGGTTGAACCAGACTTTTACTGGAAATATAATACTGGCATTTAGAGCAGAGTAATTTGGACACTTTCCCTGCTGGTTTTACTAGAGGAAAATGGGTATTAAGGAACACACTGAAATACTGTTTCGAGCTTTATTCTTCATTTCTGCCAAGCAGAAATCCCTTAATAAAAGAAAACACTTAATTTTTTTTTTTTTTTTTTTTGCTTAAAACCAAAGGCACTTGAAATCCTTAATACCTGTTCTACTCACAGCCAAGTTCTGCAGCAACTGCTTTTAGAATGTTTATTGGAAAATGCACCCGATTAACTCTGCTCAGTCCTCATCTGCTCTCACTGCTCCTTTCGGATCTGCTTTCTGTTTCTTTTTAATAAAAGGACTCGAAGCTGCTTCGAGAGGTGCAGTTCCAGCTAAGACAAAGCAGGACATAAATGTAAAACTTGAAAAATGAATATACAAAGTAAGCAAGGGGAAGGGGCTGCGTTTGCAAGGGTTTAGTTTTTATGGGAGTCGTTCTTCCTTTTCACTCATCCTGCCTCCTCCTCCTGCCTCATCCCTCACTGCCTCTGCAGTTCTGGGTGTTCTTCAGCTGT
Source organism: Zosterops lateralis (assembly GCF_965231275.1). Classification (NCBI taxonomy): domain Eukaryota; kingdom Metazoa; phylum Chordata; class Aves; order Passeriformes; family Zosteropidae; genus Zosterops; species Zosterops lateralis. The sequence goes on along the minus strand of NC_139782.1, from coordinate 4,829,110 downwards.
AAATTGGGTTTTTAATGTGTTCAGAAGCAGTTCTGCATCAGCCAGACATAGAGAAATTTTGGATATTTTGTCCTTAAACTCCAGGTGCAAAGATTTGGGCAGCAGAGCTGGACTCAGCAGTACCTGGGGCAGTTTTCTGTGCTGGGAATGCTCAGAGCTTGTTCCTGTCTGGAATCTTACACAGGGATGTGCTAAAACTTGTGGCTCCTTCAGATTCCATTTCAATGGCAGCTGTAAATCAAAATGTCCATGTGTAGCCTGGCAAGTGTGAGTGTTTGGGGCTGTCACTGGGGTACAGGGGGCTTGGCCAGCAGAGTTTGGAGCAGCTGAGTCCCTCAGGGATGGCTTCCTGACCACTCACCTCCAGAATCCTCTTTGCCCCATCAGCATCTTCCTGCTTGTTGAGCATCCCCAAAATTCTGTGCTTTGTAGTGTGGAAAAAAGAATTACTTTGTAGTGTGGAAATAGAATTAGTGTTTGAAGGGAAACAAGCTGAGAGTGGAGTTTGGGTATCTGCTGGAGCTGGGCTGGGTTTGTTGTGGGATCAGCTCAGATCTGATTGAGTATTCAACAATGTGAGGTTGGCAGGCTCAGAATTTTCCATGCACACCTATTTAGTGGGATTTAACTAACAAAGGCAGTGACCTGTGACTCGTCCCGTCACTGCTGTGCCACCATTCCAGCCTGAACAGGGAATAGGGAAAACCAGATCTCACCCAGAGCCATTTCGATTGTCCCTAATTCCTTTCACTCGTGGCATTTTGGGTGTTCTCAGGGAGCTGTGAGCAGCTCTGGGTATGATCTAAGGAATAAAAAGGATTATTCCACTGAGAAATAATCGGAGGTGTTTGGTGTGTCAGTGTCATGTGGTATTAAAGGCCCAAGGTTCAGGAGGAACCCAAAGGGAAGAATATTTGAATTCCAAGCTGGGTATCTCTATATATATTCAGAAAAGTTGGCAAAGCCACAGCAAGTTGTAGCAGAAATGCCCAATGAAGTGAAAAATTAAATAAAGGTTTGTGTGAGCAGCACCATTTCTCAAAGGTAAAAACAGCCCCTTTGACATTCCCTTGGCACTGTGGCACAGGGGCAAAACCACTTCCCACTCGTGGCCACTTCCCTGTCTGGATATTTATTGCCCAACTCGATTTTCAACTGTTAAATTCATGAAAATGAAGGGGTTTTGTGAGTGAGCAACAGAGAAAAAAAATACATTTCCCAATGGTCATTTAAAGCAGATTTTCCTCTCGCTGTGGCAGCAGTCAGAGGTGATGGGGAAAGCTGTCAGAGGAGTCTGAGGATCTGGTCCCAGGGGGTTCCTCATGGCCAGGCTCTGCTTTGGGTGCTGGATGTGTTCATTTCAGATCAATATCCACCAGGAAATGTTGTAGATCCCAGCACAGCTTGGATGGAGATGAAGGAGAAAGGTTCTTGCAATGAATGGGGTGAAGACATTGGGTGGTGGGTTTGAGAATCTTGAACAACTCTTTATTGTCCTTTCCTGGCAGGATTCTCATTAATATCATCTGTGCATGGGGGAAAAAGCCATTTTTGTATCACCTTGAAGCATTTAATGCTTCAGCCCCATTCTTAATGGAAGAGAGATAATTCCTCTCATGGCAATTTTGTCACTAATTTGCATGTTTTCTGGAAGAAATATTTCACACAAACTTCCAGAGAGAGTGTTGCACAATCCAACCCACAAAAGCACATTTCTCTCATCACACAAGTCTAAAGAAAAGCCTGGCTGGTGTTTGGAGCACCCAGGAGTGAGATCCCCCTGGAAATCCAGACATTTCCCTGTCTGCAGGTCCAGGTTTGCACCCAGCAGGGAGAAAAGGCTGGGAAGGAAGTTGTGTATCCATGAGGAGGGCGAAAATTCAGGGAGAATTCTCATTTCTTCTCATCTCATGTGGGATTTAGAGACTCACAGCACTCAGGAATGCCAGGACTGGACCCAGAGCTGACTGACACCAACAGTTCCCACCTCCTTGAAGGAAAGCTGGATTTTTTGGGCTGGTCCTGCCAGGCAGATTCAGCAGAGCAGGGCCTGGATTTGGGATTTCCTATTGTATTTCAGCTGTGGCCATCAGGTGGCAATCTGACCACTGGGATCATTCTGTGCTCCAGGCTCTTTGGGGTGGGTGTTCTTTGGGCTCTCCAAGGCCCTTTGTGATTTAGGGTGGTGCCTGCCGAGCTCTGGGCTGTGCCTGCTGTCCTCTCCTGCCCTGTGCAGGGCACACAGGGATGGGCAGAGAGGCTCCTGCAGAATTCCCAGTGGATTAAGGCAGGATGGAGGACAGGTGTTCCTCAGGATTCACCTGAGTTAAGGTGAGATGAGCAGCACAGCACCCCGGGGTGATGAGCCCTGTCAGCAGGAGTTGAGCACATCCTTGATGGGAATATTTCCTTCTTGGTTGGGCAGGGTTGTGTTTTGATGGTCTGATCCAGCTCTTCTGGCTTAAAAAGGGGTCAGAAAAATGACTTTATTTTTGGTGTGAGTCTGCAGAAATGGAGACACAATCCTGTCTAGAAATGTAGGTGATTTTTTTTACTGGAGGTGTGGAGTAAAGAATTATGGAATCAGAGAATCCTTAGGTTGGGTGACCTTAGAAATTATCAAATTCCAGCCCCACTGCCATGAGCAGCTCCCAGTAGAGCAGGCTGCTCAATGCCCCTCAAGATATTGCTCAAAGTGCTCAAATATTACCTCCCTTCTTCCTCACCAGGAATCGTTTGGCTTGGTTTAGTTGTTTTGTTTCCTTTCCTGGGGAACATTTCTAAAGGAAAATCTCTCAGTGCAGGGACCTCAGGACACCCGTGGAGCTGTGGAGGTGGTGCTGATGTCCCTCCTTGGGCTGGAAAACATGTTTGAGGTCACCCCACTGCTCTTCCTGCAGAGCCAGAAAATGGAAACAAATCCCAGGGAAGCCCTGACCTAATGAGTATTTTCCTGATGATAATAATTTATATTATTATTATTATTATATATTATAATAACCACTTAACAAGCAGTTCTAGACACCACTGAGGTTTTAATGCTCACGTGTGATTTTAAACTCACTAGGAATGAGCCATAAAGTTTAGATAATGATGTAAAAACCCTTCCAACACCCAGTTAATCCCTAAGGAAAAAGCACCTCTTGGTCTGTGCCCGTGTGGTTCCATTCTTAGCTACAAAGTCAAAGTTCTCTGTGAATATTTTTATTTTCTACTCTTCTGCTTGGGTATTTCCTTTGGGCTTGAGGATCCAGGTTTTGAGGCAAAGTGTGAGTTTGGTGGGTGCCTGTCACTCTCCTCCTTGCTTGGAAAATAAAAATACTCAGGTTTCACAGAAATGTTGAATTGTCCAGGTCAGCGAAACTCAAGATTTGTGATCAGGCACTGCCTGCCCAAAAGAAATTAATTCTTGGGATATTCTTTAAATGTTCCCATTGAAGAAGTCAAAGAAGTTCTTTGCAATCTGTGAGTGTTAAAAATGCTCAGTCACTTCAGATAATTGGGTATTTCCACAGCAGAATTAGATATTTAACAGCAACAACAACAGCAATAATAATTAAAACAGGAATAACGACAATAATGATAATAAAGCCAATAATAAACACATTAAAACCCAAACACAGCAAACACACCCCAAAACCTAATTTGTTATTTCGCCTACCACCATTCCCTTTAACATCAGCCTTGCTTTTGCTTTCCTTACAGCTGCTAAATAGATTATTCATGAGGTCTCTCACCACCACTAAACCATCCCTCTCATTGTTGCCAGGCCCTCATTGGTGTCACACAGATTTTCAGCGTCTGCCCATATCTGATTATCTGTGGAAACAACCTTTCAATGAGCCTTTTTTATCAAGTCATTTCGCCGGGGAGCTTTGAGGGGACTAATTTTAGTTTCATGACAACAACAATAAGGTCAAGTTGTATTTCTGTGCTGCTTTTCACCCAGGCAGGCATTGCAGAGGGGCAGATGTGGGACAGTGTTGTTGTCACCGTTGTCACCGCGGAGTGGCCACGTCCGGCTCTCCACGGCCCCCAGCTGAGCTGGGATGGAGCTCAGGAGAGCTGGGATTTTTTCTGGAGAACAAGATTTTTTTTCCTTTTTTTTTTAATTTTTCAAAGTAATTTTTTAACTCAACCTGTTGTGGAATGTCTGGGGTAAAGCTGAGAGGAGCCCCAGAGGTGAGGAGTGGTTCAGTGGGGACAATCTAGAAAATTCTGTGGAATAACCAAACTGAACCCCAGCTGTTGGATTTGCCTCAAATCCCTGGAATAAACACAACCCGTGGAGAAGATCAGCTCCCTCACCTGTGGGGCTCAGCCTGGAGAAAAGGAGGCTCAAGGGGGACCTTTTTTATTCACAGTTCTCTGACAGGAGGGTCCAGCCAGGTGGGGTTGGGCTCTGCTCGCAGGGAACAGGGACAGGAGGAGGGGAAATGGCCTCAAGCTGGGCCAGGGGATGCTCAGGTTGGACATCAGGAGGAATTTCTCCTCGGAAAAGGGTGGTCAGGCCTTGGAAGGGGCTGCCCAGGGAGGTTTGGAGTGCCCATCCCTGGGGCTGTCCAAGGCAGGAAGTGGCACTCAGTGCTCTGGGCTGGGGACAAGGTGGGGATCAGTCACAGCTCAGGTTTGATGATCCTGGAGGTCTTTTCCAGCATCAGTGATTCTGGGATTCTGTGAAATCCACCACAAAAAAAGGGCCAGTTTTGGGCACAGCTCGGATTTCCCCTGGCTGTTAATCAGTGCTGGGTACAATTTGTTGATCTCAGCCCTGGCTTGTGCTGAGGAACCCAACGTTCCCACATCTGGGATTCTGCTCCCACAGATTCTGCTGCCACCTGGAATCTCTGGTATCAGACCTGTCGTGACCTGAAATTGTTGTTTCATTGTCATTTTGTGCCTGTTGACAGTCCCATGTCATTTAACAACTAAAAAGATACATTGACCCATCTTTTGATGATTCCTCTTGAAATATGAGGTCAGTCAGATGAAGGATCAGCTTCACTGTTAATTAAAATTCAATCAGAACTGCCCTGGTTGTCCCATAGAAGAAATTAAATTAAATTAATGGTGTTCAGTAGTAAAGTATCTTTATACTTTACTTGTATCCTCTGGAAATTTTCACAGGTCGTGCTCCAAGAAACCCAGTTCTGCTCTTCAACTCAGTTGGAATTCCTGTTCCTTAAGTGCAAAAGAGGCTAATCATAGAGCAGAAAATAATTTGACTTGCTAATACTGGGCGAGAAAACATTTACTGCAACCACAAATATTTTCAGGATGATGGAGTATCTCATGTTCATGAAAGCTTGGTTCTGGTGGCATGTTTGAGTAGGGAGGGCTGCACTTTCTAGCAGAGGAAACCCATGTCAACTGCAGCAGGCAGCTCCCTGTTCTCCTCCAAAAGCTGGAGCGAAAAAATGTTGGCAGAGGAATCAAAATCCTCCTCTTTAGTCGAGCCTGCCACCAGGTTTCTTAGGCATGAACTCAGGAAAATCTTTATTAGGCATAAAAAAAAAGAAATAGAAATAGAGGGGGAGATGTGTCTTGCAGACAGAAGGTGCATTCTGAGGTTAGCAGGGAGATGAATTATAAATACCTCAAGTCGAGCCGTGCTTTTCCAGCTATTCTTCCCTGATGGTTTTTAGCTGGGAGCCAGTGGGAAATGTCACTTTGGTGGGGTGCTGCTCCCCCCTGGTGACACGGGGGCTCAGGCACTGGCTGTGCCCACAAAGCGGCGGTTGTTGGGTTTGTTATCGTGGTGGGAGCTGCTGAGCAACGCCCCTGCTGCCTCCTGCCTCGTGGAGACAGGGCAAACCTGCTCCCAAAATACTCCAGCTACTTCTGCTGGGTGACAAATTGTGTTTTTCTTTCCCCCTTTCATGTTTTGCTCCCCCCGTCACCGCCCTTTTTTTTTTTTGCTTTTTTGGATGAGAAAGCTCCGTTTTTCATTGCATGAATTGCCTTGCTTAGAAATGGATTCACCTTGGAAAAATCCCCAAATTTTGTTGCTCTCTGTATGTCCAGGGTTTTCACTTGAGGACAAGAGAGAATTGGCTTCAAACTGACAGAGAGTTGGGTTGAATTAGAGATTAGCAAGGAATTCCCAGGGTGGGAGGCCCTGGCTCAGGATGCCCACAGAAGCTGTGGCTGCCCCTGGATCCCTGGAAGTGTCCAAGGCCAGGCTGGATGAGGCTTGGGACAGTGGAAGGTGTCCTTGCCATGGCAGGAGGTGGCACTGGGTGGTTTTAAGGTCCCTTCCAACCTAAAGCCCTCCAGGATTCAGCGATGTCAAAGCAGTGATGCTCTGTGACACCTGCAGGGGTGCAGGGCTGAGGTTTCCAGCCCCATGGGAGCTCACAGCCACAGCTGCTGGTGTGGGACACGCCAAACACCAGGCAAACACTTCCTGCCAAACTTGGATTTTACCCTAATTTATTTCTGTTTTTTTAAATTCTTTTTTCCCTTTTACAAAATACACCGAGCCAGTTAAAGTGAGAAGTGGCTAAAAGAGAACCTTAACCACCTCTTGTGTGTTTTCTTCCCTCTTTCCAAAAGTGCAAACAGCAGAGGACCCCTGATCCCATAGAACATATCAGGCTGCAATGAGCCTCACCCTGCCCTCTGCAGCACCCCATGATTATCAGTGTCCTTACCTCAGCCCCACCTGAGCTCCTCGAGGGAGGTTTTTTACCCTTTAGAAGCATAAAAAAATTTAAAAAATTTAAAAAAATTTTAAAAATTTAAAAATTTTGAAAAATGAAAGCGAGCTCGGCTTAGCGAAACTTTATCCCAGGGAGAGATTAACCAATGTTCACGTGAGTATCTCAGTGTGTTTTGTTCTGCTGTTTCCCCTTTTAGGTGACAGCGAGATTGTAAATAATATGTACGAGACCGACCCCGATCTCCTTGCTGGCGAAAGCGCAGAGGAGGAAACTGAGGACAGTATAATGTCCCCCATCCCTGTGGGACCTCCGTCACCCTTCCCCACCAGTGAGGACTTCACTCCCAAGGAGGGCTCACCCTATGAAGCTCCCGTCTACATTCCTGATGACATTCCAATCCCACCAGATTTTGAACTCAGAGAATCTTCGGTCCCAGGGGCAGGGCTAGGGATTTGGGCCAAAAAGAAGATTGAAGTTGGGGAAAGATTTGGACCCTATATGGCAGTGCAGAGGAGCACATTAAAGGAAACAAACTTTGGATGGGAGGTAAGCGCGTGGAATGTGGGCACCACATTCCTTTGTCTTCTCTGCCAAGTGTCTGTGGAGCTGGACTGATTCCTGGTGGCCTGGGGACAGAGGTGGTGACTTTGCTGATGCCGTGTTTCCCGCCCCCCATTACCTGAAGGATTCAAAAATCAGCAGAAATCCCTTTTAAGTTCACTTCTTGGGCCACGGAAACTGCTGGAGCACTGTTTTGGAAGCCTGTTTTTTGAATGATGTCGGGTCACTTCATCAAGTGCTTGTCATTTCCAAATTGTGTTCGGGAGTTGTCGCGCGGAGGGAATGGGATTAATCGCATCATGTTTGGTGGTTGGGGGTGTTACCTTTGACTCCCAGCCCGTGTCAGCAGTGCAGGCTTTATTAACTGGGCAGGGAAAAATTGCATGTACCCATTAACAGCCCCGATGTTCTCGAGTTCTTGTGCTGCAGCAAAAGATGGGGAAATGTGAAAGTCACTTTTTCCCCAAGAGCTGAACAAAACCCAGCCTTCAGCAGGAAAAAGCTCTGTCCCACAGCTCCCATCTGATCTCTCTGCCTGCTTTTCTGGGCTTGTCCCAGAAATCATCTTAGCCTCCTCTGCTCATATATTCGTGATTAAAGAATATCTAGATCCATAATTATCCTGAAATATTCATTAACAGTGAAGTGTATCCTGGGATTTCTGCTCTGTGCTCACAGTTCTATCCCAGGCTCCATTATCCAATATATAATTCCTTCTCTCCATCCCCAGTTCCCATCCCAACATTCCATCCCCTGCTGCCATGGGAGCTGCTGGCTCTCGTCCTGAGGAATAGAGTCTGTGTCTGGGGCAGTGGGGACAGAGGTTTCCTGGCAGGATTTTGCTGTAGGATAGTTGAGGCTTATCCCAAAAAATTGGGAGCTGAATTTTCCCTCATTTTATCCCTGAGTGAAGCAGTGACTCGCCCCATTTTCTCCATCAGCCACCACTGGGCTGAACTGGTTCACAAAGTCCTGGAGGGTTTCCAGGGTGGGAAGCAGCTGAGGTTTTCCCAGGAGAAAGCACCAGTACAGTGACAGAACCCTGTTTTCTTAGAAACAGAGGTCAGAAAGGCCAGGCTGAAGCATTAACAGTTTAAATTGTCTCTGATTATATTTGCACTCTTTACTGTGAAGTCAAAAATCAGTGAGCAGCGAGACCCAGGGAAGCCCAGAGAAGCAGGTCCAGATGTTTTTGTTTTGTTTACTTTTTCAATGTGTCTGAAGTGCAGGAAACAGCAAAAACCTCCTGTCTTAAGAATGAAACTCAATTGTGTTTTGTTGCTCTGCAGTAGGAAGTGTCTGAAGAGCTAAAATCAGAGTTCGGTTGAATGACTGAGTGGAGAGTTTCCTTTTCCTTCTATCCTAGTGCAGGGGAAAGAGGGAAATTCAGCTGAATCTTGATCCCCTCTCTCCCTTCCAATGAAATTCCTCACAAATTCCTCTTGGTGTTGGCTTCTATTGTGAATATCATTACAGAATATTTGACTGGTATTACTGTATGAGGATCAAAAAAGTGGGGGTTTGGGGAGAAAAAGTCCCTTTTATTTTACTGGCAAAACACAATCTGGTTCAGGGGGGCTGCAGGTGTGAGAATTTCAAGATTCCTGAAGAAAGTATTGATCACTTCCAGGTGTCTCTGAAAATAAGGCTAATTTTCCTCCAGGAATTTGCCATATTAATTATTTGTAGGCTGCAATGTGAAAGATGAATCCTCTTTTTCTGACCCAATTATTGATAGGTGGCATTTGTTGTTTCAATTTATATTTTTGCTTGTTATTTTGTTTTAAGGCTGATTTTTAGTGCAATCTTCATTGGCTGGCAGAAGTCGAATGGTGCAAACCCTTTTTTCTATGACCTTGGCAAAACATTGTCCACGGTGTTTCATAATTCTGATAAAAGCTGGCATTTACACTCACGATTTTCAGAAAGGTTCCTCACATCCCCACTGCTCTGCGTGCTCTGATAGGAGCTGCCTTTATCAATTCCCGTTGACTTTGCGATACTGTTTGTTTTTGTAGTGTAATTGAGCAAACTTTCCCTCTGCGGGCACTTCTCCCGTTCCAGCGGCGTTCCTTTGTCCCCTGCTGTGGCAGGGACACTTCACACCTCAGGGGAAGGGCTTTGTCCTCCCTCAGGTGTCCCCAAACCCACCCCAACACTCTCTGCTTGTCCTTGCTGACACCTCCTGAATTTTCCCATTTCCCAGAGTGTTTAAGGACATTTCATGGATCTGTTTCCAGTAAGTGCCTTCAGAATTTCATTGAGGAGCAACATCCACAAATCTGTTCATGTGCTGGACAGGAATTCATGGAATAAGTTCTGTCTGCTGGGTGTTGGTGACAGAGCCCTTCCCTTGAGGTGGAAGGATGAAAAGGACCTGAGGAGATGTTCTAGGCAGCTCTACCTGATGGCAAATTGGGAAAGGGCAATTTGGGATGTTCTAGGCAGCTCTACCCGATGGCAAATTGGGAAATGGAAACTTGGGATGTTCTAGGCAGCTCTACCTGATGGTAAATTGGGAAATGGAAACTTGGGATGTTCTAGGCAGCTCTACCCGATGGTAAATTGGGAAACGGAAACTTGGGATGTTCTAGGCAGCTCTACCTGATGGCAACTGGGAAATGGTAATTTGGGATGTTTTAAGCAGCTCTACCTGATGGCAAACTGGGAAATGGTAATTTGGGATGTTCTAGGCAGTTCTACCCAGTGGTAAATTGGGAAATGGAAACTTGGGATGTTCTAGGCAGCTCTACCCAATGGTAAATTGGGAAATGGAAACTTGGGATGTTCTAGGCAGCTCTACCCAATGGTAATTTGGGATGTTCTAGGCAGCTCTACCTGATGGGAATTAGGAAATGGTGATTTGGGATGTTCTAGACAACTCTACCCAATGGCAAATTGGGATGTTCTAGGCAGTTCTACCTGATGGCAATTGGGGAATGGTAATTTGGGGGATGTTCTAGGCAGCTCTACCCAATGGCAAATTGGGAAATGGTAGCTTGAGATGTGTTTGCATCCTCTGCTCGTAAAATTGAGCAGGCAGGAAATGGGCAATGAGTGAAAAAGAGGGAAAGGGGAGGAGCTTTTTGTCACCCAGTAATTTGTTGGCTTTTGGCTCCATGTGCTGTTTCTTTCAGTGGTGATAAGTTCAACAAATCTGAGATTTGTAGGATCACAAGGAATGTTCCTTCTGCAGTTTAACATTGGTTTTTTGGTCAGTATTTCTGTGGAATTCGTAGTTTTGTCATGCAGTGACTTGTGGGTTGAATGCTGGTGTAAGACCTCCACACAACTCCTTGCCATGGCCAATTTGAATATATTCCATGTGAATTGCCTCTCACATTAGGAATTTACTTCAGGAATGAGGCCTGTTCTTCACACCCAACCTCTTCTCTATTCATATTTCCCATTTTATTTCCTGTCATTTATAATCTTGATAATCCCACCTTTGTGCACACCTCACGCCCCAAACTCTGAAAACTTGTTTTCTTTGTGCTTGTTTGTTTTTAGGAGTCATCAGCTCCTTAATTTGAGCGATGTTTCTGCCTTTGGCACAAGAAGTTCTTGCTCTTCATCGCAGGAAATTTATTGCCAGGCTTTGACTGAACTGGGAGTGGAATTGGGTGGAATTGGCTTCCACTGGAAGTGGAATTGGCTGCAAAGTGGCCATTCCTCAGCACCATCTCAGTTTTGCTAGAAAATGCTGATTATATGGTCATGCAGGATGTGTTTCATAATCAATGTCTGTTCCTTCTGATTCCTGCCTTAAAAAAAAAAAAAAAAATCAAATGACATTTTGAGGGTTGGAAAATGTGCTCTTGAGGGCTTTGGTGTGAGAATGGATCTTTCTCTTCTGCCCAAGGATTACCACTGCAGAAAGGGCTTTTCAAACTCCAGTAAGGGCAGATTTGTGAAAATGAAAATGAAACAGAGCAGTGAGTTGTACCTCGAAGTGCTCAGGAAATTCAGTTTGTGTTTGGAGGCAGGGCCAGCCCTGTTCCCGTCTGAACTCCTCACTCCAGACCTGGTGTGACGTGCTGAAACTTTCAGCTTCACTCATTAATAGCTCAAAACATCCATGGGAATGCAGAACGCTGTGTTTTACCTGCCATACCTTGAAAAAAGATGTGTAATTATCTTTATTATAGATTTTTTTTTTCCTTTGAGGCAGGCGGGAGGGATGGTTTGAACACGTGTCCTGCCTTATCTGCAGCACAGCCTCATATCTGGCCTCCTGCTTTGCTTTGTGGGATACGTCTTAAAATTTCTTTTTCTTTTACTTAAACCACACCTATCATCCAAGGGCTTTTTGGACGCGGGATGGCAGCGAGTGATTCACGCACATCTCATAAAAATAAATAAGATGTGTCAATCCTGGCCCCCAGCCCCTCCCAGGGATGATTCAGTGCAGGACCTGTTGGATGCTTTTCTTCATTCCCTGCTGTGCTGATCGTGTCATTTCACCTTTTTTATTATTATTTTTGTGTGTGTGTGTGTGTGCCTTAAAAGACACCACCCCACCTAAAAGCCCTGTGATTATTGAGTGTGACCTGATTGCATTTCTCCTGCTCCTGACACGGAGCACAGCACTGCCAGCACCCCGAATAAATCACCCTGTGTTTGTGCTTTATGGCCCCCGGGACCTGGGGAAAAATGAAAATAAAATAATTACATAATGATTTTGGTCGCTTTGGATAAGTAATGGTATTTATCACGGCGCTGTTAATTTTCTTAATTGAGAGAAGAATGGGAATCTCGTCCTGGGGGGAAATTTAGCACCTGGATTGGAGGAGGTCTGGGAGCAGAAATGGTTTTACAGGGTAAACACCACTGATAAAGACAGTTTGTTATAATTTATATTTTAATTTATATTTTAATTTATATTTTAAGAGAGGTTATTTGCTGAAGCACAAAGGCTTCTCTCAGCTGAAGTGTCAGAGCCAGGCTGCTCCTTTACACAGGAAAAATAAATAAGTGTTTTCGTTTTCTACTTGGGGGGGAAAAGGTAGAGCCTGTCCCATGGAAGACAAATAACTGGGGGAAAAAGAGGAGCCGGCAGCTGAGGATGCAGCAGAGTTCTGGCTCCACATCTGGGACAGGGAAAACTCTGGGTTTTGAACACACTTTAAAGTGTCACTGACTCACAGCAGTCCAACCTCTGTATTCCTGCAAAATTTAAATTTTTAGCAGGGGGTCTTTTTTTATTTTCTCTGCTTTTTATAAATACTCCTAAGTGCCAAGGGAAATTTACTTTACATGATTGGCCTTAAATGCTGAGAGGAGAATTATATTCCACTTCCTTGAATCTTAACTATATTAAAATGTTCTCAAAAATAAAATATATTTTAAAATCTAATATTAAATAAATTTATAATTATAAATATAAAACAAAAAGTTAAATATTTTATATTTAATATTAAAATATTTAAATAGGAAGGAACCTCTAAGCATGGCTTGAACTGTGATGGTTTTGTGATATTTCCCAGGTCAGATAATACAGGAATTCCTTCATTTCCCTTTAAAAGCTGATCCAGCTGAAGGCAGAGATGCTGAAAGGAGGGTGAGTCCTTTAAATGAGTAAAGAAATCCCCAAAGCTCCTCCTGACTCGGGAAGGGCTCTCAGCTGGGCCCTGTGAGGATGTGATGACATTTCCTGCTCCTTTTCCTTCCCTGATTCATTCATTTTCCCCTGCTCTGCCTCTCCCTTTGCCTGGGCAATGTTGTTCCTGCAGCAGCTTCTCTCCCCCAGGGAAAAGGAGTTGTTTTCCAAGTTGTTTTTCCTGAATTGTTGTTTCCCAAGCCCCATCCCTGCTCTTGCGGGGAATTTGCTGAGGAATTTTGTGTGTGTTCCTTCTCAAGGTGCAGAGTGCTACCTGCACAAAAATGTTTCCCGTGCAAGGTTCCCTCTCAATTTCCCAGACCCGGAATCACTCTGAAAATGAAACAATTTCTGGGTTCATGAAGAAAAAAGAATATCAGAGCACCCTGGGACTGCCCTCAATATTTGCTAAGAGCATCCCCAGTTAGAATTTTTTATACACACGGATAGAAAACTGCAGAGAAACTTTTGCTTTGGACCAAAAAGAACTTAAGTAAAAAAAAATTTAAATAAATAATAATCTCAAGGATGAAAAACAAGTTCCTGACCTCTTAATATTTAAAAGATTCAATTTTTATTCTAATAAATTTAATTAATATAAGGATTTAAATTTTTTAATGAGATTTTTGGGCCGAGGAGATTGCTCAGCTTTGTACATGCCCAGTTCCATCCCCTTCCCAGGGATCAGCTTTGGGGGAGCATCAACATTTTTATTTTCCCTGCAGGATCTGGGCTTTGTTCTGGTGTCAGGGGACCACCAGGAGGAAGGGGAAGGGTCAGATCCAGGTGCTGGGAATTGTTGGGCTGTTTCCTATGACTGGAATTAAAACCATGACAGGAGGAACAAGGACTGGCTCGGGATTGAGAGGAAGAAGCTGATGGACTCACTATTGTGTACAGCTCCATCTTTAGGGGGAGTTTAATTTAATAATTCCAACCCTGGATAAAAATGAAAAATGCACCTTATGGCATCCAAGTGAAATGGCTGAAATTTATCTCTTTTTTTTTTTGACATTTCCCCAAATGCTTCAGTGCCAGGGTTAAGAGAGTAAAGCCTTTTTTAGGCCCAAGAATGCCAAGATAAGTCGCTCTATCTTAGGCATTGGCTAAAACATGGGTATATAAGGAATTAAGGGAAAAAAAGAAGAGACAGGGGAAGGGAATGACTAAGAATACCTCCTGATATTTCTCCTTTATTTCCATAAGGGGTAATAACTCATGAGCAATCCGGCAGAGGGCACTTTCTTTAAATAGAACATTCTGATTCACAAGCAGAAAAAGGAAATAAATATTTTCCTTTCGTCTTCGAGAGCCATCCCTGAATACCAGCTCCTGAAGCAATATTTTATCAGCCACACGTTCAAAAAGGGGAAAGAAAAGGAAAAAATCCCATGAACAGCTCAGTGGTGACCACAGTGGTTTGAAAAATTGCTTTGCTCGTTGTCAAAAGCCCTGCAGAAGTCAAGGCATTGCTTCTTCCTCTGGAATTTTAACCTACAGAGAGACTCAACCTGGGTTTTGTCCTCTGCCAGCAAAGGCTGGCTGCTGGAGCCTGGAACACAGTGGGCTTTTGTAAAGGAAATGATCAATAAGGGAAACCATAAATATACATGGGCTCTGGAGGAGGCAGAGCTCTGGGCACTCTCTCAGAGGCCCTTTGGGAAGGTGGGAGCGATGCAGAATAACTCATTTCGGGGTTTTCAGGCAACTCAGGTTGATTTTTTGGGAATCAGCCTCATGCTCCTCTCTGCTCAGAGGTGTTCATGTGGGATTGGGGCACTGAGGGCTCCAGGGTTTCATGAAACCCTTCAGAAAACCCCATCTGAGCTCCTGGTCAATACTAAAGCCTGAAAGTTCTAAATTAAATCTCTTTACCTCAAATCTGTGCGATGCAAGAAGCACCAACGGTGAATTTTCCCAAGTAAAACGTTGCGTTAATTGCTTTTAAAGGATGGGGAAAATCACATTCTCTGCATAATTTGGCACCGTCCTCCTCTTCCCATGGCAAATCCAGAGCAGCACCACAGACCTGGAGAGCTAGTAAATGTAGCAAGACTAACTTTGTTTGGGGTTTAGGAATTCACACATTTTGGCACTTTCAGTTGGGAGTTTTGTTGTATTTAGGGATGGAAATGAAGGAAGGGTTGGGTGTATTGCTTTTTCCAAAGGAGTGGGACATGGGTGGACTTGGTTCTGACACAGCTCTTCATTATTCACCCTTTCCTTTTTCTGTGTCTTCATTATTCCTCTTCTTGTGTGTTCATTATTCCTCTTTCTGTGTGTTCCATCCCAGCAAAGTGCAGGGACCTGTTCAGGTACTGGGAGATCTCAGCTTTGCAAAACAAGGGCTGCTCATCCAGGGAAGGTGTAAAACTGAGTTTGAGTCATTTTTAGAAATGTGAATGGAAGAATCACGGCTGCAGGAGGAGGGCCTGGGGTCAGGCAAGGTGGGGAATGGGCCCTTGGGGTGGGAAGAGCATTTCCAGAGTGTGGGGGTGTCTTTGGAAGAGTATTCCCAGTCATGGGCTCTCCTTCTCAATGGGCACTGAGGCCCAGCTGCTTTGTGAGGCATCCCTGTAAAATCCCCACCTTGGCTGGGTTGTGCAGCTCTCCTGATTTCCTGGTCCTCTCTGTCCTCAGAGCAAACAGACAACAAAACCATGGAATCCTAGGAAGGGTTGGAAGGGACATTAAAGCCCATCTCATTCCACCCCCAACACCTTCCACTACCCCAGTTTGCTCCCAGCCCCATCCAACCTGGCCTTGGACACTGCCAGGGATCCAGGGGCAGCCACAGCTTCTCTGGGCACCCTGTGCCAGGGCTTCCCCATCCTCACAGGGAGGATTTTTTTTCCTAATCTCTAATCTAACCCTACTGTCTGTCAGTTTGAAGCCATTCCTCCTTGTCCTGGCACTCCATAGTTTTTCTCCATCTCTTTTATTGGCTCCCTCCAAAGTGCTGGAAGGCCACAATTAGGTCACCTTCTGTTCTCCAGGCTGGGCAATCCCAACTCTCTCCCAGCAGAGCTGCTCCATCCCTCTGACCATCCTGGAGCCTCCTCTGGGCTCTCTCCAGCAGCTCCCTGCCCATCCTGTGCTGGATCCCAGGCTGGAGGCAGGAGAGTCTCAGCTCCAGGCCCAAGTGGAGCTGGAATCAGGTTCCAGAGAGGTGACAGTGGGCTGTGACCCTTTGGTGTGATGGAATGTTCAGGTTCCAGTGGGATGTGTCCATAAAGAAAATATCTCTCAGGGAATGTTGACTCCATCAAAAACACAGGCTGGAGGGTGGCTCCTCACAACTCACCATCATTTATTTACTCTCTTTGCCCAGACAGGCACAAAAAGTTATTAAAGCAAATGAGTGTTTTCCCCCAGTGAGGAGTGTTCTCCCGCAGTGTCCTGCCCTCTCCTTGCTGGGGTTTGTTTTGGCTGCTCTTGGCCACGTGTTGCTGGGGAAATAAATCCCTGCCTGTCCTGGAAGTGATGCCCAGACCCTGAGTGGGCCTGCCAGAGCCACCTCTGTGTTTGGTGTGTTTTCTAACCTGTCTGCTCCAGGTTCAGCCCCTTCATGCAGCACCCAGACCTTTCCCCCAGCACACACAAGAGGTTCTTTCCTCCCTTTGGCTCTGCCCGGGCAGCCGTGAGCTCCTTCCCTTTAATCGTACATCTCATTGTGCCATCCCTGCTCAATCCTGTGCAAAAATACCTACGTCTCACCCTTGTCCCCCACCTCCCTTTTCCCATTTAGATCTCCCTGAAGCCCATTCTCCCTTATCAGCACAGTAATTTCGTGAGCAGAGCTTGGATTTCTGCCGTTTAGGCCCCGGCCATTGTCTGTCGCAGCTGCAGTCAAGATAAACCCTCACCCAGAACAAAGTTGGAATGACCTTTTACAAGCAGAATCTGCCTTGTTTCCCTCCAGACTAATTTATCAGCCTTCATTTCAGCCCAGTCTCTCAGCAGAGGCCTGAAAGAACATTACAGAGAGCATGAATGAGCAGGGGGATTAAGATGCTTGGCTAGTCCCTCTTTTTCATCAGACACCTTCTGGATTTGCCGGGATGTAAGCTGTAAATGACCGTAAGTGCTGAACTGCCTTCAACTTGGAGCAAGGGGAAGGGAAAAGAAAAGGGAGGGAGACAAATGTTTGGAAAAGAAGAGGGATGTGAGGAGCTGGATAAACCTCCTGAATCAGAGGCAGAGTGGCAGGGCTGAGCAGTGTCCCCAGTCTTTTCCAAGGGGCAGGGAGGGGGACAGGCTCAGCTCCTTCAGAAGTGTTAACAAGGTAAATTTAAATCCAATTTATTGATTCAAAACAAGTTTTAAGAACTGGGTTACGTCCAAAGGGTTCTGGTGCAGCAGAGCAGCAAAACTTTCCTTGTGAGTGTGATTTTAACGCTGCAAGAGGGGGAGTTTTTTGAATTGAACTTGACAAGTGTCAAAGATCCCAACAGGAAGCCCATGATTCTCCTGTAGCTGACAACAGCCACGGTCTACAGGAATTGCTGCGAGGAGGGGAATAAATATTTGTCTCTAGAAGGAGGGGAGAGTTGTCAGCTGTAGTTGGGGTGAATTTCCTGCCAGTGCCACACAGGCAGCTTCAGTGGGGCTGGGTAATTCCACCCCTAAACACCATAAAACATCAGATTCTGTTTTCCTGCTGACACCTTTTAGCTTCATTCATCTTTTATGCAATGAAGGAAAAGGTTATTTAACAACCTGGAAACTTTACTGCTAAATCATAGCCTGCTCAGCTGAGCAGGGGAAATCCTTATCCATCAAACTTGGCTCATTCCTTAGAGTGTTTCATTCCTTGGAGTGGCTAAAAAGTTTTTGCAGGGAGAGAATTTAGGGCAGATTTTGGTTCTTGCTGGGGCTGTGGTGGTGCCTTGTGTCCTCTGGCAGGGTGGATTCCATGTGGGAATCCTGGTGGAAATGCTGGGCCCAGCCAGGGAGCAGAAACATCTCCATCTAAAACGAGCAGAGCTTGCACCTCTTCTAGCATTTTAGTTGGAGTTTTGGTGTATCAGAACATTCTGGAATGTTTCAGCTCTTGCTGGAAAGGCAGGAAGGTGCAGCTGCAGATGGGGGTGTGGCAGCAGTGGGTGAAAATGTGCAGTGGGAACAGCTGGTGAAATGGGTGTTGCATTCTCAGGTGATGCTGAACATCAACCACAGGGTGTTCAGAAATGGGTGCAGATAAAAGATCAATGTTTTGGAATGATTTGAAGGTTTAAAGGTATTTTAAGGAGTTATACCTGTCTAGTATAAAATCATGTACCTGTATAATAGAAGAGTATACCTAATTTTCAGGTATTTTAAGGTGTTCACTCCATTCCCTGGACCAGCCTGGCATTTGGGCCTATGGGACCACACAGACCAATAAATCCTACTGCAATAATTGGTATTTCCCTTTCTGAGCAATAACCCCCCAGTGCAGAGCCTTGTGAATGGAACAGAAATATCCAGACTTCTCTGAACCTTTGCAAGACTTGTGATTTGATTTAATTTAATTTAATTGGGTGAAACTTCAGGCTGTGATTCCTTTCTCTCTCTCCTGTGTCCTACCCTGTATTTGTGCCTTTGCAGCTTTTAGCCAGTAATATGGAAGGTGTAGGATTTTCAGAGTTGATACAATTTTTAAAATTAATTAATTTTTTTTTTTTTAATTTATTTTTTTTTTTTTTTTTGTGGTGGTGGTTGTGTGGTTTTTGTTTTTTTTTTTTTAGCTTAATAATTCAAAACTGCTGCACTGTTGTTAACTTGCACCAAGTTCACTCATGTTGAAACCAAAAGTGAGGGCAGCTCATCTCTTAAACACCAACTGAACCCTTGTCCCAAGCCTTGATTTATGGGCACTCCCACCTTCAGAAGTGCAGGACCTTTTGCTGTTCCTAAGTGGTTTTATCATCTCCACAATGAATTTCAGCAGCGTGGCAGGGAGATGGAGTGGTGCCTTTCTGGAGAGTTGTGGAGGCAAAATGCAGATGCTTCAACCAGGACAGATTATTTTTGGCTCTTGTCCAGTTTCTTGTCCAGTTTCCTGGGAAATGGACAGAAAGAAGCTGAATTTCTTTAAGTCTCCCGCAGCTGTCCTTGGGGTTTAATAAGCACAGAAGGTGATTTAAGGAAAAAAAAAAAAAAAAAAAAAAAAAAAAACCACACCAAGCAGGACGTTCAGCTCCTTGTTGAGCTGTCTGTGCTCTTTGGAGCAGAAATTGGGGTTTGCTGCTGAGTGGAGGAGCAGCACCTCCCAGAAATGGAAGTTCAGCATCAGGGATGGGGCCCAAAATGTTCAGTAGCCCTGCAAAACTCAGTGAGTGGGCCAAAATGGTCACAGGTTAACTTCCATTCAATTAAACATGAGATCTTTTAATTAGGAATATGAAGGGAAAAATAATCCAAGTTTTGTCCGTGCAAAGCTGAAATTCAAACTGGGATTGTTGTCTAAGAACAAACAGGATCCTTGTACAGGAGCATTTGATGAAACTACTGGGGAAAGTGTTTAAATTAAATACAAGCAAGTTCTTCTTTGTGTAGTGAAAGGTGAATTCCAGAACAGCAGATCAGGAGGTTCAGAGAGGATGGGGATGGTGTGAACTAAATAAATTCATACATTCATCCCAGCAGGGATATTCTGTCTGATGTCTCTTACCTGATGGCTCTGGGCACTGGGGGGGATGTGAGGTGAGCATTTATTTATTTATCTCCAGCTTTTATTGTCACTGATCTTGTCCAGAGATCAGGCAAAGACCAACCTGAAAAACAGAGAGAGAGGGGCATTGAAGGCAAAAATCCCTGAAAAGGGAGAAATGAAATGTTGCTGGATGATGACAAACGACTCCAAAGGAGGAGCTGAGGGGTCAGGGGGCTAAACCAGGGAATACCTGGAGCATTTCCCTGGGGAAGGGGGGACACCCAGCCCTGTGAGGAGCAGGGATATTTTAGTGGATTTTAGATCCAAGACAGTGTTCTCAGTGTAAATTCTCATCTTGCCTGTGGTTTGTTACAAGGGTTTGAAGTTGTTGCTGGAAATTTCAGATTTAGGAATTTGTGCCAAAGCGACTCCTTTCCCTGTCTTTTCCTGTTTTCCAAAGTCACCTCATTTTGTAAAGGGCATGTGTGTGTGTGTGTGAAATAAATCAGTGTAAATTTACTTCTCACTATAAATTGTAATTGGCAAGAGTCGGGATATAGCAAATCCAGAACGGGAATGATAAAATACCGATACTGTATCCTTTAATTTATTACCTGTATTATCCACACTCTGTGTTTTCCACTCGGTTCTCTCTCCTTCACGAGTTGTGTTTTCACTAGACTGGCATTTTCCTCCTTCTGATGAATTAACTGTCAATTGAAGTTAGTGAGATAAATCAAAACAAATGGACACACTGCTCCATATTGACTTTCTCACTGCCTGATTCCCAGCCCCACTTTCCTGAGCACGGGGCTCTTGTTATGCTCACTTGCCTCTAAGCAAATGTACAAGAAAAGGAGGAACTGGGGGAGGTGGGTGTTTAATAGCCAGTAATTACATTTTTCTCTGTCTTTGTTTTATCTGGGATGGTGTCAGTGATGAGATCTGGGCCATTTACCCACAAAGAAGGCACTTGGTGTGGTGGGAGAGAGGGAAATGTTCAGTGGATTTCAGGAAGCAAACATGGAGTTAAGGTCTTCTAAAACGTGGTCTTAGTGTACCTAAGGAAGAAGTTCTTGGGATAACCAGAGGAGTTGGGGTGAAGAGGGGGACACTTGTTATCAGCAGGCCCTCACTGTAAGAGAGACAAGGCTCCAGTGTGAATCCAGAGAGGTTTATGGACATTTGCTGCAGGAATTCTGGGTGTAAAATGTTGTTGGGTAGAGGATTCCGAGATGTTGCAGCCTTGTCTTTATCCCAAAATGGCAGAACAGTTTCTGGCTGGCTTGTTCTGTTTGTGCAAACGTGATCTGATCAGGCACCCCAATGATCGAACTCATTCCTGTTCCTGATCAGACAAAAACTAAAGTTTTTTTGTCTATAAATACGTATTTATAGATAAGACAATCAGTAAAATAGGCCCGTGACTTGGATCAAAGCTTCTCTCTTGCAGACACGGCAAAACTCTGACAGCGAGGAGCCCTGCAGGCCCACAGACCTTCCCTCTATTGCCACCTAAGTTAGAACCGTGCAATAAAAAATTCCATCGATTCCTTTGAAAGAAGGAGAACACAAATCCCTGCCCGTGTCTCCAGCAGTGCCATCTGTGTGCTGGATCAAACTCCAGCCACACCTCTGCCTGAGCTGGCTCCTCTGCCAGGGTTCAGTGCTCAGAACAAGCACACACAGGCCTGTCACAGAGCGAGTGTGGAAAATTCTTTTGTTATTTGTTTACTTCTACCTTAAACATCTGTGCCTTTAACAAAGCGCTGCAGATCAAGCAGGTTTTTCTTTCAGGGCTCTCATCACCCCCATCCTGGGTTGTGTCTTCCTGGATAATCTTCAGCAAATAAATTTAACACCTTCTCACCTGGAAGGGATCTCCTGCGCTTTAATTCAAGATGTAAAAGGTTAAAAAAAAAAAAGAAAAAAAAAAAAGTCTGTGCAGAGGAATGGATGGTGGAAAGGGGTAAAGCCTCTCAGCAGTAGGTTAATTGGAGAGTGGAATACCAGTGTAGATGGGAGCACATAGTTTCCTTGGACAATGTGCTAAAGAACTGGGAGCTGGGAAGGACCAGCTGGGATTGTTAGTGAATTAGTCGAAGTCAGAAACTGCTGAATGCAGCAAAGAAGTAAAGGGGAAATGAAGGTTAGGGTATAATTCAGTCTAAATTAGGTGGGCCATTCACAATGCATAAAAGGGCTCTGAGCTTCCTTTCTTGGGGAAAATGGGGAGGAAAGCTCACTTTTATTTGGATGCGTGTTGAGTGGTTGATTTTAAGAATGTGCATACCTAGAGCCTACTTTTTGGGAGTGCATTATCCCACATGAGTTTGGAGGAAGCATTGAAAACGCCATGAGCCTGAAAGACAACAAGATTTAGCAAGAAAGGCTCGGGACTGCAGGAGCATTTCATTTAATCTCTGACGGGCTGAAACAAATCCTCTCCATTCCTCCTACCTCTGCTCACTCTGAACACTCTGCCTGCTCACCTTGGACTCCAGTTGGATTCCAAGATCCAGTTCCCTGGCTCTGGCCCTCCCCTCTGTGTTATTTCTGATTTATTACAGCACCCCTGTGCTTTGAATCATGGCTAAGGTTGGTTTTTAAGAGGTTCTTCCATAGAAAGGGAGGTGGCAGAGGCAGCACGTGGTCGTGGAGACCGTGTTTGTTCTACACAAAGCTGGGAAAAAAGAGGGAATTGCATGGATTTAATGCACAAAGAGTTAAATTGAAATGTCTCCATGGAGCAGGAGGCCTCGAGCCTTCCAGTGGTGACTGTCTGGGGTTTGAGTTCTGATTTAGAAGAGTTTTGTTGCATCCCTTTGGGTGTTGTCTTTGTAGACCTTCAAATCCATTTGTCCTAAATGTGCTTAGCATCCCTCTGAGGTGCACCATCCTTCTGATGACAAAAAAAAAAAAAAAAAAAAAAATCACATATTTTTAGGTATTTCAGAACTTGGAGCCTTTCTCTGCTCTGAGTGCTGTCTGTGAGTGCAAAGTGATTTTAACTTGGATTTAAGTGATGTGGTTGTGGCTGAGCAGAGCCTGCCAAAGGTCTGGGCCCTTCATCTCCTCTGAGAGAAAATCCAAATTTTCTTCTTTAGAACCCTGGGGGGTGCTCTGTGTTTTCTGAACCAACTTTCAGAGCTGTTGTGCTGCATCACCAATAAAGACAAAGTCCATCTGACCGTGGTTTTCTCAGACATGAAATGCATAACAAGGAATAGAGAGCACTGATTTTATCAGGGTGTAATTCCAGAAGTGCCGGGGCTGGAGGTGGAACTTTCCCCCCTCGTGCTGTACCTGCCAGAGCCTGGACTCGTTTCTGTGTTCACTCCAAAGGCTTATGTCAAGCCCAGTCAATTTAAATGAGATTCAGAACTGGAGCAGCAATAAGTGTTCAATCAAAGTATTTGATAAATCACTTAAACAATCTCGCAGATTGCAAATTCTGTAAATGCAAGTTCTGCACTTATTCAAAACTAGTGAATGTGACAGGGCTAAGAGACAGCAAAGTCAAAACAGCGGGAAGGAAAACTCAGATTCTTTGATGAGATTAAAATACCAGCAATTGCAGTGGCAGGCAGGTAGGGCTGTGCTGCTCGTGGAGCCCCTGCTCCAGCTTTTCCAGGGAGAATATACAGATGGGATAAAGAAGAGAAGGCTGATTTGATGATTGCAGCATAATTTTGCCTTTACTTCAGAGTATGTGTGTTTTCCTTAACGTCTTGAATGGCATAATTTAGCTGGTCAGGAAAGTTTTCTCTCTTATTAAATGGAATGACAAGTGACTGTAAAAGTAGGAGAAGGGAAATCTCAACAAAGCCCAGATTGCTCTGAATGCCCAACAATTTTTTCTTCGGTTACTCAGACAGGAGCATGAGCTTCCTCAGGTGGAATTTATTCTGGTGAGTGTCTCCACAGAAAAGCTGAAAACAAAAAGTTGAAACAAACTCTGGGGGTTTGTTTTCCCCTGGTTTGTCACCCTCTGCAGCCACGAGGATTAAATACCAAAAAGGTATTTAATGATTTTTATTTTTTTATTTTTTGCTATGATTTTTATTGTGTCAAAAAAAGATGGAAGAAATTAAAGCTGATTTTTTTTTTATTTTATTTTATTTTTGAGTAGCTTCCAGAATGAAGCCTTGTGTTTTGAATTTTTTAATCGGATTTTTCCCTGGTTATTAATGAAGGAAGTTTAGGAGATTTTGCTGGGAGAGGAATAACTCATTGTCAGCACCAACATGGAGCACAATTTGAATTAAGTTTTCATGGTTACTGGAAGAAAGGGGGGAAATGGGATCACTTTTGACTGCAGCCAGTGTTGAAGTTCATAATTTTAGTTTTAAAAAGCCACAGTTGGTTTTGTCTGAGCAGTTCACTGTTCCCTCATCATCTTTGTCCTCATTCACAATGTCAAGAGGGTTTAAGTGAGGATCCAGTTGCTAAATTTTGCATATTGTACATTTTGCTTGCTCCCATCACTGCTGTATTTCCAATCCTCAGAAATCAGGGGCGGGTTGATCACTTTTATCTGAAATTCCAGTAGAAACCTGGAAACAAGTGCTCATTCCCAAGGACAAGAGCAAGGGGCTGATCCCTTTGTCTCCTTTGCTCCCCCTGTTTTAGTGCAAATGGGAAATGGCTTTAATTGGTGCTGAAAACAGGAATTCTGACAGCTCAAACATCTATTTTCAGGCAGCTCAAGGACACGTTCAGGGAAGTTTTTAAGCACTTTGGGAATGTTGAAGGAAAATGACATAGGAATCCCAGTGAATAGGAGTTACATGGGTAATGTGTTGTCCAGCTGTGAAGTTGGACAGATTTTCATTATTCTGATTTAAATCCATAAATATCTGCATTAATAGACACACAGACTTAAACTTCCAACCCAAAGAGCCTAAATGGTTCCTAGAGCCCTTTGCATCCCTTCTGTGTGACCTCCTGTTCTCCGGGAATGCTTCAGCAGTTCTCTAAGTTAAGCAAGTTTTAAAAGCTGTTCAAATACAATTTTTTTAATATAAATTAGGAAAGATTTGTGTCCGTTCAGTAGCAACCGAAAAAAAAAAAAATTACTGAAGCTGCATTAAATCCACTTCACACATGGTTATAATTGTCAAAAAAACCCCCTTTTCCTTTCCTTGAAGCTAGTACTTTCACTCGAAACTTATTTTCTGCCCTAAAAAAAAAGATAATTTTAAAGCTTTACTCGCAGCCCTTCTTCCTCCCACAAAATATTTATGCCCAACACACCGAGCCCATATTAATTAACGGGAAAGAGCAATTACAAGGATTCCTCCAAAACGATACATGGCGCGTACAAGGGGCAGAGTTATTTTTTTTTAAAAAAAACTTTGATTTTCTTGCTGGCAGTGCCTTTATTTCGTGCTGTGGGCATGGCTGTGCCGGGCTCTGGAGGGGCTGAGCTCTGGGGGTGTGTGTGAGCGTGTGTGTGCGTGCGGCTGTTGTTCCTTTCTTCTCCAAATGCTTCACCACAGTAGGCGAAATGGATGAAACACAGAAAAAGAGAGACAATAAATAGTTTCCTAACCTGGCTTGGATAATGGAGAAAGTTCGTTAGATTTATTAATCCTCATTTTCCTTTGGACTGTCAGGCTTGGAGTGACAGTAAAAAAGCTTGTGACGACTTTGGCTAATTTGCACTCCATTCACTTTCTCATGAAAACCCATCAGGATGACTGAAGAACTGCTCTGCAATTGACCTTATTCAATGGCAGAGTGATATACTGGGAAACAGGCCAGTTTTTACAATGCCCAAAAGAGCAAATTGGACGGAATCTTTGTTCCTCTCTTTTTTCCCCTTTCCTTTTTATGCCAGTCTTGCTCTAGTTAAGCTCTCTCATTTGTTCCAGCAGTAGCTCTAGGGCTCAGGTCACCCTCTGGGGCTGCCATTGCAGGTGATCACTGGGCCGCTTGTCTTGGATGCAAAGAGGAGGGAGAAAGGGGAAGGCTGGAAGAGTCTGCTCAGAGAAAAAATCTGAGACCTCGTTCTCAGCCAGATGTTGGGGGACAGGGCGTTGCTTTGGCCTCTGCACCCAGAAAATCCCAAACTTGCCTGAACCTGAGCCAGGAGCAGGATTTTCGTGGTGTTCTTTGGGTGAGGAATTAAAGCTGGTGGTGGTCAGGGAGACAGGGAGCAGATTCCGTGCTCATCAGTGAGACTTTTCTGTGCTCCTTTTTGTATTCACACACAGCAGAGCCAGGATCTTTCACTCTGGGAAAATGAGACAGGGTTGGAGTGGCCAGAGGCTGGTGGGGAGAGATCCCGCACAGGGGGTAGGGACAACTGTCCCCTCAAACCAACATTTAATGTTTTATGCAAAAGAGACCAGCCCTGAATGAGGGCCTGAGTGGGATTAGCACATGAACAGTCCACGGGCTGGCAGATACCGAATTTATCTGGGGCGCTGCAGAGAGGCAAAACAATTTGAATTTGAGTCTGGGAATGGGCCAGTTTGGGTGGATTCTCTCTCTCTCCTTCTGGTTGAAATCTCTGAAAGTGCAGCTCCATTTCCAAGTTTCATCAAAAATGGGGTTTGTAAAGATTTCTGAGCAGGAGGATTATAGTGATGTGTTTAATAGCAATAATTCCCAACTGTACCCGGGGTCCTGTCTTTACTGGGACACCAAAGGTGCTGTAATTCCCTGCCAGAGCAGCTGTGCTGCTTCCCCTGCCCCTCACACCTCACACAGGGCACTGTGAAGCTTTCAGGTGGCTTTTGAGCCCTTTGGGGACCTGTCTGAACCAGCAGCTTTGATCTTTCTCTGCAGAGGGCAGGTCCTGCCAGCCAGACCTGGTTCAGAACTATTCACCTTGAAGGACCAGAAGCAGCAAAGCCACAACCTGTGCCCCACGTGCTGGGAAGGGAAATGTGCCTCACCTTAGTGTCCCAAAGCTTCACTCCTGCAGCTCCCAGCTCAGCAAACCAGCAGCAGGGAAGACCCCCAGTCAGTCCTGGAGGAGGATGGTTTGAAGGGAACTTAAAACTCATCCCATTCCACACCTTCCACTATCCCAGGGTGCTCCAAGCCCTGTCCAGCCTCGCTCTGGACATTTCCAGGGATGGGGCAGCCACCACCTCCCTGTTCCAGCTCCTCACCAGCTCACAGGGAAGATTTTCTTCCTCATCTCTAATCCAAACTCACTCTCTGTCAGTTTGAAGCCATTCCCTCTTGTCCTGTCACTGCATGTTCTTCTAAAAAGTTTCTCTTCACCTTTCTCTGTGTTATTGGATCCTAAAGGATTACAGTCACTTGTTATTTTTCTTTTTTCTGAGTTTTTCCATTTTACAGGGAACTTGTTTTTTGGTTTAATACAAATAAAGAGAATCTGGTGGCTTCATTAAGCCTGAACCACACAGGAAAGAACACATTGCTCTTCTACAACTTCACCAACTGATTAAGCTCATTTTGGGCCTCTACTTCTGGAGGGGCAAAGTGGGTTTTTTAAAAAAAGTCAACTAAGAACAACATCAGACTTTCAGCTTCCCTGAAACATCTCTGGTTTATCAGTGTGCAAACTCTTTTCTGACCAAAACTTCTTCTGATATTCACATGAGAAAATAAGACAACCTGAATCTAAAAGAACAGGATTTAGGAGAATTTTCTCTCTCTAAAGTGCTACCAACCCATCCCTGCCCTGCATCCACAAGGTCTGGATCTCAGGGTTGTTTCAGCTCAGGGCTTTTGGCTCCTACAGGAAAGTTGTAACCTCTGTGTGTTCAGGTTTTGGAGTTAAACCAACAGGGTGGAGACCGAGGAATGAGGGAGAGAAGAGAGGAAGGTGTTTCTGACAGCATTTTTGGGGTAAAAGTTCACATGAGAAAGGGTTACATTGGCACAGAGGGTCTTGCTGTGCAGGATAAACCCAGAGAGGTGGGAGCTGCTCCCTGGAATCCCCTGTCACTGTGAGGGGACCCTGTCCTGCCATGGAAGTGTCTGTCCCCCGTCCCAGATCTCTGGTGACTTCCGCCACTCGCTGTGCACTCACTGCCATCCTTCTGGTCCTCTCTGTCATCTCCTTGCCCTCCTCCTTCTGGTGCCCTCAGGTCCTCCAATTTCCCCTTCTCTCTCTATCAAATTCTGCCCATGTCCGCACCCTCATTAATCAATGTCAAGTCACAGAGTGTACAACAAGGGCTGTATTCTTCCACTGCCCCCTCAGCCCTCATACATCCCATTGTTCCAAAAAACTGATTCAGATGGCAAGAAAACAGCCGATGCAGCACATAAAAGAGATGAGACAGAAATGAAAAGAATCAAGGAGGGGAAAAAAAAAAGAAAAAAAAAGAAAAAAAAAAAAAGAGGAGGCATTTTTTTCCCCTGAAACACTCGAATAAATACTCGGCAATGATAATTTAAATTATTCATACATTTATGAAAACATCCATTGAAAAGTGAAGTGTATGATGCTCTTTGTCTACTTTACTTGTCTCTTGTTTGTGATTAACCTTTACTGTAACTTGGGCTGGCAGTGCCACGATCACAAAGACCAGACTTTTCCTTCCATGGGAAAAAATGTTTCATCGGGTCCAAATGAAAAATTAAGTGGAGGTATTTAGTGCTGATGTGGCAATTTGGTGCAAAGCATTCAAGATGCAGAATTATCCATGTCTATAGCCCAAACACTGCCTTGTAAAAAAAAAAGAAAAAAAAAAAAATACAAACGAGACAAAGCCAGCTTTTAGCAGCGCGTTCCCTCGCAGGGGAGTTTGACATAAATTCTACTTCCAGTCCCATGACATCCCTCAGGAGCTGGAGAGCTCAACAGCACGAAGAGTAAAGCTTTGCTGCCACAAATGAGGAGAATCTGGGTGTGTAAGGACATGGACAAACTCAGCCTGAAAAAAAAAAAAACGGAAATGAAAAAGGCAGCTCGGTTATTTTAATTACGGCTCCCAAACTATGGAAGAGTTCCTAGACCAGCATTAATAATGTCATCAGGAAATGGGAGATATTTGGGACCTGACAGCCTGTGAAAGTCCAGAGGAAATTTGTTTTGCCTCTAAGATGGACTTTTTTTTTTGCTCATATTTTGTGGTTATTGCTTTAATTAAAAAATAATAAAAAAAAATCACTTTGTGGCAAGATCAGTAGTGGAATATTAAATGCCAAGAGTGATAAACAATCTGAAATCAGAAAAATAATTATTGGAGAGGTTTTGGAAACTCAGCTCCGTGGGGATTGTATTTTTTGGTGTATCCCTGCCATTCTTCCAGTTTTTTTGGAGTTTTTTTTTGCAGAGAAACAGTCAAAGCAAATCTTCTCCTCTAACATTTGTGTCGTGCTTGTAATTCATCAAATTTCCATCCAACTTCCAAAGCGGAGCGGTCTGGAGAATGTCAGATAATTTATAGATAACCATCCAAACATTTTTATTCTCAAGTGAACATATTTAGCCCTGCAAATATGCATTTATGCCTTTCCATAACTGGTTGATTACGTGGGAGGGGGAGCCATTGTCTGGCAGTCAAAGCCAAGGGATTTTCGGGCAAAGCTCTCCTTGCTCTTCTGTTGACTCTGCAGTTGACTCTGTGTGTGACCTTGGACGTGTCACTTATCCCCTGAATGCTTCACTTCCTTCTGTAAATGGCTATAACAGTTTGGAGCACATGCAGGAAAGTGTGTCTGGAACTCAGGAAAGCATTTGGAGATTTCACTCCTAAGAGGTGCTGGTGGGTCCTGGCAGCTGAGACAAATAGGGCTCTTCACACGGGGGTTTGTTAAACATCTTTGTGCCTCATTTTAGGGGTTTGATACATTTTTTTCTCTCGTGCCTTTTCCAGTCGCTTTCCACTTTTGGAATTTGTTTGCTGATTTTTAAATATTTTTTTTTTCTACCTGGAATTTGTGTCCAAGGTGACTCTCAAAGTTTTTTTTTCGTTGTATCTATCTTGTCTAGGATTTACTGGGCTTGATTTTAATGCTGCCTCTGGATTTGTCCTTTGCTAAGGTGAAGTATTCGCCCTTGTTTCAGTAGAAAACATTTTTAGTAAATCCACTAATGGATAAATCTACTAAGAGAGGCTGTCAGCCGTAGGATGGAGTATTTATATAGAAAGTGTGGTGGAAAACTGTGTATTAAAAGAAGGAAGGAGCTGGAGCAAAAGTCCTAAATCAAACTGCTGGCAATACACTGTCTTGGTGTGTATTTCTTGCTAGGCTGTGATTCCTTCTTCTTGGAAATTATCCAGGATTTCCTGGCTCAGTGATCTGGGATACATTTCAATATACTGGATATATGGAGCAGTGGGCAGACTTCAAACAGGTCTGGGATTTTTTTTTTTTTTTTTTTTTGGAGGTATGGAGAGACATCCAAAATAGTGGTTCCCTTTCTCAGCTGATTTGCATAAATCCTCCTTGGCTGCTTCCAAGCCTTTCTGGAGTTCCTGAGCGAGCAGGAGGCACCAGATCCCTCCTTCCCTGCCATTCACACACAAACCAGATTGGCTTTGGGATCAGCCAGCCAGGGCAGAGCCCAGACAGGAATTTTTACACCTCAGCTCTGCTCATTCCATGCAGAAATACAGTGACACCTCTTGGGAGCTGTGGAAGGGTCATTCCATTGGCCCACGCCCCAAATCCACACCCAAATGCTGGAAAAACCCAACTCTACAGAGATGGGGCAACTGAGAGATTTTATTCCATTATCAATCTCATAGAAGGGTGAGACACAAGAGATGTAAAACTCAGTGTTATTCTATCAGAAGCCAAACTATTTCTTTGTTACAACTCTTTATAAATGTTTTTCAGACACCCAGTGCTGCTAATACTCCCAACACCAATCACCACTTCTCACCCCCAAAGTTCTCAGTTTGAGGTTTGGGACAACGATGGTGAAGTTTGGTTGGGTTCTTCCCAGCCCAAAGCCACCCTGGGATTTGATTGTCCATGCCCAGGTAACCCCTGCATTGCTCTTTGCTGGGCTTTCTAGAGTGGGGGAATTTAAAGTAGATCAAAATATATAATAATTTGAAAATCCATGGCTTTGGGAATGGCTGCTCTATCCCTCCTTCCCTCCATGGCTGTCCCAGCCCCGGCCGTGCCCCCTCCCACAGCCCCCAGCACACTTTGCCCATAGAAGGTTTGGAGATGCCTCGTTGTGCTGCTCTCCCTCCTCCCCACCCTCCCAGCCACCAAGCCTGGGCTCTGGGAAGGTGGCCAAATGCCACTGAGGACACTGGAGCAATAAATCATCCTCCTTCCAACATCTGCAGGCCCCAAAGGCGAGCCCCTGGCCGATGATGATCTCGCCTCCCACCCCCTGCTTTTTATCCTGTCCCTGGCTGACAAAACACCTATTGTCACAGCCTGAGTGAAGAAGAGTCCTTTTTCCCTCACAAAGGCCCTCTGAAGCCAAGTTGTGAGCTGCCAGAGAAGATGCCGAGGGCTCGGCAGGGAGTCTATATCTCACTCTTTTGCTCTGTAGTTCATACTTTTTCTCTCTCACAGGGGTCACCCAAAGCCTTTCACTCCGGCTTCATATTCACATAAAGACATCAAGAAAAAAGAAAAACCACACCAGAAAGAATTATTAGGCATGGCTGTCAAATGCTTTATGGGGGGGTGGGGGGTGCAGGGGGGGAAAGAACAGTAACTCTTTATGTGCTGGCATTGTTACAGGAGCTAATGTACCACTGCAGTGCCGTGCAGGAAGACATTACATGCCTCAGGAATTGCAGGGGCATTAGGCTAAAATATTGGATTTCAGCACAAGGGCGTTTGTTTTCACTTCTAGTTTCTTATCTGGGTTTTCTGGATTCCAGGAGGCTCTTTCCTGATCCTGCTGTCTTGAAGAACTTTTTGGGGTTTTTGCATGTGAGGAATCTTTCCTGGCTGTTATTTGCAGGCCAAGCTGACTGCAGGGATTTTAGGATCCAACAGATCAAGCTGCTCCCAGTCCATTTTTATCTTTTTTTTTTTTTTTTTTTTTTTTTTTTTTTTTTGCATGTGAAAGTTAAAAAACCACGGCACTGTCACCACCAAAGTATTGATATTTCCTCACGGAACAGGCAAATATGAATTAGTGCAAAACTGAAGGGACAGAAGGGAAGACACTCCCTGCCTGAGCCCAGCACATCCCCAAAACACGGACTCACAATTCCAGAATTGCCCGTTCCTGGCAGACTCAGAGCTGGAAAACCTTCCTGAATCTGCTGCCCATCTCTCTGCACCACTCTCCGAGGGAACTTTGGGAGCTGTGAGCTGAAGGCTCTGCAAACAAACCGCCTGCCCAAGGTTCATCCAGATGCCACGTCCCGTGTAGGGTTTTAACCCTTTGGGGTTGTGTCCCCTCTCTGCGCTCACTGAGAATTGGGTGAGCAATGCTGGGCACAGCTTTAAGAAGATCCTGCTGCCTTACAGAGAGGAAGATAAATTAAAAACTTCATTTAATCCTTTGGAAGGCTGAGACTGTAAAGTTAACAGTCAAGCAAGCTATTAAAATTTACAGTGCAAGGCATCAAAACAGAAAGGAAAGTGCACATGGATAAAGTTTAAAGCATCCTTATAAAAAGCCGGAAACCTAACACTGCATTCCTACAAATTATTCCCTTAGCAAACATTTTTATTTCCAATTAGTAAAAGAAAAATTGCTAATTTGCTGCAGTTGGACAGGCCTGACGTCTCAATCTGCAAAGTGTCAGTGCTGTGAAAGGAAACGTTTCACACTGTGCTGGAGAGAGAGAGCGGCTCTAAAGAGGGTCAGGGCATCGGGCCCAGAAACCAGATTGACTGGCCATAGTGCTAAATTACTCACACAAGACAGACATTGTCTGCAGTGCCAGCCCCGCTGTACTCACTTTCTCATTCTTTCCCTTTTTTAGTTGGTGCTTGTGGAGGAGGTGAGGGGGTGGCAGGGGGGGCACGGAAGAGGAAGGGGAGGAGGGCAGAGCTCAGGAGGGGCCTGGGCTCATCTTCTGCTTCCCTCTGAACACACAGAGCCCTGAGAGCTGCACAGGGGGTGAGACCCCCTGATCCCACACCCTGGGATCATCTGGGGCTCCACTGACACCCCCAGCCCCCACTGCCCCACTCAGGTGTGGGCTGAGCTCACAGGAGCTTGTGCTGGGGATAAGGGCTCAGGCTGGGGATGAATCAGAATTCCAGGATGGTTTGGGTTGGGAGGGACTTGAAAAAACATCCAGTCCCACCCTCTGCCACAGGCAGGGACACCTTCCACTGTCCCAGGGTGCTCCCAGCCCCATCCAGCCTGGCCTTGGACACTTCCATGGTCAGCCACAGCTTCTCTGGGAATTCCATCCCAGCCCCTCATCACCCTCACAAGGAAGAATTCCTTCCTAATACCCCATCTCACCCTACTCTCTGCCAGTTTGAAGCTATTCCCCCTGTCCTGGCACTCCAGCTCCTGTAAATAATCCCTCTCCATCCTTCCCATGCAGCCCCTCCACATCCTGGAGGCAGCACAGCATCACCCCAGGAGCAGCAGAGTCCCCCTGTGCAGGGCTGCTGTGACAGGCACAGGTTTGTGGGACACCTCTGGCCACCTGAAAGGGGGAACCCTGAGCTCTGGAGGGTGACGATGGTCTGGAAGGCCAAGGAACAATCTGTGGGTTTCAGCATTGTTGTTGCTCCCTGTTTGTGACATTTCCATTTGTTTATTCCATGGTTTAAACAAGAGCCCTTGAACCCAAGCACTGGATTGAGTGGATTGAAATACCTTGACCAGGATGTCTGGATTAACAGACTGGCTGATACTTGAATTTAAATAACTATTATAATTGTTTTATTAATCAGGTATTAAAAAAAACCCAAACCAACAAGATAAGGATTGAGCTCACAAATAATTACTGCTTTCCCAATTACAATCTTCTTATCTGCCTGTGACAAAGTTTCTGACACTTTTAGTTCCTCTTGCTCTCATTGTGTGTGAGGAGTGATGAGCTGGAGGTGCAGCATGGATATTGATGGTGGGAAGTGCCTGTGAAAGCTTTGGGCACTGTTTGATTCCTTGGGATGGACAAGGTGTGGCAGCACTCGGATGGGAAACTGGGATGAGCTTTGTTGGCTTCTTAATGAGCCACTCACAAATAACATTTAATTTCTGCTGATTCTCCTTGTGTTTCAGCGTGCTTGTGACTTCTCTTTCCTTACCAGCATCAGGCAGGCACTTCCTTGTGCTGAGAATCCTACAGAATTCCCCATGAATTGCTGGAGGAGCCCAGTGCTGCTGGTTTTGCTGGGAGGAAGCACCATGGCACAACAACCCCCATCCCAGCCAGACAGCTCCTGGGTTTCTTTCTGCTGATAATCCCACCAGGACCTTTGTTTCCTGATAAAACTGGATTCCACTGGAGAAACCCAAACACATTAGAGGCTCCATTACATCCTCTGCATCCTTCTTAAAACCTGCCCTGTGTTTCCTGAGCGTTAAAAAGAGCAGATGCCTGCTGGGCTCCTCCGTGGCACAGCCACGGCCACTGCTGATAGCTGAGCAGCTGCCCTGATAACACTGTGACATTTCCAACGTGGCCCTGTTAAAAACAGGGGGGAAAAGAGCTTGTCTTGAGTCAGATAACTCCGAGGTACGAGTGGGAGGGTTTGTTTTTGTCAAGAGTGAAGATGCTGCTCTAAGGAATCAGCTCCTGGCGTTGTAATCTGTGTGAAAACCTCATCAGGCAGGGATTCATGGGCTGATATCCTGCTTAGTGGATGTGAAGGAAAGGAGAGGGAAAAAAATCAGTTTATTTTGCGTTCCAGGTTTGAATGTTATAGGATGGAAAGCCAAATATGTGTTTCCTTTTTGAGACAGGCCTGTCACGGGGCTACTGCCAGGGCAGGGAGCTCCAGCCCGCCAGTGAATCCAGTGAGTTTCCTTGGAGGAGGCACATTTGAGTGTCTAGTACAGGAAGAAAAGGAAGGGAGAGAGTGATTCAAACTTTGGGGATGATTTAGGAAGTTTTTGTTGGGGCTGGGTGGGACGATCCATGAGCCATCCTGCCTGAATGAGTAAGTGACCGCAGCTGCCTCCAGCTCAGTTTCCCTTTTCTCTGCCTGTTCCAGGGAAGAACTTTGCCTGTGCATTTTGAAAAAGAGTTTTATGCAGAAACTTGGATGGGAAGCAGCAATAAATATTTTCCCCCCTTTTTTCCTTTTTTTTTTTTTTTTTTTTTTTTTTTTCTTTTTTTTTTTTTGATCATTGTGCTGCTATCCAAGGAATGAGGAGTGAGGAGTGGGCTGAGCTTGTGCGTGCAGGGCTTTGGTGGAGGGAGTTTGTGCTGAAGGGAGGGGGATTTGTGCCTCAGGACTTGTTCAGGATGAAGGAATTCACTTATTTCTCGAGCCACTGGAATAAAACCCGAGTTGCCTCGAGTCACTTGCTGGATTTTTGTTCCATTGTCGGGCTCCAGGCAGGAGCTGAGGGCGATGTGGGGGCACAGACAGGACACACAGCCCATGGCAGGAGCCTGAGCTCTGTGCTCCTCCTGCATCCCTGTTGTCATTCTCTAGGGGAATGGTTTCTCCCTTCTGACCCCTGGAGTTCCTCACCCCTTAGAGTGACCCTCCTTCCTTCTCTGACCCCACATTAAGCGCCAACTGTACAACTCTACTTCTTTCCCCCCTAAAATTTCAAAGAATTGAAAGTCCCAGGGAAAGGGCCTCTTCTAACATCTCACCTTGTGTTGGGAAAGATTAATTAGGGAAATCTTATAAATATGATTGCTTAGCAAAAGATTCTGAAAATATGAAACCTGTAATCGAAATAGAAATGGAAGCGTACTTTGAGTTGTAGGATACCGAGCCTTGTTGTAGGATACCGAGTCTTAGTTACTTTATAACCTAAAGACAACAGCCTGGGCAGCTGAAGGAGAATCCCTTTGGATTGAACAATACCTTTCTAAGGGATCCAAAGGTCGATGTAGCAAAACAGAAAAGTCTAAAGAGTCGTTTTTAGAGTTTAAAATATAACACAGTATGGTAATGTAGTAGTTCTTATAGGCTGTGTGTAGATTCTATAGGATTTTGTGTCTTGTATTGGTTGGTCACTGTAAATTAGAATATTCATCACAAAAGGAGATAGAATGGATTGTAACCAGGACCTTGCTCTCTCTGGTCCCTGCTCTCTTGGTTCTCCTCTTCGCTCTTTCTCTCTGGACCTCGCTCTCCTTTCCCTGCTCTTACCTCTGCTCTCTTCCCCCTGCACTCTGACCCTGCCACGTTGCTCTGGCTCTCTCCCCTCTTCTTGCCAGCTTACCCTCTTGCTCTCTCTCTCGTTCTCTCTCTGGGGCTTCCCTCCAGCCCAGGCTGGTGGCTGAAGGCAAAGCCCTTTCTACCCACGACCCTTGCAATAAAACCACATATTCTAGAATATCTCAGCTCTGCAGAGTCCCTTGTCCCAGAAAGTCTCAGATGCCTCTACAACCTTGTCCTTGGTATAATTCTCTCCAAATCCTCCTAATAACTAAACTAATAACTAATAACTTTAGCTAGCTAAAGCCCCCCCAAAAAAGAGCAGGAGAGTAGAGTTATAGACATCCCTGTGCTCCTCCCGGGCATCTGTGGGGCTGGAAGGTGGCCAGGCACTTTCCATAAGCAAACACCTCCACCTGGAGCTGCTGCTCCCTCCACAAGGGGCACATTCTGCCAGCCCTGGCCCCACGCCGTAACCTCCACCACAGAGGGTCAACTTGGAATTTGTTTCCTGCATCTGGAAGCCCCGGGATGTGGGCGAGGGAGGGAAGTCAGTGCCTTCCATCCTATGGGGTTTCCTGCTAATTTTTTTAAATTTTAATTTATATATATATATATGTGTGTGTGTGTGTGCGTAATTTTCTTCTCCTCCAGGCCTTTAGTGTCGTCCTTCAAGCCAAAAAAATTATATATTCAGGTTCTCCCCAGTTGGTTGCCATAATTACAGCTGTGTGTGGCCACACAGGGATCCTTTGGAAACCAGATGTGCCATTTTCTAACCTCTGCTGCAGGGCTAGTGGCCACAGAAAGTGTACAGTACATAGAGTTATCTTTTTATGGAAACAAAAATAGGGTTTTTTAAGGAAAAAAAAGGTATTTTGATGTCCAGAAACACCAAAGCAAATTGGCTTTGATCTGTAGTTTTAAAAAGAATTTGTTTTAATTCCCTGTCGCTTGTGGTCTTTTTCATACTCTTTTTTTTTTTTTTTTTTTTTTCTCAGGGAGATTCCCAGTTTAATAAACCAGCTCTGGTTGCCCTGAGGTGTCACTTTTTGTGGGTATCCACATGTTCCAGCAGCAGGAATGTCCAAGCTCCTTCTCTGGAGCCTCACCCTTGGCAGGCATTGTCCTTCCCCAGGCTCTGACACTCTCAAAGGGGACATTTAATAAAAGATTTATTAAAATATTTTATTAAATAAAAATATAATTATCTATTTATTTATTTATTTATTATTAAATTTAAAATATTTAAAATATATAAATTTTTTTATTATTAAATAAAAAAAGGGAGGGCTTGAAGGAGTTTTCCACTTTTTTTTCCTGAGCTGATGGCCCAAAATGATGGTTCTGATGGCCCCAAGCTGTTTGAGTGTTGACTTTTAGAACTCCTGAGTGCTTGGCCAGGTTTGAGCCTGACCCATTGCACTCTGCACCCTCAATGCAGCCAACCCCATCAAACAGAAATATTGCTTTAATATCTGCCCTCACCACTCCTGCTCTGGGCTGTTGGGGTTTCTCTCTGAAGTTGGGCACATTTCAGTGTTTCCCAGATTCCTCCCCTCGTTCAGAAATTGGGATGGAGGTGGGAAATACCAAATTCAAACACCAAATTCAGGGCCAGGAGCTGGACTCCACTGATCCCTGACTGGGTCCATCCCAATTCAGGGTGTCCTATGGTTTTATGAAATATGAAATAGTGAATTCTGTGAATTCTGGCCAGAGCTGCCAGAAAGAGGTTTTTTTTTTTTTTTTTTTTTTTCCTCCTTGGGCTGTTTGTTTTTATCCCTGTTCTGGTGGAGGGGACAGTTACACTGCTGAGATAAGCCAGGCTTCAAAGTCTGAGTGGATGTGAGAGCAATTCTGAGCTTAGCAGGGTCAAAGGTGTTTCCATCTGAGCAGGACTGACAGCCCTGTGTTCAGATTAGGTCTAAGGAGTTTAAAACTCAATTTCTAAATGCCACAGCCTGGGTGATTTGGGCACCTCACTAAATTTCTCATCTCTGTCTGGTCTGTAAAACTGGGATAGAAATCTTTTTTTTCCATGCTCACTGTTCCTCTCTTGTATTCACTTATTTCACAAGGTGTCCCAGGTAGAATCATCTTCCTGTTTTATGTCTCAGCTGGGCTTTTGGTGCTCCTGATAGAAAATGGTGGGAAACTTGGTCAGGCATTGCCTGGGAAGTTCAACCACAAAGTTTTCTGCCACAAAACTTCCCCAGGACTTGGAAATGTCAGATGTGGGCAATAATGGGGAAAATTGGAGGTCTCAAATTCGAAGTCAGTGGATTATCAGTGCTGAATTTTGTTTCCCCACTCATTTTCTTCCTCCTTTTCTTTTCTTTTCTTTTCTTTTCTTTTCTTTTCTTTTCTTTTCTTTTCTTTTCTTTTCTTTTCTTTTCTTTTCTTTTCTTTTCTTTTCTTTTCTTTTCTTTTCTTTTCTTTTCTTTTCTTTTCTTTTCTTTTTCCCTTTCCTTTCCTTTCCTTTCCTTTCCTTTCCTTTCCTTTCCTTTCCTTTCCTTTCCTTTCCTTTCCTTTCCTTTCCTTTCCTTTCCTTTCCTTTCCTTTCCTTTCCTTTCCTTTCCTTTCCTTTCCTTTCCTTTCCTTTCCTTTCCTTTCCTTTCCTTTCCTTTCCTTTCCTTTCCTTCTTCCCTTCCCTTCCCTTCCCTTCCCTTCCCTTCCCTTCCCTTCCCTTCCCTTCCCTTCCCTTCCCTTCCCTTCCCTTCCCTTCCCTTCCCCTTTCTTCTCTTCTCTTTTCTGGGGTTTGTTACTGAGATTCTCTAACTCTACCTGCCGGAAGAGCAGCACATTAAGACAATTATCATTTTCTCCTGCTAATTTCTGGCACTTCCCAAAACAAGCTTTGCTTGCTGAGGCTGTACCTGGGTTTGAGCCAAATTTGCTTTTTGGAGCAGCCTGAGCCAAAGTGTGCTGTGCTTTGGAGAACCAGTGGAAGGTGCTCCTGGCTTGTCCAGCCACAAAAGGCATTTCTCTAAGGGAATGATCAGATAAAGGTCACCCCGTGGCACCACAAAAAGAGCCTTGTTTGTGAAGCAGCTGCTGATTATCATTGGGGAGCAAATGGCTTTGAATTTTATAGCTCCTGTTATCTGAAACTAATAAAAACACAATGCAGTGACGAGCCGAAGGTCATCTCATCTCATCTCATCTCTGCTGAGGTGGGGAGTGCTCAGCACAGCTCCAGATTATGCACAGGTTTGGTCTGGTGCAGTCTGTAAATGCAAGTTTGGGAATGAGGGATGTAAATCAAGAGCGTCTCCTGTCCTTCCACACTTCAAAGTTTTCAATTCCCATTTCCCCCCTCTTGCTTCCCAAGCTCCATTATCCACGAGATGACAAAACCCAGGATATTCCCACCTGGATTTGGTGCCATTTCAGTTCATCCAGCACGGGAGTGGTCGTGAGCCACTTCTGGAAAACCAGATTTAATAGAAAATCCATGGGAACAATCCAAAGGCTCACCCACCTTGCAGGGAAGCCGTTGTGCCAAGTGTGTAAAGAGACAGCAATAAATCACCCTGCTCTGCACCTCAAATAGATAATCAATTTAATTGAAAGCATCAATAATCATAGTTTGACATTTATTACCCTGTGGATGTTTTATCTTTTAGGCAGGGGACAGCGGGGCAATGATGGATGCCAGTTCTGCCACGGAACACAATTATGTGGTGCAAGGAAAAGGGGGTTTATATTCTGAAAAAAAAAAAAAAAAAAAAAAAAAAAAAAAAAAAAAAAAAAAAAAAGCAAAGCAGTTGAATTCATATTCAAGCAGTCTGCAGGAAACCTGTGAGAAATAAGTGCAAGTAACTGTCATCCCTGGGACCTGAATTCTGCTGTTATGGCTTGTGAGAGAATGTTGCAAATGCTGCTTGGTGTGCTCCTTTTGAGTGATTTAGCAGAGAAAATCTACAGGGCCAGGTCTCCCTCTACAGAATATAGAGAATATCACCTTTTTTTTTTTTTTTTTTCATGTGCATGAGTAAAAACTAAAAATGAGGCTTGACTTTTCCTTCTTTGGCTGCACCTTATGGTTTGTGCTCACCTGGTCAGGTCATTGTACACCCTCAAAGTGTGGAAGTTACACAGATTGTGTGGACAGAAGAAAAAAGGGATGGAAATGTCCCTTTTCACCTGCAGAAATGTTTCCATACCTGCAGGACAATGTCCAGAGCAGTGCCTGGATAAAACAAAGCAGTGGAGGTGAGTGCTGGGTGGGGAAAGCCCCTGCCTGTGCTCACCCATCCTGGAAGGCTCCAGGAATGTGAAAACCCCAAAGTATTGAAGTAGAGAGCCATGAAACAAATTCTTCCAAAAATCCCCCCAAAAATTGTCTGTATTAGTTTGAATCAAGTGCTTATTATGCACCACTCAAAGCAGGTATTTCACCTTTTATTTTTGGGTTTTTTTTGAAGTTTAAACAGCTCAGACTTTCAGAGGGAATTAAACCTTTAGTCCTTTCACCACGCAGCGGATCCTGCACATGCTGTAAAGTTCTCTCTGCACTTCCCCAGTCCCAGGAGGTGCAGGGTGTTGAGGAAGACAAGACCCAAGTTTATGAGAATGTTCAAGTGCTGTTATGTTATTCCCACAAAGCAGCAGCTTCCTCGATGGCACACTGAGATTATTTGGCCAGTCAGGATCTCTTAACTCCGCTCCCATCAGTGATTATTTACTTTGAGCTGGCAGTTACAAAAATGCTTTACTTCATTAAACCCTCTTCAGTGGCTTAAATACATTTTGTTTCCAGCAGCTGGGTACATTATGGACATTTCTTTGTCTATGATCTATTGGTGGTAGTTTGGAAGATGTAAACATTTGTGCTATTTGGCAAGATGGTTGTGGAGCCATCTTATAACCTCAATGTTCCTCTTGGCACGAGATTAAAAACTCCTTGTAATCAATGCTCGGGGCTGGATCCCCCAAGATTTTCCTCAGAACTTACTTGGAGTGTTGGGTAACAATACAGGCTGTGTGCGCTCTTCAAAAACTTTAATGTAAAAAAAAAAAAAAAAAAAAAAAAAAGGGCCTTTTTTTTTTTTTTTTTTCTCCTGGTGCTGTTCTGAAGAAGCTCCAAATGCAGAATCCAGTTTAATTACAACAAATAACTGGAATTAGTAAGAATAAGAATGAATTTTTTTAAAAAAAATCTCTTGGCCATTTTGATACACTTCAGCAAAGTCTTGTGCAGAGATTCCAGGACTAGAATTGATTTATCTCCAGGACAGTGGGTGGCACAGAGGAGCTGTTGAGGTGCCCCTGGGACAGCTGAGGAAGATTAGTCCATGTTTAGTGTTTCCCTAGGGCTGTTTTGGAAGAGGAAAGCAGCAGGTTTGAGTTTCTGAGGTGGATGTCTCCCCCCTCACCTGTCAGGAATACACTGCCTGGAAAGGGGTGGGAGAAGTGCCTGTGGTATCTGCTGTGTAAGGGATCATAATGAGCTAAAATCTCCACATTCCCTCATCTCAGGACTTCTCAAGAGGCTCAGCACATCCTTCACTTCTTATCAGGGGGTTCCAATCACCCAGAAACCCAAAGGGAAAAAAAACAAACCCAAATTTTATTTCCATTTGGACCCCCTGAATTCCAGTCTGAAGAAAATGCCTTGAAATTGCCACCCACTCTCTGTCTGTCTGATTAAATAAAATATTGACCTTTTCCAAACACAATATTATCATTCCAAGCATAATATTATCCAGTCCTGTCTGAGATTGTTTCTACAGCTCTTAAAAAGGGAGCTCACCTGGCAGCCCTATCAATTCAGATAAAACAGCTCTCTGTGCCTTCCCAATAAAAAGCTGATTGTGCTGGTGTCTGAAGCTGTGCCACGGAATAATTCTTGATTAACTTTTCTTTCCAGAGAGCATCATTTGCTCAATATCACTTCTGAATAAAGAGAGGCAAAGTGCTGTTCTGTCCCTCTCTCGTTCTCTTTGCTCACACAGGGTGTTACTACAGGGAGTTCCTCTCCAAGTTCACTTTCCACCTCAGAGTAAATCCTTCCTCCACCTCTGAGCAGCTCCAGGACAAGGGGCAGAGAGTGGCCCAGACAACAGCAAAGCTGCTCCTTGTGGTTAACCTGGAAAAGAAACACCCCAGCACAGGGAATTCCCCTCCTGCTCAGAGCCCAGCCTCTTCAGAATTGCAGTTTTTAGTTCATTTGCTAAATTACATGAGAGTTAAGTGATGTGAGGTTCCCTCAAGGCCCCTGTGAGAAGCTCCTGCGGTGGCTGCACAGGTCTCTGTCTTCTTTTCCTTTCAGGAAATCTCATCCTGCCCCATGTTTCTCTTCCAGTTCCTGCCCTTAATGGGCCATTTTTCTTCCTGCCTCACCCTGCCTGCTGATGACCTTGTCATGTTGAAGTGACACTGAGGTTATCCTGCTGATGGGCATTGAGCTGACATTTCCCATCCTTTCTGTCAGAGCACCAGGCAGGGACGCATTCCCAGCCAGGCCCTCTCCCTCCTGCCTCTCCCAGCTGGGGCAGAGAAGCCAAGCTGCCAGATGAGAGTTCATTTCCCACTCCAGACTGGGGGAATCGCTGGGAATGCTGCAGGTTGGGGTGATTTCCCTCCAAGTGTGATGGATGACCCCGCCTGCCCCATCCCAGCGCGGTTATTGAGCTCCACTGCTCGCCTGGGGTTACACCAGGGATGGAACTGGGGAGCAGCTCTAGAGCTGCTGTTCACTGCGGGTTTGTGGCGTTTTTATCTCCTTTTCTTCCTGTTAGAGCCGGGATTAAAGTACGGGAGATGCAGTTTGTGTGTTCAGACTCAGTTGTTTATTAATTCTTATCTAAGTACAGTCTCACGAGTTGTGAACTCTAGCAAGGTGTAAAACAGCTCTGTCTGTAACTCTTTCCAAGGTCTTTTAAGCACAATTTGTCCAATAATGAGATGACACCTATATTATTTTTACTTACAACACAATAACTAAACACCCATGGTCCACAATGCAGACCTTTTCACCCAATTACAAACTACCACCCAAACCCATGAAGAAGGTGAAAGAAGAACTTAGACAACACCTTAAATCCTCCATCTTGCTCTATATACATTACTATAAACAAATTAAATCCTAAGTTTTGCACCCTGATATCACACACTTCTATTCAAACTACACACCCACAATCCCAATGTTATCACTCAATTTGAGAAACCTGTTCCATGGTCTCATGTCAAATGTGGTGGTCACTTGAGGGTCAGCGCCTGTTAGTACAGAAATCCTAAAATCCTCATCTTCCAGGGTTCCAACAGGGGTTGGCAAATTCCGCGTGGAAATTTAGTGAACTGCAAGTCGGTTTTTCTGTTTGTGTTTGTGATTTGACATGTGGGGCACTGGAACACTCGGGGTGAGCTCAGGGAAGTTGTGCAATGCCAGGGCAGAGGCAGGGCTTGGCTTCTGAGCCAAGAGACTCCTCATTGACCCTTTGGATGTGGTAAAACAATTCGTAATTGTTATCAGTCTTTGTAGGCTGTAGGAAGAGAATGAAATGAGGTCATTTTTTCTCTGTTCTTTCTCAACTTTTTAGCTGCCTAATGATTGCATTTAAGTAGGGATGGAGGCTGCTGTTCAGCACAGGGAGAAGCCAGAGACAGCTGCTCTGTGTCTTGAGACCCAAAGAAGAAAATATTTTCCCTAAGAATAACTCATCCTAGTCCTTCTCCTTGGCACCTGTTTGCCACGAGGGAGGGAAGTGCTGAGGTTTTCCTCCTGCCCTGAGGTTGGTTCCAATCAATGCATCAATGGCAAGACCTTGTCTGTGGTGAAGGGAATTTTGTAAGAAAAAAAAAATAGTGTTGGTGATGCCACAAAGGGTTGAAGGTACTGAACCTCTGAAGGGAGAAGGGAGTTTCTGGAAGGGACATTCCAACAGAACTGAGAGTCACCACAGGGACACCAAGAACAAGAGCTTGGCTGATCCTGGAGGTCTTTTCCAACCAAAATGATTCTGTGATGAGCAGAACCTCACCCAAATGGAGCCTCGATGGGTGGGGGTCAAACCATGAATGATTCCAAGGACTGTGTTGAGTCTTTCCTGAATCCAGCCCAGCACTCCTTCCCTTGTGGAATTCCCTGAGACCCCCTGCTCTCACCACACCACAGCCAGGTGTGAGTGCATCCAGCTCCCTTTCCATGGATTTATCTATCCCTGTCCTGGGTGGAAAATCTGCAGTTTGAGATGAGCTCTGAGCTCCTCAGCCGAGCCCAGAGGTTCCCACCCGTCAGCCCCTGTGTGTGTCGGAGCTGGGATGATGCACAGCCCCTCTTTATTTACTTATGATTATTACTGATCAGCTG
Source organism: Zosterops lateralis (assembly GCF_965231275.1). Classification (NCBI taxonomy): domain Eukaryota; kingdom Metazoa; phylum Chordata; class Aves; order Passeriformes; family Zosteropidae; genus Zosterops; species Zosterops lateralis. The sequence continues at coordinate 4,785,161 of NC_139782.1, read as the reverse complement.
AGCAAAGGGGGGATCAATAGATGAACTACGGGGGAAGTTCGTTTATATTATTCTGTCAATACCAAGGTCATTTTTATAACTAAAAAGGGTCGAGGACAAAAGATGGATGGCTCGTGGATGAATTTAACCATCCAATCCATTTACATCCCCACAAACAGCCCGGCTTTATCTGTTAACCAAAACATTGCACTTCACTCCTCAAGATGATTTTTTTGCTGGGATAATAAATAGCTCTGGCTGCATTAAGTGATTGTGCAATGTGGCAGACTGAATTTAGAGCTGATGACCTTAAACTTCCACTCTATTGCTGTTTTCTCTCTGCTTACAGTGAAGATGGGGCTGCTTTGCAGTTCAAAAGCACCTTGTGTCCAAAAAAATCTCGTGTTTTATTTAATTTATTTAGCACAACAATCTGTGCCAGGCAGGTTTCAGGTTGGAGATGAACAAACTGAGTAAATCAGAATATAATTTAATCCTTGCGACTTCTGTTTAAATCCTCAGACTGCACACACTGCTCAGTGTGTGTAGTGTCTCTTTCATCCTCCCAGAATTCACTTTTATAATGGGATTTCTCTTTAGGAGAAAGGGAGCTGGAAGTAATACCTGCAAGGGGATTTAAAAAAGAAAATCATAATTAATTTAAACTTTTTTTTTTTTTTTCCTTTCTGTGTAGTGTTACACATTTCTTTTCTGGGAGAAAGTGAGCAAAATACCAGACTTGGAGGTTTGTGTTGTTGCCTGGGACATGCTCTGCTTTCAGGGGTCACTGTGCTCTGCCAAAGGGGAGAGTTTTTACAGTGTAGATATTTCATCTCTGCTTTTGGGTCCCTTAAATCCTCACTCATAGAATCCCAGGACGGTTTGAATTGGGAGGAGCCTTAAATCTCCTCTTTTTCCACCCTCACCACAGGCAGGGACACCTCCCACTAGCTCAGACTGCTCAGAGCTCCATCCCTCAGCACTTCCAGGGATGGGGGAATTCTGATTATTGGTAGAGCCTATTTTTCCCTAATGGTGGTCATGAAGAGCTGGTTGTAAAGGTGATGTTGGATTGCTGGGGTGGAGAAAAAGAACAGCCAGAGGTTCCATGTGGAGCCATAGGGAAGGGAAAGGCATCTCCAGCTGGATCCACGGGCCAGGACTGAATGAACTCATTTGATTTCAGCAAAACTGCCAAACTATCAAGTGAGTTTCTCATGCTCATTAACACTGGACTTTAAGAACCCGATAAGAATGCAATATAAAATCAAAGAGCCCCTAAAGACTGTGTGATTATATTTAATACTCTCCTATCACCAGGCCCTGAGTGCTTGGCAGGGGAAACGGTGACATTTCCTAATCAGTCCCCTCTCATATTTGTCTTGGCTGGAAGTCTCCAGTCCTCAGCTCATTGAAGTCACTGCAAATTCTCTCCATTAGATCCTGTTTGACTTCCTGGTAGCTGCAGTTAACTCGATCCCAATGGCAATGAGGAGTTATGTCCTTAAAAAAATCAGTGATAAAAGTTGTGATACCGCGTATGGAAATCACAGGTTCCTGTTCTTTCTCCAAGTCTTTGTTCTTAAACATCAATTTTTCTTCACGTTATCTCCGCCTGAAGTTTGGGCTGTGGGTACAAACACATTATTTCATACTAAAGGATCGTTTAGGATGTTCCTTCCTTTTGAACCCCGTTTGGAACAACCGGTCCTGAGTCACCTCTGCAAACTGCATTTTGTTCTCCTGGGATTTAGAGAACAGGGAGGATTCCTCTGTAAAGCCATAGAGGACATGAGCAAGTGCAGAGGTGTTCCCTGGAGCACAATCCCAGAAATTTTGGGCTGTGGGTCCCTCCTAATTTGGCACATTTTTCCTGCAGCACCAGTCCACTTTTTTGCCCAGGCTTCCAGCTGAAAAATAAATGGTTATAAAATGTTCTGTGGAGTGGCATGGCTGTGCAGGCTGCTCCTGGGCCACAAACCACAGCTTGGCTGCTCCCCAGTGTTCCCAATTGTGCTGGGGTTGCCCTTAGCAGTGAATGGTTGGTTTATTCTTTCCACTCTTTTCAGCCCGTGGTTTGTTCCTTGCCAGTCAGAGCTTGTGCTCTTCATCCTCCTTCCCTGGCCAGCAAGGAGAGGGAATTCTTCCCCTCAGAGAAGAGCTTTCCTCCCTTCCCTCTTAATTCCAGGCACATTCACTTCAAATTCCCAAGGCAGGACACTGAAAATTTCCCTGAGTTAATAGGGCTCACAGATCTGCTTACTATAGAAAAATGGGAGATTTTGGTAAATTCTCAGCCAGAAAATGCTGTAAAATCCCTGTATTTTAAAAATAGGGCTGAAAGACTAAAGGTTTAAGTGCTGAAATGGTTTTCTGTGGGTTTCCTCCACGTCTGGTTTTCCTATGGATGCACATCAGTGCTGTGATGTGGCTCTGCAGGGTGTTGGCTGCTGTGTTTGAATATATAGATATAATTATATATATGAAGGTCTTGGAGAAGAGAAGCTTTGAGGTGACCTAATTGGGGCTTTCCAGTCCCTGAAGGGATCTCACAGGAAAGATGGAGAGAACCTGTTTACAGGGACCTGGAGGGACAAGGTGACAGGGGTTCAATCTGCAAGAGGGGAAGTTTAGGTGGGATATTGGGAAGGAATTATCCCCTGTGAGGGTGGGCAGGCCCTGACACAGGGTGCCCAGAGAAGCTGTGACTGCCCCTGGATCCCTGGAAGTGTCCAAGGCCAGACTGGACAGGGCTTGGAGAAGTCTGGAATAGTGGAAAGTGTCCCTGCCCATGGCAGTGGGTGGAACAAAATAATCTTTGAGGCACCTTCCAACCCAAACCAGCCTGGATTGGGTTGATATGGATATAAATGATGATAATGATAATGGATATAAAATTATAAAGAATCTCTCCCCTATGGAATACCTGCTGTAGGTTTCGGTGCTCTGTGCCTGGGCTGGGTCCCACATGATGTTTTGTGCTCCTGGCCTGTGGCCAGAAAAGCACTTTTGTATGGAGACATTCCTGGTTCTGTTCATCTCACTGATACCTCTTGCCTAAATACCTGACTGGGTTGGGGCCAGCCCACTCAGAAGTTGGCAGGATAAAACTTTTAATGGAATAATTAATGGAAATTATGAAGAGCAAGATTTGTAGCTTAGTAACAGCATCATCTCCTGAGCTGGGATGGAACAGAGGTGCAGGGAGGAGGTGAAGTGTGTGAGCACTGGAGCTGCTGAACAGGAGAGGCACTTCCAGAGCTGTCCAAATAGTTTAACCTGCTCAGAAACCACGTCCTGGAGGTGCTGGGTGCTGCTGGGGGCTGGAATGAACCCTGCCAGGTTACAGGGGTGCTGTGCTGCTCTGGATGTTTGCTGCTCAGTAGTTTGGCTGTGTGTGAGTGCCAGAGCTCCAGGCACAGGGTGGCATTGTTGGGGTGTTCTGTGCAGGGCCATGAGCTGGGCTTGGATGACCCTTATGGGTCATTCCAGTTCAGAATATTCTGTGATTTTCTAACCTGAGACATTCTGTAAAGCCACAAGAGGCTGGCTGGGAGGAGCTGTTTGCTCTGCAGGTCGTGCTGTTCCTGTGTCCATCACAGACAAGGAGAGTAACTCTGCCATTAGCCCAGCCATGAGCAGCCCAAACTGGGCACAGCAGGGCCAGAGCCTCTGCTTTCATCTGAAATATTCATGTGAACTTGTGTGCAGGTAAGAATTGCTGACCCTTGGTTAATTTAAACCAAAATTAAATGTTTTCTAGTTCTTTTTCTGAACCAGCTGTGTGGTGAGATGGTGCAGGTGGCACAGCCCAGGTTCCAGAGCTGGAGGTGCTGTCCCAGTGCCCTGAGCCAGGCAGGAGACCTTGGGAAGGGCCAATGTCAAGGGCAGGTGCCCTGGCCGTGGGTGAAGTGCTCACTTAGCTGTGAACATCACTGATGTCATCAGTGGTGACTGAGCTCTTACTGAAAAATCAAATGATAATAAAGACCAAGTTATTGACAGCAGTGCTGTTATCTGCCCCCTGACTCCTGTGCAATTACTGAGCATTCTCTTCTCCTTCCAGCTCAGAGCAGACATGAAAATATCTCTTTAAAATCCAGATTCACAGAGATGCAGCAGGGGCAGGTTCCAGTCTGTCATCTCCACCCTCAGAGTTTGCTGAATGCATCAGGCCATGCCTAGTGAAGTTTGGGTTGGGTTGTTTTTTTTTTTCTTCCCCCAAATGACAGTTTATCTGAGCTGAGGGAATGAATGGATAATGTTACTATTTACATAAGCTCATTGTGATCTGTCTCAGTAATGTAATCAAATTAGGGTTAACTGCAGCTGGAGAATGCCAGCTCGTAAACTGTTTTTCAAAATGAATCACATGGCGCTCCTTGACATGTTTAGTATACACTGGGGGGCTCTGCAAAAATTCTAGCACATCCCTAACTGGTGTCACTGAGGCAGGATCCTGGTGCCACCAATTCCCTGAGCCCGGGGAAGGAAAGGCAAAGGAAAAGTGAAATCCCTCTCCAGCTGGGCAGATCCACCTCCAGCCCAGGCCCAAGGCACAGGCTCTCCTGACGTGGCTGCTGCTGACATGTTGTCTTTCCCCTGGCTAAAATCAACAGATCAGTTGATAGAAAAAGCATGTGGTGTAAATTTTGAGCACATTTAGGAACATCTGTGCTAAGTGCAGGAGTGCAGCCCACTGCACACGTCCAGCTCTCTATATTTAGTCTCGTGGCATTTGCATGAGATGAAGCCTGGCCTGAGCTAAAATTACCCAATGAGCAGATTTTCAAAGTATCTTCAAAGTTATTCTTCTTAATAAACACGGCATCTGGGGCTTGCTTTGCCTGGTTCTGCCTCTCCCCCATAACCAGGAGGTGCCGTGGCCATCCCAGTGTTGCATCACCCCCTTCCCATGTGCCCTGGAGAGTGGAATCCCAGCTCTGGGATCTGCTCCAGGCCACCTGGTGTGGCTCTTGGATTGCTGGCTGGTGACACAGGTGTTGTCAGATGGTGTTTATTCCACACTGGGAAGGCAGCAGGACAGTTCTGAGGTCCCCTGCAGCTCCCAGGGAGGTTTCTGAAGGTTTGTTCAGAGCCCTGTCAGTGGCTGGGCAAGGGGAGGTTTGGAGTTCTGGCCTCTGCTCCTCCACAGACACCCCAACAGTGCCAACATCACCCCAAGCTGCTCAGCTGGAGGGGGAAAATGGGACATTCAGGACATTGGGCTGTGGGATGTGTCCAAGCCAGTGCAGATGGTCTGTGGTAGAGCTCAGCCCACAGTAACACCTTGGACACCTTTTTTAAAAAAACAAGTGTAAAGAAAGGATGAAATATTGAGTCTAAACCAGTTCCTACTCTGGTTTAGTGAATGAAATATTGAGTCTAAACCAGTTCCTACTCTACTACTCCACTTGTGCTAAAATGCCTTTTCACCCATAGGATCACAGAATTGTTAAAGTTGAAAAAGACCTTTAAGATCATCCTTTAAGTCAGTGCAGCACCAGCACCATGTTCACCACTAATTGTCCATGTTCTGATAGTTTGAGTGCAGAGATGGTTCCATCAAAATTAAAATTCTTCAGGATATTGGTGGGTTTTTCCCTAGAAGTTCTGTAATAGGTGGGAACTCAAAAAGGATTCCACCAAATATCGAAACTCAGCCATTTTCAAACACCCTGAAGGAGCAGCAATCCTACAGAGGATTTTCTGCAAAATCACCACTTTTGAATATATGGATTAAATATTTTCACAGAAATTCTGTTCTCGAAGAACTTTGAAATTCAGGATCTGCTATGACCTGAAAAAGGGAAAAAAAAAAAAAAGGTTTGAGAGAAGGAACTTGCCCCTTGAGCACAGCTCTGTCCAAACCAACAAAAGGAAGCTTGTGTTGGCATCTCAATTCCAACTCAGGAATTCCTGACTCTTAAGCCTGTTTATACAGGGCTCCACCACAGCCCAATTTGCACTTCATTGGAGTTTTCTTTCCCCTCCACGTTTATGGTGCTGCTGGACGGGTGGATTACACACTCTGCCTGCACACACTCCTCTGGTTGTATCCAAAGGCTTTTTGCATGCAGTAATTACATCATGCAATAATTACAGGCAAGTGTCTTCATTTGGAGGCAGCTGCATCCCCTGGATGTTTTGGAGTCATTTTCCATTTGTGTTTCAGCTCTGAAAGTTTCATGGCCTGATTTTCCCAAGTTTTTGGGAGTTTCTGGTTCCTGGTGATGCACTGGGAACAGTCAGCATTCCCTGTGACATCCAGGACAGCAGGATGGATGTTTAACCCCAGTCATTCACAGGGATGTCAGGGTGTTCCAGGGTAGGAACACAGAATTTTATGGCTCTGGGATTTGCCTCTTGATCCTATTTGCTCTCAGCTGCTTTGGAAACCGCAGTTTCAATGTCCATTAGAGCTGGTGTAAAGCACAGAATGGTTTGGGGTTCTTCCCATGGAAACACAGCCCCTTGTTAGTGCAGCTGAGCTGGAGATTTGGCGACAGGCTGGAAATTTGTAAATCAGTCGATCTCACCTGGGCATGGCCAAAGGGGCCTGGAGCTTTGTGCCAAACCTCAGCTGCGAAAATGTGATGGAACCTTTCCTTTCCTTTCCTTTCCTTTCCTTTCCTTTCCTTTCCTTTCCTTTCCTTTCCTTTCCTTTCCTTTCCTTTCCTTTCCTTTCCTTTCCTTTCCTTTCCTTTCCTTTCCTTTCCTTTCCTTTCCTTTCCTTTCCTTTCCTTTCCTTTCCTTTCCTTTCCTTTCCTTTCCTTTCCTTTCCTTTCCTTTCCTTTCCTTGCCTTTCCTTGCCTTTCCTTGCCTTTCCTTGCCTTTCCTTGCCTTTCCTTGCCTTTCCTTTCCTTGCCTTGCCTTGCCTTGCCTTGCCTTGCCTTGCCTTGCCTTGCCTTGCCTTGCCTTGCCTTGCCTTTCTTTTCCTTGCCTTGCCTTGCCTTGCCTTGCCTTCCCTTTCCCTTTCCCTTTCCCTTTCCCTTTCCCCTTTCCCCTTTCCCCTTTCCCCTTTCCCCTTTCCCATTTTAACCTGCATTTCCTATCACATTCATCTTTGTTCCTTGGAGGTTTTTCCTGCTCTTTGTCATCCAAATCCCCTTTTTCCCGGGTCTGGGAGCCCCTTTCCCCCTGCCCCACCCTGCCCTGGGGTGTGTTTGACCTCAGCCATCCCAAATCCCCCGCAGGGCTCCGGGAGCCGCAGGAATTCCCGGCTCGATCAGGTCCTTTCCCGGTGTGTTTATCCTGCTGGGGTATCCAGGGTGATGCAAAGTTGAGGTACTTGACCTCCCCGAATGCCCGCTGACCTGGAGCTAATCTGAGGTGCAGCACAGCAGCGATTTAATGACTTGTTCCACCACACCTCGGCTGGAGGGGGAATTAAAGAGCTGCCGGGGGGCCGGAGCATCCCAGGATCTGTCCCTGCTCCAGGGGGAATCGGTCCTGGAAAGCCTGGGGGTGCCTGTTCTCTTGGTGAATGTGTTGTCCACACCTGCCTTGTGGGATAGAAACCTGCCCTTGTCTGCCAAATCAAAGGGAATTGTTCACAGAAGTGCCAGAAAACCTTAAAAATATAAATAACAATTGAGGTGAAAACCCTCCGTCGAAGTTCCAAAGCATCTGGGTGCAGTTGAGATGCCAACTCATCTGGCATTATTGTTAATAATATAATTATTATTATATTATTGTTAATAATATAATATTATTAACCATTTTTTTGGCCATTATTGTAATAATATAATATTTATTCATTCTCCTCATCATTATAACAACAGCGATATTAATCTCTATTATTTTATAACATCCTTAGTTGCAACTCAAACTGAATTTTGTTTCTATTCTGTTTTTTTTTTTTTCCATAGCAAATACTGACTGATCCCGAGGTGACCTCCCAGGAGGGCAATATAAAAAAGGTAGGACATGGCTCAGTCTTCTGGGAGTTGTTTTATTCTCTGGCTTGGAAATGCACCCAGACACTTTTCCCTCACTTTTGAACCAAGGTGTTGATGGCAATAACATTGTAAAAGTTTTCCAGAGTTTGCTGTTGCTTGTGGTTCTGTTGGCATATTTTTTTTTTCTGTCTTTTTGTGATTCCAGTCATTATGAAAGAGAAAATAATAGCTCGAGGTGTTCCTTGATTCAGCTACAACACAAACAGCTGCCGGGCCAAAGTGAAAAACCTCATTTACCCCTTTTCCAGTAAAAGAAAATGTTAGTCCTTTGTTAAAAGTGCTAAATTTTTGGAGGTCACTTCAGCATGTAAATGTGGCTTATATGAAGTCCAAGGGGAAAGGAATAGGTCTGTGAAAGGATAAAATTCAGCCCGTGTGATGTATTAGTGGTGCCTTTCATCACATCGTGGGGCTCCAACTGTAACAGCGACCAGAGAAAATGTGTTCCACACTCAGCTGCACAAATGTCTCCTCTGCAGCCTCAGAGTGACAGATTTGGGTAGCCAGGCTGCTGTTTGGGTTGGGGTGACCCTCAGCAGCACTAAAATGAGGTTTTGTTCCATGTGGATCTGTTGGTTAAAGCGCCACAAGTCGGGTTTGATTAGAGCCTCCCAAGGGCTGCAGTTTGTGTGTCCTCACTGAAATAAGGAGCTGGTTGTCACTCCTTTTATGTGCAGTTGTCTTATAAAGGATGTTCACATCATGTTTTCATGAGGTTTTGGAGAGTGGGAAATCTCTGAGGTTGGGCCTTGCTGCTCATCCTTCAGGTGATGCTGTTTTTCTGCTCTTAAAACTAAAAGGAATCCCTCACTTCCCTCTGCCAAACAGAGTGAAATGCAATCCCTGCCAGGCTCCAGAGTCAGGCTGGGAAAAGGGATTTAGACACAAGTCCAGTATGGCCTGTTCTATTCTTACCATGTTAAAAAATAAAAAATCAGGTTTTATTTCCCAGGCTCCCAAGAGGAAGCACCCTCTGAGTGTGCTGTGACCTCTCCAGGGACCTGCGAGGCAACAGGGCTGAACTTTTTACCTTGGGCACCTCCATAACTCATGGGGTGTCTGTCCTGCCTCTGTGGGATCCTTTTGTCTGGACAGACGTGGGGACAAGGTGGCAGGTCCTCATTATCCCCACGCACTTCTCACGAGGATGGAGGGAATTCTCCATGGCTCAGCTATTTCTTGTTCAGTCTTTAATTATGATATCACAAACGAACCCTCCATCCCCACCTCCAGGATCTCCGTTATCCCAAAGAGAGCAGGAGTTGTGTGAAACAGGGAAACACGAGGCTGGCACTGTTATATGTTCAATCCATGGGTTTATATTTAAACTTTGTGTTTTTATTTCAAGGGGAGTTGTTACAAAAACCGAAGGTCTTTGAAAAATGCCGTGTCCTTAAATATTTCCCTGTGCAGCAGGTATAAAACTGGACAATTGTGATATTTGACAAGGGGGGAAGGCCTGGCCTTCCACTTGTGTCTTTTAAATGCATTGTAGAAAAGCACTAGTGGGAGTTTATGAGGTGATAAATTTATTGAAGGATGGGCAGTAGGGTTTTACAGCTGGGGTAAAGGAGGTCAGAGCAGTAAGGTAAAGAGTTCAAGTCTAAACTTTATGGCTTGTGAAAAGACTACTGCGAGACAGCTTTTCAGTCAGGAGAAAATGAAAACTAAAGAATGAGAAATCACTCCGGACAATTTTTGTAGGATCTCTCAATTGTTTGGAAGTAGCACTCTTGGCATTTGGCTCCGGTGGCACAAAACCCTCTCGGGAGCAGATTTCCTTTTCCAGCCTCTCTAAATCATTCAGTTGTCATATCCCTGAAGACACAATAGTTGAGATTTGACTTCAATTTATTCCTATTCCTTCAGAGATGAGTTTGGTGGCGAGAAGGTGACTGGAGACAAATGTAACTGGAGTGGGTGGCCTGATTTAAACTGGGAGGGGAGGGAAATCGGAGCTGCAGAGACCATCATTTCTGTGCCTCCTTTGACTGCTGCATCACAGGGTCAGAATTGGGCACTAACAAGGACTAGAAAGAGGAAGAAAAAAAAAAAATCTGGAATGCAGAGAAAAATCTGTAAAACCAGGAAAAAAGCAGGGAAGGGAAGGTGGTGGCAGTGAGAGGTGTATGGAGATGCGCAGGAAGCAACCTCTGCTTAAAACTGACCCCAGAACTATCTCTGCTCTTAAACTCCCAGGAAAAAAAAAAAAAAAAAAAAAAAAAAACCACACTTTTTACATAACTTTAATCAAGTGAAAGGCATGGAAAAGCCTGAAGATGCAGCACAGCAGAGCTGTGTTTTGTAGTAGAATAAAACAGGCTCTTTTTTGGCTCGGAGCACAAAGAATGAGTATTTCTCACCCTATCCAGTATTTTTCAGTTCACAGTTATTTCTGCTGGCACTGTTGTGCTGCTAACATCACAAAGCTGATTTTGTTGTTAGTGGTTGTCTGACAGGAATAATTCAATGTCATATCCAGGATCATTTTCTATATCTGTGCTGCTCCATGGATTGAAATGTGGTGTATGCCTAACGAGCTTTTGTTGCATCACCTTTGCTTGCTGATATTCAGTTTAATTTGGAAAAATACACGAGCTCCTCATCCTGTTTTTTAATTTTAAATCATCAGTGGTGGAAGTAGTGTTAAAACAGGAATGTCACTTATTTTAGTTATTTTAGTGACCTGAATGCAAACACTCAGAGATGAAAATATGAGTAATACCTGTGGGTTTATTGTCCCCTGCTCCCAAATGTCTTTTTTCCCAGCCCATGTCCCTGCACTCTGTTTATTTTGCTTAGAGACCAGCTCAGTGTCCTCTCCCTCTGAATTTTCCAAGCTTCCCCACTGCATTTAATAACTTGAACAAACACCTTGTTGTCATTGTCACCATCCTGTTGTCATTTTGCTTTAACTTTGAGCTGAAAGATTTCCACTTCCTCCAGCAGGAAGCAAGGCCTGTGCCCATTACACACCACCTTCTTTTTTTATTTTTTTTTTTCCCCAAGTAGATGCATTTCTCTCCCCTCCAAGGGTCACTTTGGATGAGGGTTCCAGAATGGTGGGGAAGGATTCTCAGCGTGTGCAGAGCTCCCAGCCAACCTCCCCAGGCTGGGCTGTTTTTCTGACCGTGGTGACAAGGGACCTCAGGGACTTCTCTCTTCAGTAGACTCTCTATTTAGTTTCTGTTTACTTAGAGGGAATAGCCTGAGGGGCTACTGGAGAGAAAACATCTGTGGGAGATAATCTATAGAGTTATCTATCTATCACTCTTGTCGACCCTGTCTCCCCTGAGAGCAAGCTGAGAGACTTGTAATAAAAAGGCATCGCTGAAGAGGCTTTAGGGACAAATAAAGAGACATGTTAAGGGCCAGCTGAAAAAGGATAGAAGACATTATTAAAGCTCAATAGCCGTCTTATCAAAATCCAATAGGATAGGCATTTGGCAAAAGGCTTTAAATTTATTCTTTGACTTTCTGGAGAGCTTGAATTTATCCATTAACAAGAATGTGCTGCACAGGGAGCGGGAGATGCTATCGGCTTCAAAAGGGTTGGATTCAATCTGGTATTGTGCAAAACACAACAAAACCTGAAGACAAAACCAATTTTCCCCCCTCCTCTGGCTGGCCTCATTCCTACATCGCCAAATATTAGAAGCTGTAAATATAATGCTGATGAGGCTGTGGGGTAAAAGCAATTTAAGCAGCGCGATCGTTCCGCGCCCACAAATCACGCGGATTTATTTTTTAAGAATAAAGCGAATTTTAGAAAACTGGGTGTGATAGGAAAATTTGGCCTTTTAATAAAAAACATCAAGCAGCAAACACGAAACCCAGGTACGAGGAAACCTTTCGGCTCCAAAGCAAAAGCAAAAAAACCCCAACGAGTGTTTTGCTGCTGCAGATGTGAAGCGGGACGGGGCCATAAATCTCCCCCGGGTTTATTATTATATCCAAAACGCTACAGGTCACAAGGAACCATCTGATACTTCAGGAGCACATTGTTCGCGCGGGGGATGATTGATTGATAATTATGATAATTTGGGAAATGATTATTTGGGTATTATGGCCGCGGCCCGTCCCGCCGGGTCGCTGTGAAGACATTTTCTATATCATGGGGCCGTCAGGAATGGCCTCTGGCAAGGAGGGATGTGGAGAGGTCTGGCCGGGCTCTCCCGGCGGGATCCGCGCGGCTGATGAATGATGACCCAGAGGAGTAAGAAATCAGACTTCAATAAGCAAGTCAGGAAGGTAGTTAGGGAAGAGCAAGGGAACTGTTCACTGTCTTTTGTGCAGCAATTACCGGGCAGGCTGAACCCCCCCAGCCCCAGGCCTGAGGGGGGCTGGAGGCACATTGTGCACCCTGAGAGAGCAAATTGCAGATTTGAGTCCAGCCTGCTCCGAGCTGCTGCCTTTGCAGTAGGAACTGCAGATTTGAGCCCAGTAGGAATTGCAGATTTGAGCCCGGCCTGCTGTCTTTGCAGTAGGAACTGCAGATTTGAGCCCAGTAGGAATTGCAGATTTGAGTCCAGCCTGCTGCCTTTGCAGCAAGAATTGTAGATTTGAGCCCAGCCTGCTGCCTTTGCAGCAAGAATTGCAGATTTGAGCCCAGTAGGAATTGCAGATTTGAGCCTAACCTGCTGCCTTAGCAGCACAAATTGCAGATTTGAGCCCAGTAGGAATTGCAGATTTGAGCCCGGCCTGCTGCCTTTGCAGCAAGAATTGCAGATTTGAGCCCAGTAGGAATTGCAGATTTGAGCCTGGCCTGCTGTCTTTGCAGCAAGAATTGCAGATTTGAGCCCAGCCTGATGCCGTTGCAGTAGGAATTGCAGCTCTTAGCCCGGCCTGCTCTGAACTCCTGCCTTTGCAGCATGAATTGCACACACATTTCTGCATTTAACAGGGATATATTATCCCCAGCTCGTGGAAGGTGCTCTAAAACTCTCAGGGAAGATTTAATCCCACAAGTTTTGCTTAGTTTTCTTCGCTTTTCTGCGTGTTGAAGAATCACCCCCCGTCTCCAGTTTGGGCACAATCGTTGTTCTGGCTGAGAATTTACACAGAATTTGGGGTTAAAGATGCTCCACAACCCCCATGGGAGGGGGGAACAATCCTAAAGCCCTGTTTCTCCAGGGCTGCTGCTTCACAGTTACTATTTCAGAAAGAGCTTTAATTTGCTTGTTTTATAGGTTGTATCTTTATGAAATAAAGGTATATTTAGCGGCCACAAACAGAGGCAGCTTTGAGTTGATTTTTATAATCTTTTCCTGAATAGACTTGCGTCATTCCAATAAGCCCCGGACAAAAGAGTGGACAGTTGTCTGAGAGTCTTTTTTATAACATTTCTCTCTTTCTATTGTTAGAGAGCTGCTAATAAAAGAACCAGGAGTCCATTAATTCAGTGAATGAACATATAGTAAAGTCAGTTCCCTCTTGAGAACAATAATGTTGCGGTCAGCTTAGGTTTCCATGGAAACTAAGTACTTCTAAGAAGTTTGCATCCTTGATTTTGCTGAAATGAGGCATGTAAAGTAAAAAAAAAAAAAAAAAAAAAAAAAAAAAAGGTGTAAGGCTGGCATGGAAAAGTCGGCAAAGAAAGTGATGGTTAAATTATTTTGCAGGAATAACATTGTATGTTGAATTTCTGTGATACAGCTGTTTGGGCTGGGTGGTTTAGTGAGTGTGGGTATGAGAAATGGCTCCAGGAAGAGATCTCGGGGGCTTTTGAGCCCATAAATCAGGCCAAGTTAAGAGGACTTGCAGTGGTTAAGTTTGCTCTCTCCGTATCTGCAGAAGGCTGAGGCAGCCCCAGGCACACGCACGGCACAAGGTGGAACAGGGGCTGTCCCAGGGCTCCCACAGCTCCAGGCTATGAAGGGGTTAATGCCAAATAATATGGATTTTGGGTACACCTCCCGCAGTTCTAAATAAGATCTTTTTGTGAGTTAAGTTGGTTCTTCTCCTCCTCCCTCTGGAGCTGCGACGTCGAGCTGTTCTCCAGCACTGATTTATAACCTGTGCCTGATTTCCCTGCATTGCTGGGGCTGAGGAGGTGTCCAAAAAGTGCTGCTGAGCTGCTCACACACACGGCTCAGGTGGCACAGGGCTGCAGGGAGCAGCATCCCCTCAGATAAAAGTGTCCCTGAACTCCAGGCAGATTTAGGAGGGGTCACCTTGATGCATCTGAAGCACAGACACGCAGACTTTGGGCTGGGTTTGAGTTAGAAACTGCATTTCTGTGGAGGTGAGAAAGCAGGTGGCTGCTCCCTTGGCAAGATAAATTATTTAGGATCCTTCCCTGTGAGAGTGGAGAGGCACAGGTTTCCAAGAGAAGCTGTTGCTGCTCCTGGAGGTGTCCAAGGCCAGGTTGGATGGGGCTTGGAGCCACCTGGGGCAGTGGAAGGTGTCCCTGCCCATGGCACGGGGCGGCACTGGATGATTTTTAAGGTCCAACCCAAACCATTCCATGGTTCTGTGATCAGGGAGCAAAGGAGACTCATTTAGGCCTTTTGGCTGAGTAATTATTTATGCTAATAACACAGGCAAATTCAAGATTCATAAACTTTTGTACAACTGGGAGTTTCCTAAATAATGTGAAACCCTCACATGCTGGTCTCTGCTCTTTTTGCTTTGGGGTTTGTGGGAACACTCACAAACACACACTTAACAGTTTCAACACAAAATAAGAGTTTAAACACAAATTAAGAGTTTTAACACTTCTGTCCCAATCCTGCTTTTCTCTCCGTGTCCACAAAATTCATTTCAGTGCTCCCCTGTTAAAATCCACATGCACTATCATACACCAAATGCCACCACTCCACATTGGTGTTAATCCATCCACATCCAACATGTTTTTAATTGTTTGCATCAGCAGCCCAGGCTCCTTTTCCCTGCTAACCAAGGCGAGGGGCTGGCATTTCCACCCCGCCAGTGAAACAATATTCTGGATGATTAGGAGGCATTACAGCCCCGGCTCAGTTTGAAAATGCCAGAATGCCCCAGAGATCCCCATGAATCTGCTGCCAGCCGGCCCCTGTCAGAGCTGAAGGCAGCACTGTCTGGAGCCCAAAATCAACTTCAGGAAGGTCATGTGAAAGAAAATCCTCAGTCATCAGGAAGCCCTTGGCCCCGTGGCCTTTCTGACATTTTCTGACAAACCTTAAATCACCAGAGTAGACAAAACATCACAAATTTTGGAATGATAGCCTGTGGGATTTCGGGGCTGTGTGGTAACTTGGAAGGTAACACACACTCACACACTCACAGAGCCCCCTCCCCTCTCTCTGCTCTGCAATCCCTCCTGGGGTGCTGAGCTGAGTGTGCCACGAGGATTTGGCTGGAATCAGGTCCTGGGATCAGGTCTGGGTTCAGAACCACCTCTGGGGTGGGGTGGGAGCTGAGACAGCAGCACAGGAGGGACCTGTCCTGTGCCAGCTCCAGATTTTTGTGTGGAACAGGGAATATTCCTCAGAGTGGGAGGAGGGATCTCTCACTCCCAGGACAGGGGAATCTGGAATTGGGTTTTATTGTGTGATCACAAGCCTTAGAGAAGCCAGGTGGTTCCATGAATGTCACCTGGGATCTCGAGGGGTGTCAATCCCATGGGAAGGAGGATTTGGGTCAGGTAGGAGCCCCTTGGATCTCCCTGGATAAACAGGAAAACCCAGACAGGGCGGGAGGAAAGGGGAGTGTGGGTGAGAGTAACCACCAGAAGTTGGGTCCAGCCCTGATGGTGCTGCTGAAAAAAAAAAAAAGCCAAAATGTAAAGAACTGGGTGCCAGTGAACAATAATTAAATATAAATATACATAACATGACAAAACCAAAAAATGCCTTTTTTTTTTTTTTTTTTTTTTTTTTTTTTTTTTTTTTTTCTTCCATGTTTTGGTCTAGAAATAAATCAAGGTTCTGCAGAGCAGTGAAGGTAGGACTGTTGTCCCACAGGCATTGCAGGACCACATTATATTTTGATGTATTTTGATTTTAGATTTTACCAGATTTCTATAAGATGATAAAATACATGTTCTGGGAAAAAAAAAAAAAAGAAACTACCCAACCAAATTTATTTTTTACAGGATGGTTTGGGGAGAAAAATAAAGAAAAGTATTTGTCAGAAGTCAGCTCCTCTGTGATGTCCAGTGGTGCCTTCCCCCTGGAAATTTCAGCAAAGCTCTGTAAACATGTATATAAATATATATTAAAAATATAGATATAATAATAATAATAGTAACAGCAGGAGGAGTCTAAATTAAGTGCTTAAATCCCTTCTTGGCTAACCCAAGCCATTCAATTTTTTTATTACTTTTTTCCCCTCCTTATTTTAGACTGTAACACAGAAATATAGACCAGAAATACCGAAAGCTGTGGAATAGATTAGAAACTAATTTATAAACTTCAGAGGAAGTTTTCCTCCTCCTTAATGTGACTTTATAAGTAACTGAAATTAAGAAATCCTCTGTCATCTGGAGACATCCCCTCTCCTAATCTCCCGGAGTTAGCTGATTATTTTAGGGATTTGTTGCCATGAATTCTGGCCTTGGGGAGGGGAGGTGAATTTGCTACCCAGCGTTTTTCCAGCTCATTAATAACTGCTGCAGAGATAGTTCTGCACTGCTGCTGTCAGGACATCTCAGCCCCTGCTCGCTGCAGTAATTCCTTCTGTTCCAGCAGAATAAATTGCAGCTCCTAAAGGAACTGCTTCTCTGAGTTTCCACTGGAATTTCAGTCTTAAGCTTCAGCTCGTCTGCCCCAAAATGTTGGTTCTTTCTCACAGAAAGTCTGGGAAAACTCTGGAAATTTGTATCAGTGCTGCTGCCCCAAGGTGGTTTGTAGGACAGTGTTAAATTTTTCTTACTTGAAATATTCAATTTAGAAATGAGTCAAGAGGAATATTCATTTTTTTTTCAATGTTTGCCCTTCCAATTACTTATATTTATATATAAAACCAGGAAAGTCTTGACTTTCATTGTTCATCCCTTCCCTTAATCCCTGGTTCAGTTTTTTTTCCCCTCTTTCTGTAGTGCTGCCCAGAAATAAGCTGGACTTTTCTCCTGGTTATCTTGGCAAAGCCAAGCAGTCTCTTGCTCAGCTCCTGCTGCCATGAAATGGAGATTAATCACTTTCCTTGTCACGGGAATCTTAAAAAAGGTGAATCCTGGAAAACTTCTGTGCTGGGGCTGGGCTTGCCATGTAAATTCATCCACAGAAAAACATCCTCAGCTGGACACTCAGCCCTGGCTGGGCTTGGGGTGCCCCTTGCACTGATTTAATTCTTTTTTTTTCTGTTTGGGTGTCTCTTTTCCCCCCTAAATTCCTGTTGGGAGCAGAGGAATCCTGGAGGGTTATTTTCCTGGTTTCCTGCAATGCCAAGCAGGAAGGATGTCCAATTTTTCCTAAAGGAGGTTGTGCTGTCCCTGAGTAAGATCTTTCCTCCCAGGCTTTGTGTCTGCTGATGACTCGAGCATGTCTTCCATGAGCTCCAGCAGCAATTTATTCCTGGCAGTTTGGATTTGCCAGTCCTTTTGCCAGTAAAAACTTGGGGTTGGAATCGTGTCCCGCCCTCCATTCCAGGTCTGCTGCTCACCATATGCTCCTTCTCTCCTTGCTCTGATGGCCTTTCCTGCAGAGCCCAGAGCATCCCCTGCTAAAAACGGGTACAGACTGAGAAGGAAACGTGGGATTTAAATCACGCTCGTTTTTCCAAGGCATTGCTGTATCAGAGATGTTCAACCATCCAGCAAATCCCATCCTGATCCAGGAGCTGGGTTGGCTTTAGGCAAAACACTTCATGTCCAGCTGCTGTTCACACAGCCCAATGATCCATTTTGCTATTTAAAGTATTTAATTCCAAGAAAAAAAAAAAAAGAGTCATAATGGTCAGTCGTGGACATTTTAATTATTATTATTCTGATAGCACGATTTTCTCAGAGTGATGAAGTCAGAAAAATGAGATTTATTATTTAGTCCTGGTGTATGTCCACATTACTGCTGGGCCCAGAGCAAGGCTTTAGAATATTTGTGTTCTGGTGACTTCAAAGTGTCACAGAGCAAAACAGCCACGAAAGCAGAATATTCTGAGATGATTTCAAATGGTCCTTTTTGCTCCATGATAGGAAGGTTGGCACACGAGCAGCTGATGGAAGTCAGGGTTTGCAGCCGTGTTTGGTTTGGAAACTCGCTCTGAAGTTTGGATGCATCTCTGAAATCCATCAGAACCCCTTTGGTCTGAAAAACATCCATGAAAACCTTGCACATGACTATTTTTTTTCTTTCATAGATTTCTTCTAATTCCTCAAACTAACTGGGCTGGAAATACCCAAGGAATAGATTTTCTTGTTGCGTTTTCTCTGCTCTGTTTGTAATGCCAGGGGAAGCCTGGAAGTGTTGGAAGTTTATGCACATAAATGATGAGAAAAGAAACTAATGGAGTTCTGCTTTTTCTCTGAAAGTTCAGAAATCCTTTAGAGTTGGACAAGGATTTGCTTCTTGCAGAGGAGTAGAATTCAAGAAAAATTCAAGAAAAAGGATTTTTTTTTTAATATATCTACATGGATTGAGTCGCCACAAATTGATTGGCATAATGAGCAGCTTTCAGGCTTTAAAGATAGAGAGGGGATTTTCCAGCTACATTTTCCAGCTACATTTCCCAGCTCTGTGGTTAAATTAATATTTAGTGTCAGCCAGAAAACCTGCTGGACTCTCTTTGGGAAGGACAGAAACTCTGCTGATCTGACTCACCTCCTGTATCCCTGCTCTTCCCTCAGTCTTGTGCTTCTCGTGCTCTTTTTTCTGTGATGCCAAAAGATGTCAAACTCTGATTTATAAATAACCAAACCTCTCTGTATTTGCACAGCCAGGATTTACCTTTGTAGTACCCAATTTCCTCCCCTCAGGTTGTTTTCAGTACCAGCAAACAGCTCACCTGTGCTTTCTGTGCTTGCACAGGGATCCCCCCTTTCCTGCCAACACAGCACGTCAAATACTCGTTTGATTTGTCTTTAAATATCAATGAATAACCACTTCCTTTAAAAAAAATAAAGAGAGAAAGAGAGAAAGAAAGAAAGAAAGCGAGAAAGAAAGCGAGAAAGCAAGAAAGCAAGAAAGCAAGAAAGCAAGAAAGCAAGAAAGAAAGAAAGAAAGAAGCTGTTGGACATCTCAGTTCACAGGTCTGCTGCTGTAAAACTGCACAGCCAGCGTGGTGGCAGAGGGAAACCCTCTTTCAGAGGCACAGAAATCCTGTAAATAAATGAATTTCATCTGATTTTGTGCTTGTATGGGAAGATTCCTCTAAGATCAGCAGATGCCGTGGTGTAAAAGCAGCAGCAGAAATTCCCATTCTGCATTAAGGGCAGCTCAGACACCTCAGAACGGGACCAGGGGAAGGAAGGTTTGGGTTGGACCCTGAGAAAAACGAGCCCCTGGAATAGCCGAGCACCATTCCGTACGAGCTGGGGGCACTGAGAGCTTTTCTTCTCGTTTTTAGGCTCTTTTTGCCTTCCCTTCAGTGGTGCCTGGGAGGTGTCGTGCTTTTTGTGTTTGGTTTTTCCTTATCAGCCAAAGGTTTCTCTCTGTTTTCAAGTGGGTTTGGTGCTCAGGAGAGTTGGCAGGTGGAGAGCAAGGGGAACTGAGGGGATGGAAGTGCTGAAGTCCCGCGGAGCTGAGTTATCCAGCATGGAAACCTGTTCATCCAGATTCTAAAGTGTGTGGTTGTACACACCTGGATAACAGGAAAACAGAGGAAAAGGAAGGAAAAGGAGGAAGAGAAGGAGAAAGACAGAAAGAGAGGAGAGAAAGAAAGGGAAAGAGGGAAAGAGAAAAAGTGGGAAAGAGAAAGAGAGAAAGAGAGAAAGAGAGAAAGAAAGAGAGAAAGAGAGAAAGAAAGAAAGAAAGAAAGAAAGAAAGAAAGAAAGAAAGAAAGAAAGAAAGAAAGAAAGAAAGAGAAAAGAGAGATGAGAGAGAGAAAGAGAAAAAGAGAGAGAAAGAAAGAGAGAAAGAAAGAGAAAGAGAGAAAGAGAGAAAGAGAGAAAGAGAGAAAGAGAGAAAGAGAGAAAGAGAGAAAGAGAGAAAGAGAGGAAGGAAGGAAGGAAGGAAGGAAGGAAGGAAGGAAGGAAGGAAGGAAGGAAGGAAGGAAGGAAGGAAGGAAGGAAGGAAGGAAGGAAGGAAGGAAGGAAGGAAGGGAAAGAGAGAAAGAAAGAGAAAGAAAGAGAAAGAAAGAGAGAGAGTTGAGAGAAAGAGAGAAAGAAAGAGAAAGAGAGAAAGAAAGAGAAAGGAAGAAAGAAAGGAAGAAAGAAAGGAAGAAAGAAAGGAAGAAAGAAAGGAAGAAAGAAAGGAAGAAAGGAAGAAAGGAAGAAAGGAAGAAAGGAAGAAAGGAAGAAAGGAAGAAAGGAAGAAAGAAAGAAAGAAAGAAAGAAAGAAAGAAAGAAAGAGAAAAAAAAAAGTAGGAGTTCTAATAGTTGCAGCTGTAAACCAGAGTTCTGAATTAATATATTAAGTTAAAAAACAAGGATGATAGAATATGGAATAACAGCTGCAAGTGAATGCTGGAATGCTCTCAGCGCTTTTATAAAGAAGATTTAAGGTGTCGAAGCATTTTTCCGTTCCAACATGGCAGTTCTTTGTCCTTGTGGCTGACATTGCTGAGTTTCTATGTATCGTTGCACTGGGTGGAAACATCCTTTAACTGCCAGACAGCACTTACCGATAAGCCACCAATTAATAATGTTGATTTGAAAAGCCCGAGAATAGGTGAGAAAGCAAAGTCCTTTGGTAAGTCATATTTGCACAGTATTAAGAGTCCCCTTTTACCTGGCCCAGCAAACACGGCGTGGGGAGCTCCGAGCCATTGAAAAGCTGAGAGACTCTGATGATATGTGCAACTGATAATTGCCACTCCTCGCTGCTCAGCTCCCACTTATCGTGCCTTTTGAACATACATACCTTTGCAGCTCCCGGCAGATGTGGTTCTCTTGCCTAAATACCCAAAGGGGGGATAGTTTTTTTTTTTTTTTTTTGGTTGTTTTTTCCTGTTACATCGACCCGTTTTATCAAAATGTCGGGGAGGAATCAGCATTTCCTTCAAAGCTGGTGGCCCTCGGGTTGAATGGAGGCTTTGCGTTGGGTCTGGGTGTGCAAACATCCCCTCTCTGTTTGCTCAGCTGATGCCACAGTCGTCCCTCAGCACCGGCAGGGCAAGGCCAGCGCCGGTTCTGATGGAACAAAAAGTGATTAAACGCGGTGGCAAAGGCAAAATCAACTCACTCGGAGAATCACAGATGAATCCACACAGCCACCTGTGGGCTTTGGTGGAGGTAGAATTCATCTCAGGGTGCACACAGAGCCAAGGGTTCCAGGCTCTCAAATCATAAAATCCCCTAAACTCTCATTTATCATAAAAACAAACTGCAGAAAAGTCAAAAACCTTATTCAGCAGGCAAGTGGGACACGGGAGGTGTGAGGTGGGGACACATCTCGAGCAGGGCAGTTGTCGGCACGGAAAGCGCTCCATCATCTCTATCTTTGTATGTTCCTGTGCTCTTAAAAAGGCATAGAAATGGAATTAATTAGAAGTAGATGAAGCCATTTGATTAAAGGGCTTATTTGTTGCCCGGCCGTATGTGGAGGTATAGAAATGCAATTAGTTAGAGAGTGCCATTAGCAGTGTCAGGGACCAGAAGTAATAGAGCTTAACCCTCCCGGGAGGCTGCTGGGATCCCGTTCTGCAGGGCCGGGGTTACACCACAACAACTGTTTTTCCCTCTTAACTCTTTCCGTGGAGAGCTTCCCAGCAAGAGCCAGCCTGTTCAAACACACACAGAGCCGGCTCTGCCCTCCCTGCAATCAGCAGCCGGCAAAAAAACGAGAAGTTTGACAAAGCCTGGCTTTTAAAATATGCAAAATACATCAATTTGTCAGCTTTCAGAAATCCCTTGAGAGCATGGCTGGGAGTGTGTGATCCTGCTGGAGCATCTGTTCGTGTGGCAGTGACCAGCAGGGTTTTTGGGGTGAGGGTGGTGATAAAATACAGGGGATTGAACAGGAGCTTTTCCCAAGAGACGCATTCGGGAGCTGCTGCAGTTTCACTTTGTCAGGGGCTGCCTCAGTTCGCCTCGATGGCACCAGAATTTATCTGCCTGCTGGTCAGAGCTTTGGGCACCTCTGGGATCTCTTTCAATTGAGTTTTGTGTGGTTTTGCTGCTGTTACTCCTGGAGATCTGCTGGGTGTGAGGAGGGAAGTGTTGGCTGAGTCTTGACTTTTGAGGTTTCAGTCTTCCTGCCCAGCACTTTTTCTGCTCTTTCATAGAAAGGGCATTGACTGAAGTGCTGGAGTGGGAGTGCTCAACCCACTGCCAGCTCAGCAACTTGTCCACAGCCCTGGTACCCAAACACTCCCTGGGGAGAAACATCCATGTATGGGATGCCCTTGGGTGAGAAAATGCTCCTCAGCATCAGCCAAGGTTGGGGCCAAGCCACTCTAAACCACCCTAAATGTGCCGTGATGTATCTGTCCTTTCCCTTGAGAAAGTGCCGCTCTCCAGATGAAAAGAAATGC
Organism: Zosterops lateralis; assembly: GCF_965231275.1. NCBI lineage: Eukaryota > Metazoa > Chordata > Aves > Passeriformes > Zosteropidae > Zosterops > Zosterops lateralis. The sequence continues at coordinate 4,762,674 of NC_139782.1, read as the reverse complement.
ACTTCATATTTCAGCTGATAATGAGAAGTTAATAAAATCGGGATTTTGTGCAATGCAGGACCTCTGACATCTTAATCTTTATTAAAGAGACTTAAACTACCAGGAACTGCTGGTGCTGACTGGCACAGCCAGACTCGAGAAACACCAGGAGAGACTGGTCAAATGAACTGTTAAACAACTCTTCCTAATCCATCAGGAAGAAACAATAAGTGCTGGAAACATCTATTTACCATGCATCAATCACGCTTACCTAAGCAATTTCTAAGTAATTATACTTCTGTTATATAGTTCCTGAGATGACTGGTCTGAATGAGACATTGGCTTTATTAAAACAAAACAAAAATCACTTTACTTGACATATCAAATGTTGTTTCACATTCTGTCACAGTAGTAATTTTTCTGGACATGATTTCTGCTAATTGTTGTGTTAAAATCCTATCTGGAATTCAGAGAGCTGCTTTTCCATTTCAAGAACTCAACAAAACGGAAGGTTTAAAAAATTTTAAGTGGTAGAGATTTTGTCTGTTGGGTTTTGCAAAGTCAGTAAAAAAAGGTGTTGGGACCAGCTTGGTGAGATGTGACCCATGGGAAGGGAATACTGAGGACTGGCAGAATAAAACTGATCTTTGCTGCAGTGAAAGCTGAGTGCCTTTTTTCCTTATTTATTAATATTTCTGCCTGTTTTTATCCAAAGCCATCCCTGCAGGAGCAGGCAGAGACAGGAGGCTCTGGTGGTCTCCAGGACACACCGAGCTGTGAACAACCATCTCCTTCCTATTCTGAAGATTTTGCTTATATTTTCCCTGACCAATAGAACATTGCAGGCTAATGGATCAATTAATGGAGGGCAGTTTGTCTCTACGTTTTACACAGGCCATGCAAATGCAGCGCCTCGTGTCTTGTTGACCTTTGATGTTTGAACATCACGGAGTTATAAAAAACAGATATAAATATATGTGTGTTTTACAGACCCATCATTGTGTGGGGCTTTGAAATGTCGTTTTCTAATCCACTCAGAGGAAGGGGAGGGATGGAGTCTTTGTCAGTATCCAAGCAATTAGGATAATTAAAAAAGAAAGCTTATTGGGTAAACATGCTCTTAGATTGTGACCTCTTAATTAATGGACTACAGGGAGAAATTACAGCGGTGGCAAGATAATTAACACATGCATTTAAAAAGAACTGTTAGACAAGGGTATTATAGGATAGTAAGACACAGATTTGAATCACCGAAGGACTCTGGAGGTGAACAAACACGGTGGAACGAGACAAGATTTGCATGTGTGAGTGCCCCAGCACACAAGAGGGACAGATTAGGATAACTTTGTTATCACACCCAGGCGGCTCCTTTAGTGCCACATTCCCCCAGCCGAGGGCTTTGAGTCCAGGCTGGGTTTTGTGGAGTCTCCCAGGAGCAGAATTCCACCACGGGATGTGTTGCCATTGCTGATAATTCTGAATTTTGCCACGGGAGTGTTGGAAACTTTGCTGCCCTTGACAGGGATGTTGACACCCATCAGGGAGCTGTTTGCCTGTTTTGGGGCGCCCTGCACCTGCACTCCTGGTTTTGTGGCTCTCACTGATCCTCACAGCTCCAGTCAGTATTTTGGAAACTGGATCAGTCATTAACAAATTTTAAAAAAATAAATTTAGGAACCAGATAGTTTCCCTTCTCAGAGCAGAGTTTGGGTCGTGTGTGTTGTTGGGTTACAAAGTCAATCATCACCCCCAGCGTGGAGAGAGCTCCAAACAAGCCAGAATACCCAAAACAGACATTTTTTGGTGGATTTGCAACTTTCTGTCACCAGAACTGTCTCATCCTTGGCAGGTACAAAGCAGAGCAGGTTGTGAGAGGGAGTTCTCAGACTCTGGCTTGGTACATGAGCCCCCAAACCAGTGTGAGCACTGAGATGAGTGATGGTTATCAGTAATGTCATCAATAATTCACCAAAGTAGAGTTTTGGTGCCTGGCAGGTGAGGGGCTGAGCAGAGAGCAGTGTCCAGGCATCTTCACCCCCAGCACCACCTTTGGGGTTTTCTTTTTTCCATTTTTGAAAGAGAAGCACACAACTGAAGCTCTGTGATGCCCAGACCCACCTCTGCAATAGGATTTTTATCTCTGCAGAGTGTTCCTGGGCTGGCTGTCAGGATTTCCCTGCCCAGTGCAGGGAAGCAAAGCTCAGACCATCAGAGTCTCTGCTGGAGCATCGTGGGTTGCTCAGTGTCTTAGGAAGAACAGAAACACCAAACAGGGATGTCCATCCTCATGGAATTGCCCGTGGATCTGGTTCTGGGAGGAACTTTGGATGGGCTATGGAGGTGCTTTGTCTAGGTAGAAATGATCTCAGGGTGTACACAGAGCCAGGGTTCTGGGCTCTCTAATCACAAAATCCCCTAAACTCTCATTTATCAAAAAAAACAAACTGCAGAAAAGTCAAAACCCAAAATGATTTGTGTTTAAGGGCTCAAACCTCTCACTCTGAACGTGCACACGAGCCAAAGCTGGATGATTAGGTACAGTTTGAGGAACTGTGTGATTTGCATAAGTCCCCACTCCCCACAGCATCCCGGGGAACAAAGAGATGCTCTGCCAAGCCAACATTTCAGGGATCCCACCGAGCACTTACCCAAATCCCACCCACTTCTTGGTGAGTCGCAGCGCTGCTGCTTTTGTCTGAATATAAATGTCCCTGTTCAGTGCACTGTTCATCCTACCTGGGACATTAAGAGATGCATGTGGACTAAAAAAATATATATTTTTTTAAAAAAACCACATTATGAATGTTTGATTAGTGACTTGGGCCCCAAATTTTTAACTAATTGAGCACATTAAATGGTATGTCTGTGAAAGACTAATACAAGACACTTTTCAAAGCTTCTTTAATAAAAATTCTATTTGGGATTTGACCATAATGGCTATCCTTGCTTGCCAAAACATGACTTCTTAGCAGGTGACTTTCATCAAGTACATCTGAAATAGTACCTAAATGAATTAGCAATAAAATGGACTTAGGCCGAGCAGTAGGAGCCTCCATTAATCTTGGGTTAATCACTAAAGAGATGCCATTCACTTTTCTTAAGAAGTCACATTTTTCTCCCCTTGCTGGCGACCAGATTTCATAAAGTAACATATTTCTAATGAAAGGGCTCTGCTTGAATTAAAACCCTGAAGGTTTATGCAGATTTTAGTTTTGATTACTGCTGGCATGGGCTCTTAGCAGACTCCGGAAGGTAGGGCCGCAGTGAAAGAGTCCCAGCATGCAGTTCATAATATTCTTTGAAATAAAATAGTGCACTTGTACTTAGTGGCTTTAATCAGCTCTGACTTTTGATAGTCAAACAATAGCTAATTACAGTAACACCTGCCTTCTAAGTCATGTCATGTAGGTTATTGCCAACAAGAGACCTTGTATCTTAGCTGCGTGATTATTATAGAGTCTAAAACCTATCTGTTCAAAAAAGAGGGGGGAGAAGAGTGGAGTTTGGTGGCCATTATCCCTCTTTTTTATTGTCTGATGCATTTCTGGCTTTTCTGGTGGCAGTTTGCTGCGTTTGAAAGGCGGAGAGTTGGTGTTTATGGCCGGATTAGAGATGGGAGTCTCGGGGAGAAGGATACGATTTGCAGCTCTCACTTTTCCGTGCGCTGACGGGAGATAATGCTGGATGTGTGCAGCCCCAAACCGATCTGAATGCGTCTCGATTTTCAGCGTAGCACAAAATTTGAAATATGTTGTGAGTTGGTTGTATCATAGGATCTCTGGCGGGCAGCCACGGAGCAGAATTTTATTTCACCGTCATTAAATGCACTGGTACGGGAAAGGGAACAAAGGGCCATTTATTCCAACCTTCAGCAATTCTGGAAGGGTTTCATAAAATAAAAAAATACCCAGCTAAGAACCCGATTTTGAAATGACAGACCATGTTTCTAGAAAGAAATCCACACTTTTCCCCCAAAATATCTGCCTTTCCTGTGAGGAATTGAGTCGGACGAGTTTCCCTGTCGGGCGGAAGCCATAAATTATTGTCTCATTGAAGACTCTTTTCTCATTAATTTTGCCAGCAAATAAGGCTTCATTTTCACAAACTCAGTCAAGTGAATAATATCAGATGTTTGCCAGAGGGTCTCCAAGAGCTGCAGCTCTGTGTGCTGATCCTGGAGAGATGCTCCCTGCTCCAGACCAGAAAGGATAACGGAGTAGATTTGGCATCCAGTTCTCCCAGATTTGGGCTCAGAACTGTGTGAGCAGGGAAATTAAAATAATTTAATGCTCAGAGAATTCAGAGAAATCCTGGGAGTGTAAAAGGGACCAAATGGAGACATCCTTGGATCTGGTTTTACAGGGTGTGTTTTATGGGCACATTTTGGGAAATTGTCTCGGGTGGGTTGTGCATGCCCAGGGTTCCACTGTTCTTCCTCCATGATTTTGAAGGAAAATAGATTGAGTTCTGGGAAGAGCATCATTCTCAGATAGCTCTGCTCTGGCTGACAGTAGAATCCTTCAAAATATTTTGGGATTTTAGCAAGATGTGGTGTATCTCTGCCCTGGAATCTTGCATTTCCTGCACCATAACCCATCACATCCGAGTACTGAGGATGGGTGTAGGGGGGTTAAATTTCCCTTTACAGTCAGACTGCATGTTTAAAAAACTCATTCCTTCTGGATTATACAAGGAATTTGCGAGGGAATGTATTCGGGGTTACCTCAATGAGCAGGGAATTCATGTCACAAGGACGTGTTGTTAACTCTGCTTCCCAAAACCACTTCTAAGTTCAGCCTTTAATGGCTTGGCTTCTCCCTCTAAGTTATTCTTTCTCACTCCATCATTTGTCACGTTAACCTCAAACCGTGTAGCGAGAAATCTTCTTTATATCAGTTACCATGTTTGCCATATCTGATCAGCGTGATTGATCATGGCCCCAGCCACAGGTTGGTAATAAGCTGTTTTGAGAGAGACACACATTTCCCCCAGGACAAAGCTGGCATGACAGCATTATAAACTGGCCATTTATCAAGCTGCTCCCAGGTGGTCACTGTCGGAGCACGGCTCGGCAGCCTGGGCTTCCAGGGAGCTACGGGGGGATGGACCCGGGGCTGGTGGGCACCGTGCTGCAGCTCATGCAGGAGACAGTAACAAATGAGACCTCGCTGCAGGCGCAATTGGGAGTGCAAATGTCACGCCTGGAGTCGGCCAAGTCCTTCCTCGGAGCGCGGCTACGGCGGCTGCTGCTGGGGGAAATGGCATGGGACTGCTCTGGAGGGAAGGCTGGAGGGTTTTACTGTGTCCCGAGGGATGGGGATGTGCTCCAAGGGGATGGGGACCTGCTCCAGGGGAATGGTGGCAGGGGATGTGCCCCAAGGGGATGGGGACCTGCTCCAGGGGAATGGTGGTGGGATTTTTTGTGCCCCGAGGGGATGGGGATGTGCTCCATGGGGAAGGAATGGTGGCAGGGGATGTGCCCTGAGGGGATGGATCTGCTCCACAGGGAATGCTGGAGGGTTTTACTGTGCCCTCAGAGGATATGGATCTGCTCCATGGGGAATGGTGGCAGGGGATGTGTCCCAAGGGGATGGGGATCTGTTCCATGAGGAATGCTGGTGGGTTTAACTGTGCCCTGAGGGGATGGGGATCTGCTCCACAGGGAATTCTGGCGGGTTTTCCTGTTCCCTCAGAGGATGGGGATGTGCTCCATGGGGAACGGTGGCAGGGGATGTGCCCCAAGAGGATGTGGATCTGCTCCACAGGGAATGTTGGCAGGGGATGTGCCCCGAGGGGATGGGGATCTGCTCCACAGGGAATGCTGGTGGAATTTTCTGTGCCCTGAGAGGATGGGGATGTGCTCCACAGGGAATGCTAGCGGGTTTTACTGTGCCCTGAGGGGATGAGGATCTGCTCCATGGGGAAGGAATGCTGGCAGGGGATGTGCCCCAAGGGGATGGGGATCTGCTCCACAGGGAATTCTGGTGGATTTTACTGTGCCCCAAAGGGATGGGGATGTGCTCAACGGGGAATGCTGGTGGGTTTTTCTGTGCACCAAGGGGATGGGGATCAGTGCTGTCCCAAATACAGTTAGAGCTGAATCCTCTTCATCACAGCTTTGCAGCCCAGCACTTCACAGAGTTTGCTTTTGTGGGGAGGCTGGAGAACATCTCCCACGAGGAAGGGCTGAGGGAGTTGGGGATGCTCAGCATGGACAAGAGAAGGTTTGGGGTGACCTAAATGTGGCCTTTTAGTTCCTGAAGGAGCCGACAAGAAAGATGGGGATGGAGTTTTTACAAGGGCCTGGAATGACAGGACAAGGGGGAATGGATTCACACTCAAAAGAGGAAGTTCAGGGTGGATACATGGAAAAAATATGGAAAAACTGTGAGGGTGGGGAGGCCCTCAGGGTGCCCAGAGAAGCTGTGGCTGCCCCTGGATCCCTGGAAGTGTCTAAGGCCAGGCTGGACAGGGTTTGGAGCACCCTGGGATAGTGGAAGGTGTCCCTGCCCATGGCAGAGGGTGGAACAAAATTATCTTAAAGGTCCTTTCTAACCCAAACCAGTCTGTGATTCTATGAAATTCATCTTCTGAAGAACTGAATAAGTGTTGCAAAACTGTTTTTTTTCCTTTTAACCTGCTCTGTGTTGTGTTCCCTCCACCCTCCTCCCCTTTCCCCTGAATTTTGGTAAAGTGACTTTTATTTTACAGCTAAAATGTGTAGTTATTCCCAGACTGCACAAACTGCAATTTTTAATCTTAATGATAGATTTAGTGACCACTGAAGTGTAAAATAAACTACTGTGGCCTAATCAATCAAATCTGCATAGTTGAGAGAAAGCACCTGTATGAGGCTTTTATATCAGAATGTCTGTAATGGTAATAGATGTTTATTAGCAACCATAAAGCTGTTTGAATTTAATATCTCTCTAAATAACACCAACAGCATTAAAACGAATCTCTAAAGCAAATGCAACTGCGCCATAAACAGCCCACAATGCAGGGTTTAAAAGCCATTACAAGGATCCTGTGAGATTCATGGGTTGCTCTGTGGCTCAGGACACTCAGCTGGGAGGGAGCAAACACTGGGAAGGAGCCCCCGGAATAAAGCATTGCCCAGGTGTTTGTAGAGGGATAGATTTTGTATTTTGGCACTAAATATTTCGTTGAATGCAACAGGCAGCAGAGGCTTCCACCAGGGCAGTTTTCACATCTGAAATGTCCTTAAAAATAAATCAAATCCCGTAAGATTTCAGGCCAAGGGCCTCCTCCCGTGCAGTGCTGGGGACTCCGAGGTGGTTTTGAAACCCTGAAGAGGCTGCAAACACTCCAAACTTGTTCAAGTGCTCGTCCCTCGTAGGCAGAAGTGAACACAAAGTGCCTCCTGAGCAGTTTTTTTTTAGGTTTCCTTGGCACTCAGATATCTGTGGAAAACAAACGTGTGGTCCTAAGAAAACGGTGTAAAAGTAGAATCATTAACAGACCACCAAGCCCATTAATGCACTTTCAATGATTTAAAAAAAACATTCAGGTTTTTGTGGATTTAAAACAGTTCGTGTTTTCTTCTGTTTGATCGAGAGTTCTTCTTTAGTCCCTTATTTACTGGAATGTTAAAAACATCCTTGGGGGTGGTTATAAGCTGGAAAACTCCCAGAGAAGCTGCTTTTAAATCCTGAAAATACAATTTTCTCTGAGCGTGGCTACTCATGGACTGGGAATTATTTTAAAAACATATGAACCACTCTGGGAACTTTTGCTGGGCAGATTTATGAGAGGATTGGGGTGAGAGGGGATGGATCCCGTGGATCCACAGGCAGGGATTGACTGCACTGGGTGGTGCTGGTCCTGCTGAGGTGCCTGAAGCTCTTCTCCTGGAATATGGACACTGAAATCAACACTTTTATGGGATATGGAAGCAGATAAACCACAGTTCTGGAATCCTGACACAGCCTGAGGCTGGGGCCCCCAAGAAATGGTTGTATTTTGGGTGGCAGTGGTCAGATCAAAGCAGTTGGGCAGAACAGGAATGTTCAGCTGGGGCATGTAGGGCTCCCCAGGTTTGTCCCCAAGGTCCAGGACTCCCACAGGGAACACTGGGGTGCTCTGTGCTCTGACACAGCCAGATCAGCCCCTCCTGGGGGATGCCAGATCACAGGGTTGTCCAAAAAAGGTGAGGCCCGAGCAGCGATTTTTCCCAGTAAAGGAGGAGAAAAGCCAAGTGGAACATCAGCCTCTTCCTGGGAGGGAGCAGGGAGAGGGCACCTGGTGCTGGTGGAGCATGGCTGGAATCTCATCTCTTTCTGGGAGGGCCTGGAAAAGAAATTTCAGAATGAATTTTTGATTTTTGTTAAAAAGCCAGGTGAGACTCAGCAGTGCTGGTGCAGAGGGTGCTCCCAATGCCTGGTGACCTGTAGATTCCAGACTCTGAGCTGGATCTCCAAGGAGTCGGGCAGGGGACTGCCTGTAATCCCTGGGGGCTGGGACTGTGGTGGGGAGGGTTTGGAACACCCCAGCTCTGTGTTTGTGCCCTGCCCTGAGCAGGAAACCCCCGGGTTCCGCTGGCAGGGCTGGCACGGGGGAGCCGCAGACAGTTTGGGGAGGAGGTGACAGACTGAGAGAGAGAGGCCTATCACCTACCAACCCCCAAAACAACTGCGAATGATCAAAATGAACGCTACTTATCATTTGTAGGAAGTGCAGGGTTGATATGTGGCCTGTGGGAGGTGTGAGGGAAGAAGGAGCTGCGTGGTTCGATGGCGAGCGACGGAACGGCTTTTCCTCAGCTCCTGGAGCGCAGCTAAATAAGGACTCTGCAACAACAGAATGGTTTCTGTTATAAGGAATCATTTCTTATTTTGCTATAAATTACAAAACACCACCACCACCCTTCCAAAAACAAAAAGAAGTGGCTTGAGCAGGAACAATTGCAGGAGACAGCGCAGGGGCTGCCCGGGCACGATAACGAGCCCTGAGCTCAGCCAGGGAAGAAAAGGGGCAGCAGCCCCTCAGCACCAGGGATTTCCATTAGAGAGTGAAAAAAAAAATTAACAGAAGGTCAGAAAGGGTGGGATTGGACTGTAGAGGCCACAGACCAGAGAGAGGATATAATAATTCCATCAGGAATTATTTCAGGGAGTTAATTTCAGGATTTGTTCTGGGCTGGGTTGGGGAACCCATCAGAAATTGTTTTGTTCCTGTTTCGTGGAACTATGAAACTGCTCCTGCAGGAGGTTTAAGTGTTGCCCGTCGTTTCCCAGTGCTGTTGGTTTTGTGCCACCTTTGTCCTTGCAGCCACTGGAATTTTCTCTCATCTCTGTTTGGGCTGTGAGTTCACCTTGATCCCTGGGAATCCCCCAGGTGTGATCCCCAACTATGGAATTGCACGTCAGGAGCTTGGGAAACAAACAGCAAACCTGGCTCAGCTCTTCCCTCCTCGTGCTCTCCCCTGTTTATTTTACACCTTGCTTCACTCCTGACTTACAAATTCCTTGAAACAGGCCCTGTTTTCTGTGTTTCTTTGCCCCTTGGCTACTTGGCACTTTCCCCAAGGTGCCAATCCAGGCTGGATTTTCCAGTGTATTCAGGGATGCTGTGGGGGAGCTTCTCCCCATTGTTTTGTGTGAGGCAGGTGTGACATGCTGAGGACAGAGACGAGGTGTTCTGGGGCTGGGAAGGGGTTCCAGTGGGTTTTGGGGAAGCCTTTCAGGGGTGTGGAGCAGCTGGGTGCAAAGCCATTGGTTTTCACACTCTCTGCAGGATGAGAAATGGGTGAGCTGAGCTCAGCAAATGTTGCAGACTTGTCTTGCACTGAGTGCAGCAGGATGAGGGAAATTTAGACAGGAAGAAATGGAGAAACTCCTGTCCAGCCTTGCCTTAGATGTGGAAAGAAAACCCAGCCCTGGTGCATTGGTCCCTGCCTTCTGAACACAGCTTTTAAAAATATTTCCTGATTTGTGCATCTTGGCCAGAAACAAGACACCAAAACATGGCCATTTTCAAAGCTCCAGTATTAAATTATGGTGCAGGCTCACAACTCTCAATCTTGAGTGCGTTACTCAATGAGAACAATTATCTTAACTAATTATTCTCTTCTCTCAGCAATTATTTACGGGGTGAGAGGAAACAGCTTCAAGTTGTGCCAGGGGAGGTTCAGGTTGGACATGAGGAGGAATTTCTCCATGGAAAGAGTGGTCAGGATTTGGAAAGGGACATTTGGAGTCTCCATCCCTGGAGGTGTCCAAGGAACTCCTGGATGTGGCACTGAGAGCTCTGGGCTGGTGATGAGGTGGGGATTGGACACAAGTTGGTCTTGGAGGGGTTTTCCAACCTCAGTAATCCTGTGATTCTGTGGTTCTGTAATCAAAAAGTTACTACTGTGCTTCAGGAAGGGGAGAGTTTCCAAAATTTGGGTAGAAATTTAAGAGAGGCAGCCTGTGCTCTCAGGGATTTGAGACAAAGGTGTCCCAGCACAAACTTGTGGAGATGCTTGAGCACCTTCATCATCTCAGTTCATCAGATCCAATTTCCAAACAGGGGAAACTCAATTCTCCCTCTGAAGGGGGTGGATTGGGAGCTCCTCAGCAGTGTGGTGATACAGCACCTTGTGTAAAGAGCCCAAGCTCCTCAGAGCACCAGGAATTATCCCCAAAATTCCCAAGTTTCACATTTGGGAGAGGACTGTGATGCAGACCCACAGTAGAGGGCAGGATCCCCTTAAAACAGTGGAACTCTCAATTTAAAGGACTTCTTCTATGAGTTTTGCTATAAAATAAATGTCCTGTCCAACCACAGCACTCATTGGTCCAAATGAAATAATTTGTCTTTAAAATGCATTATTTCTCCTTCTCCAAGCAGAGCCAAAGGCCTGACTCTGCCTTCAGGATTAGCAGCCAGTACAATTTCAATTTATAAATGAAGCCCTTTCTGATTTGCAAATAAAAAGCATCTGAAACCACTAACCAACTTGGCTTGAGTTTGTATGCCTATAAAAATGTCTGAACCATTTGTTTTTAGAATTTTCTAACTGGAAAATGTGCTCCTATGAGCAAATATGTCCAAGTTTCAATTGGAAGATGAGAGGAGTTTGATTTTTGGATGAGAGGAGTTAAAAAAATCTTCACGTTTGCAAGGAAACTCGGAGCACTTGGTCCTCTAGAAACAGCTGCAGTTTGATTTTAAATAACCACTGAGCCATGTTGCTGCACCTGAATTAGAGACATGGAGCTTAAGGACTCGTTGAACTTGGATCCAAAATTTCAGGTGCAGAATTTTAGCCCAACAGAGCGATGAGGAGTTTCCCAATGGATTTCAGGGGGATTGGGATTGTTAATCCAGCATCAGTCTCAAGGGGAAGTGTTTGTACAGACACACACTGTGCTGGCAAAACCACCACGGGCCGGGGTGTTGTCCCCACATTTCTTTGGCTGTTGGCATGTGGAGCCACTGAAAACCACAAAAAATACTAATTGAGAGCAGAGTAATTGTAGTTTGGTTGTGAATTACTCAGCAAGGAGCTGCAGAACCCCTGAGCATCAGCAAGTTCAGGTGAGCACAGGGATGGCCGTGGCTGTGTGAGAGGCTGAGCAGGTTCAGGGATGATTCTCCTGCTTCCCAACTTTTCCCTACCTTGATCTCTGCAGGTATTTCAGGAATATTTTAGTGCCCTCGGTTTCATAGCAAAAGCAAGGAAATAAAAGGTGCAGAACTCAAAACTCAAGGTTACTCTTTAAATGTTAAGTTGGTTTGGGGCTGTGGTAGGAATTCAGGGCGACTCCTCTGAGTTTTGGGTTTCTTTGAGTTGGAAAGATTTAAGTCATCACCCCTTTGCCCAGGTCTGATTTCCTGATTTCTTAACCCCCAGTTTAATGTTGGTTTCTGCTGCTGAAAGATGAACATTGCTGTGCCAGGCAAAACAGTTGGAATGGTTGGAAAACCATTCCCAGCTGGGAATGTGCAGACCTGGGGCAGAAGATCATGACATCATTTATTTTGGAAAAGACCTCCAGGCTCATCCAGCCCATCCAGATACACCAGGTTGCAGGAGGGCTCGGGCTGCATTTTTTTTTCCTTGTAACTTTACAAATTGAAAAAGAGGGAAAAAAAAATATTGTAAACAGACAAAAAGTCTCCACTCTCAAAGTTTGTTTGTATTTTCCTGGTTCCAGACTGTTCCTTCCACTCTTTCCTCAGCTGGTGCCTCACTTTGGCTGCTGTTTGTGTGCAGGGTGTTGCTGGACCCATGAGCTGAGGGAGGCTGTGGGTTGTTCCCCATCCAGCCCACTGCACCCCATTTCTTCAGGAATACTTTGGAGTTCATTGTCTTTTAACACTGCTTGACATTGGTTTAGTTGGGTGTGAGCTGCCCTTGTGGAGGATTCCTGCTACAGGAGTAGGTTTCCTTAATGGCTCTTTGAGGAGAGACCAGGGGAGATCAGTGGAAGGGCAGGGTGAGGTGTCCTGCAGGCCTGGGACATTTGGTGTCACCTCTTGTCCCTATTCCCACCTGCCCCAGCCCCTCAGGAGGGAAAACCCTTGGAAGAGCATCCCCTGGGAGTGTCCCCGTGTCCCAGTGCTGCTCCAGCCCATGGGCAGTGACCCAGCCTGGCCTTTGGCGTTCCTGGAGGAACCACTCAGGAGACAGGAGCTCCATTCCAGCCTTAACCAAAAGTTTCCCTAAACCCAGGCAATCCCTGTGCTGTGACAACCCAAGCAGCTTTCAGTGCAGTGTCCAGGATGGGGAATTCCCATGGATGAGGGACACAGGGAGCATCTTTCCACAAAATAGAACAATATCAAATATCACTGAACTATGGAATAATTTGCATAATTTCCCATGTTAACCCTGCCTATCCTGCTCCTGTGTGTGCATTACTCCTCCTGGAACACCACTGGCAAGGAACTGCTGGCAGCTGCAATGGAGGGGCCAGGGCTGCTGCCAAGGGGCATCCCCTGCTCCCAGTTTTCCCTGTGCCCAGGGGCTGGCAGGGCTGGGAGAGCCCCGTTAGCCCCAGTTATCCCCTGTTATCCTCAGTTATCCCCTGTTATTCCCGTTATTCCCATTACCCCCCATGATCTCCCCGTTACCCTCCATTATTCCCATTATTCCCGTTATTTCCCCATTAACCCCCATTATTCCTGTTACTCCCCCTTACCCCCCTGTCATTCTTATTATTCCCCACTATCCCTTGTTATGCCCGTTATCCCCCGGTTATTCCTGCTATCCTCTGTTATTCCTGTTATCCTCGTTATCCCCCGTTATCCCCTTGTTATTCCCGTTTTCCCCCGTTATCCCCATTCTTCCCGTTATCCCCTATTACCCCGTTATCCTCCATTATTCCCCTTTAATTCCTGCTACCCCCCATTATCCTCCTTACACCCCGTTATTCCCCTTATCCCCTATTCCCCCCGTTATTCCCCCGTTATTCCCACTATCCTCTATTATTCCCGTTATCCCCCTGATATTCCCGTTATCCCCCAATATTTCCCCATTATCCCCGTTATCCCCCAATATTTCCCCATTATCCCCGTTATCCCCCTGTTATCCCCATTATCCCCCCGTTATTCCGCTATCCCCCCGTTATCCCCCTGTTATCCCCGTTATCCCCCGTTATTCCTGTTATCTCCCATTATTTTCCCGTTACCCCGTTATCTCCCATTATCCCCCCGTTATTCCGTTATCCCCTGTGATCCCCCAGTTCTTCCATTATTCCCGTTATCCCCCCATTATTCCATCATCCCCCATTATTTCCCCGTTATTCCCGTTATCCCCGTTATCCCCCTGTTATTCCGTTATTCCCCATTATTTCCCCATTATCCCCCATTATTTCCCCATTATCCCTGTTATACCCCCGTTATTCCGTTATCCCCCCCTTATCCCCGTTATACCCCGTTATTCCCGTTATCCCCGTTACCCCTCCGTTATCCCGTTATTCCCGTTATCCCCGTTACCCCTCCGTTATTCTCGTTATCCCCCATTATTTCCCCGTTATCCCCCATTATCCCCCTGTTATCCCCGTTAGCCCCCATTATCCCCCTGTTATCCCCGTTAGCCCCCATTATTTCCCCGTTATCCCCCAGTTATCCCCCGACATTTCCCCGTTATCCCCCCGTTATCCCCCCGCTATCCCGTTATCCCCCCGTTATCCCCGTTATCCCCGTTATCCCCGTTATCCCGTTATCCCCCCGCTATCCCGTTACCCCCCGTTATCCCCCCGCTATCCCGTTATCCCCGTTATCCCCCCGCTATCCCGTTATCCCCCATTATTTCCCCGTTATCCCCCCGCTATCCCGTTATCCCCGTTATCCCCCCGCTATCCCGTTATCCCCCATTATTTCCCCGTTATCCCCCCGCTATCCCGTTATCCCCTGTCCGCCCCCGGCGCTCGCCCTGGGCGAGGGCTCCCCCTGTCGGCGCTGCCGCGGAACTGCCTCAAGGCTCAATCCTCCCATCCCGCTCCTGCCTCTGGAATAGGGAAAATCCCATTTCTAAACTTATATTTTTCATTTCTCCTCAGAGGTGTCGCCATTAACCAATGCCGAGCCTGAATCCAGGATTTCTTTCAGGCAAATCTTTCATTGGAAGAATTATTCCCTTTCACATCACTCTTGAAAAAAATTCTGTCTTTTCCTTTTTCTCCCAAAGTCTCAATTTCCAGGAAGGTTTGGTTTCAAAGGAGCCACGTAGGGTCTCTATCGAGTCTTTAAGGGCTGTGGTTCTGTTCCCCTTAGAGGGTCCACATCAAAATGTCAGCACTTTTCTGGATATTATTATTCCAATGGAATAAACTGGGCCTGGATACAAAACTTCCAGGGCATTGTGAGTGGAGTTGTGTGGGAAGATTTGGTAAGAATGAGATCCAGCTTTGGAGCTGATTTGTTCAAAAACAAAACATGCAAATAAACCCTCCCCTCCCAAAAAAAAAAAGGGCTGTGATGCTTTTAGGGCTCAAATAGCTCTGTTTTGTGCCAGAATGGAGATTTTCAATTTTGCCCAAACAGCAAGATTGGATTTAGCAGGAAGATTTCTCTGGAAGCAGTGAAATGTTGCCCTGTGAGTCAGTTTATTCAATTACTCCAAACTCTCTTGAAAAAAACATCACATTTCTCGTGCCAACTCAAGAAATTTGGCAGCGTCACTAACAGACTTTTTGCCTTGTTGGATGGTCCTGGTTCTATCTGGGAGTCTCCTGGAGGAGGGATGGTTGGTGCAGTGGGAGCCAGGCTGGAGAATTCCAGACCCCTTCTCCATGTGCTCCATGTGGAATGGGAATATTGGGATATTGGCTGCTTTGGTAGCAGCAAAACTCCAAAATTCTGGATTGATTTCTCCAGAGACTCGAGCCTGCAGCGTTTTGGGAGAAGTTCCAGGCTTGGAGAATGTGGAAATGCTGTTTTGAGTTTTGTGCTTATCTCCAACCTTGTTTTAACATTTGTGGGTCCCTTTAACCCCTGAACTGTGGCAGAGGAAGGCCCTGAGTCAACAAAATCCCTGAGAGTGCCCTGTTCCAAACTGTTGGGATTTATGACGGCACTGGAAATATTTCTGTGGCGTGTGTGTGTGTGTGTGTGACATGGGCTGGAATTTTATTAGACCTACACTTGAGAATCAATTCACAAAAGGCAGAAGCAGGAAAATCTTGGTGAACCATTAATCAGCCCCTTCTTACCAGCAAACCCAGCCCAGTGTTTATGTGACAAGTGGAATGGATTCCATGACAATTTTATCTGGAAGTTCTCTCTCTGCCTCAGAGCAGTGCTGAATGCAATTCCCTCGTCATTACTACTTAGAAATATATGTTTGTTTAGTCTTTTATTTCTGATAGCTCGGACTGTCTGGAAGTTCTCAGCAGGTTTTATCTTCTGTCATAAATGATGACACCTCTGTATGTGGGCGAGTGCACAGATATTTGTGATTTTACCTCAGTCAGGGAGTTCAGCCTCTCTCCTAGGGTTCATTATCCCAGGTTTCCCTGAACCAAAATAAATCCTGTTTAATGTGAGAAACATTTCATGAGCTGTGGGAGCAGGGAAGGCTCTGGATCTGTTTGAACCCCACTGCAATAATAATTTGAATGGCTCATTATGGGCCAACATGATCAGAGGAACTGCAAAATGTTGGGGTTTACCCAAGTTTGTTCATAACTAAAAGTCCCACCTCAAATGATAATTTGTTTGGGTTTATTTGATACTTCTAAACACCATTTGTATGTAGCAGATATTGGAGATCAGTCAGAGGTTGGGTTTGATAATCTTAGAGGTCTTTTCCAACTTAAATGATTTTATGATTCTGTGATTCTATTCATTTTGGAACATTTTTGAAATCTGCTGAGTAGGGACTGGCACCTGGAGATTTCTGCTGCATCCATTTGCCTCCCTAAACAGCACAAGCAAAATATCTCTTTTGCTGTGACATTCCAGCTTCTTTAGGCCCATGAAAGGTGCAGAAATTAATTTGGACCTGAGCAGTGTTTGTTTTCTGATCCTGTTGTGTTTTGTCTGAATCAGTTTGAAAAGAAAAAATTGCAAAACTCTTTATGGAAGTGAATTTAATTGGGGATAGCAGCAGAAATGGGAGGTAGAGGACCTCAGCTGTCTCATTGCAGATTTCGAGCAGTTTCTCTTTGTGAAATTAGCAGTTTGTAAAGACGACTTCAGGTCACTTCATCATCAAAGGGTTAATTCTAATTTTGAACTTCCCAAATGTCAGTGCTCTTCTATCCAAAATTACAGCAACTGGCTTTATCAACATATGCTTTTCATTACCTACAAGACTTACAATATTTTTGGTGTCTGTATCAACTTGATTCAATTACTGGTACCACTGCGAGGGAACATTCCCTCCAGGGGAAAGGGGGTGAATGCATCAGTGCCCATGGATACAGTGTAGGGAGCAGATTAATATAACAGATTTACATCGAGACTGCTGACTCCATTACTTTAAAACTCCTGTAATTGACTTTTTTAAAAATGACATTAGCATTTAAATGGTACTATCGTTACAAGGGTGAAGGTTCAGCAGAATATGATCAATTTATTGAGCTCTTCAAATGTTCTTTTGATATTTATTTTTTTGTTGTCATGCTGGAGGGGTTTTTAGTGTTTTGTCAGAGGCAGGAAAAAGTCTATAGCACAGAGATCTTGGGCTGAGCAGCTGCTGGGGGGGAAGGCATGGGAAGCACGAGTTGCTCTGAGCTCTCTTCCTCATCTCCATCCCTCCCACCTGGAACTTTTCTGGGATGTAAAATTCCAGTAAGACAGAAAGGGAAAATTTGTAGAAGCTGTTGTTGCCCTGTGGAAAACAGGCAGGGCCATAATCCACCATGAAGGGCATTTCCAGTGTCCCACATCAAAATTATTTCAGTTGCCTTGAAAAACAGCTTCCAGTCCAACCAGTGCAGCTTCCACTTCCAGAGATTTCACATGGGCCTGGGGCAGTGATGCTCTCCAAATCTCACTGATTTTGGCCCAAGCTTTTCAGGAGAAATCTCTTCATGGAAAAGGTGGTCAGGCTTTGGAAGGGGCTGCCCAGGGAGGTGCTGGAGTCCCCAATCCTTAGAGAAGTTCAAGGAATGACTGGATGTGGCACTCAGTGCTCTGGGCTGGGTGAGGAGGTGGGGATGGGGCACAGGCTGGATTCAATGTTCTTTTGGAATCATCTTTTCCAACCTCAGTGGTTCTGTGATTCCATGGGATGGGTGTCTGATGCACTGCCCACCTTTTCTCTGGGACAGTTGTTCCATGGAAGGTCCAGCACTATTTCATCTGCAGGGAGGGTTCTCTGCAGCTTCTCTGCAGCTGAGAAGGTCCCTGTTCATTGAACACACCAAACTCTGACTTTCATTGCACTGACAGAAATTTGAGTAGTTTCCGTAGACCTCAGCATGGTGGGAAATGCTCAAGAGGATGATCCTACAAAACCAGCATGTTGTGGCTATAACATGTTAAAGACTGGATTATTGGGAAGGAGGGGTTTTGAGGTGCCAAAAAATTTATGTAGCTGCAAAATATGTTGGGAAATGTCACTGTAACAGAAAAGTAGCAGGACGAAGCCTGTCCTTGTGGAAATCCTAGTCCAGAAAACTGGGATGGACAAAAGCTGATACCTGAAGTGTCATCCCTGCACACTTATGTCCCCAGACAACATGCACATCTATAAAATCAGTAATTTTGCCCTAAATATTCAGATGGCATTTCTGAAGCAAAGTTCTGGAACTCTCTGAAGGCCTCCTCAGGAGTGTCATCATTTTCAAGCCTTCAGAGAGAAAAAATGTTGGATTTTTGGGGGTAAATTTGTGGTGCCTTACTTGGGCATTCTGATTTGTACATAAATAAGCTTTAAGGCTTTTCCTGCTGAGCCATCAAGTGCCACAAAACCCAGCACAGAAATGTAACAGCCCCTGGGGTTTTGATGGGCCCACTTTGTTTCTCCCAATTTTAAAGTGCAAAATTTAAAAGGAGAGAAGAGCAACTGTGCTGATTTTTTTACAGTTTTAATTTGCAGCTCTTTGGCTGCCGCCGATAAAATCGATGGATCCCGTTCCTGATCCGTGTGGAAAAACAGGTCTGGGATGCAGGGGGAGTTCAGAGCACAGCAGCAATAGGTAACTTGGGATCCCTCCTGCTTGCCTGGCTATAAAAATGCTTTGTAATGACCCAGTTCGACCCTGCCAGTTCTCCCTGACCTCCTCCTTCTCAGGATGCTGCTTAATTTGCACTAATTACATTCCGTTCTGACAGAAACTTGGACATTGTCTCAAGCTCTCAGGTATTTTCACTGCCACGTCTCAACTCAGAGTGGGAAAATGGCAATAAGTTATTTATGAAAATACACTTTGTTTAATATAATACATCAGTAGCTTGCACGTAGTGTCATCTGTGTGTATAAACACCCCTTCAAGTATTACTTGGTGTTTTAATCTTGAATTCTTCCTGGGATTCAGGAGGGCTGCTTAAACCCAGCAGTAGCACTTGGAGTAATTAATGCAGTCATTGGCTTTGGGGTGATTTTTCTTGGTTTGCCTCCAGAATCCCAGGTTAAATCTCTAATAATAATTCTGGGGTTGATGACCACTACAGAGAATTCTTCTTCAAAGATGTCAATAAGGTAGGAAAGATCTTCAAAAAGGAAAATTTATGGAACAGGTTCAGCTTAGGTTCTCTTTAATCAGGGCTGAGTGAAGGTGTCTGCACGTGTGGGTTGAATGGAGATGAGGAAAAATTAATTCCTTTTTTTGGCTTACAATGGAGTGAGCAACAAACCTGTCCAACAAGTTGTTGACAAAATTGGACTGTGTTAAAATGCCTCGTTTGGCCTAAATTGAGCCTTTTTAGTGAGGAGGGGGTCTGGCACAAGTGTGTGTGTGTGAATGAACACCGACCTCTCTCTCCTGCTTTGCACTGACACAGCCTGTGCTCCCTGCCTGCCCGATGTGTGTGGAGTCTGTCACCCCACATCCCTCTGCTTTGTGCAGGATAATTTCCACAGCCAGACCTGTTCTGCTCCTCGTTCAGGCGTGTGGGTGACGCTGAACACATCTCAGGACCCCTCTGTGCCACATCAGAGCCAACAGCCCGTTGTGCGAGGAGCGGCAGAATGGGGTTGGCGTTGTCACAGCGTGACATGGAGACAACAACTCAGCCGTGACAACCACATGGAAACGATGAATCTCCCTCTCAGGACTATCACAATGTGTCTTTGGGGTGGCAGCAAAGCCCTGCTCTCCCAATGGAAGCAGATCCCCACAAGAAGGCCCAAAACGACGGCCAAAAACGCAGCCCAGGGAGCACATGCCAGGGCTTTGTGTTACCTCCCAAAGCAGGAGATCCGAGGCATTGTTGGACCGCGCTGAGGCTTTTAGGCACAGACAGTATCAGCAAAGCAGTTGCATGTTTCAAAATATTGTATCATTTTAAAGTGCAGCGCACATTAGGTCAGTGAAAGGGGATCCGCCAATTTGAAGCGCGGGCGGATAAAGCGGCTCTGTGTTCGCGGAGACAGAGGCACCCCGGGCCCGAAATCCCTTGGAGCTGTCTTTCAGAGAGTGATAGTTACGGAAATTAGCAGTGCAGAAATCCATCCGAATCATTCATCGGGAGCCTTATTAACTGTCTTAGCCATGTTATTAGCGCAGGGCGCGGCCCCCGCGCCGGCACGGGCACAGGGATGGCTCTCCCCGCATCCCGGGCCTCACAAACACTGGCAAATCGCTCCACAAACCACCGTGACATGAGAGAAAAAAATGAGCTAATCTTCATGTAAATGCCTTGTTGTGCCGGGCAATCTGATGCAGAGGGAAACACCTCTGGAGAATAGCTCTGCAGGACGGTGAGACTGGGAGAGCTGGGGGTGTACACCTGGGTGAACTTGGGGCTCCAGGAGAGCTGGAGAGGGACTCAGGACAAGGGATGGAAGAAAAGGACACAGGGAATGGTTTTCCACTGCCCAGGGCAGGGATGGATGGGATATTGGGAAGGAATTCCTGGCTGTGAGGGTGGGAAGGCCCTGGCACAAGTTTCCCAAAGAAGCTGTGGGTGCCCCTGGATCCCTGGAAGTGTCCAAGGGCAAGTTGGATGGGGCTGGAAGCAAACTGGGCTAGTGGAAATTTTCCCTGCCCATGGCAGGGGTGGGACTGGATGGTTTTTAAAGTCCCTCCCAAACCAAACCATTCCTGAAGGAGGTGAGCTGTGACTCTGAGCTCCTGCTGCTCCTCTGGGAGCACCACAGGGCTGCTGCCCATCCCTCACCCAGACAGGGCTGGCATGGGAATAACAAAAGGGAGACAACCAGGAGAGGGTCCTGAGTGACGGCACCAGTGGCTGAAGCCATTTCAAGACCTGGTGTTGAACGGCCATGTCTGGAAATTGGCTGCTTGGAAGCAGAGTCAGTGTCTAAATATTGTATTTAACACACAGGGAGTTGTAACAACTTTTTCTTGTTGACAAACTTTACCTGAATAAGGAAAAAATGCAATAATATTTGGTCCAGCTGACCTTCCCATAGATAATTTTACAATAAACTTTGCCCCTATTTTTATTTTCTGAGTATCAATTTGAGACCCATTTCTTAAAAAGAAATCACACCAGAGTGTTTCAGAAGGGTGAGCTTCGACTCTGACCCTCGGGATCCCCATTTGATGTTAGCTCCAAATGAAGGAAAATTAAATTACACACTTGGGCTCAAGGATTTACGTCTGTGAATCCCACTCTGGCTGGTATCTCCACCATTAGGGAAACAAAGAACATAGAGGAGATAAATAATACTTGGGAAAGACAGAATCTTTTTTGTCTGCTCCTTTATCTGTAGTTTGACTGTGTTCCTTAAGTGTTGAAAGGGGCACTTTCTTGGCAAGTATGACACAAATAACCTTCACCCTTGACTGCACTGTCGGAGACAGTTATAAATTTGAGGATAAAGGACGTGAACAAGAGTTACTTTATATGACATTTTCTCATTATAGCAGAGATGAGGAAGTGAAGGAGTGTCCCCTCCTCACTTGTCCTGGGGTTGTTTGTCCCACAGTCGGGTTTATGGCCCAGCAGTTCTGTCTCACCCTGTGGGGGTGTTGGTTTCTGTGCTGTGGGTCCTTTTTCCTGACTTTTTTCACCCAGCCAAGATGTCCTTCCACCAGCAAGGACGTGGCACTGGGCAGCCCTGACCCTTCCCAAAGGACCATTTGGGAATCCCAGTATTTAATATTCTGATCCTGAAGGTAGGGGAGAGTTGTCTTTTCATGAGCCAGCTCAAAAGAATTTTTTTTTTTTTCAAAGAAAATGTTTGCAATTTTTAAAATGAAATGTTTTCTCTTGAGGGTAAATGTATCATGTAGAATTTCAGAGTAAGAAAGATCATGCAGCAGTACATTGAAATAGTTTAACATAAGCAGCTGAAAGATATGAATTAAATTTATCAGTTGTGTATTCTTAGAAAGAGTTTCATCATTTTTCAGGTGGAAAAGTGGGAAAATTGAATTGGATATTGGGAAGAAATTCTTCTCTGTGAGGTTGGGGAGGCCCTGGCACAGGGTCCAGAGAAGCTGTGGCTGCCCCTGGATCCCTGGAAATGTCCAAGGGCAGGTTGGATGGGGCTTGGAGCAAACTGGGACAGTGGAAGGTGTCCCTGCCCATGGCAGAGAGTGGAATCAGATGAGCTTTAAGATCCCTTCCAACCCAAACCATTCCGTGATCTATAATATTTTTAGACGCATTCAAAAGATTTTCTAAGGTCTTTTCACTCCTTTAAACATTTTTCAGTTTAATTGCAGCAACCCTCAGCGTGTGGCTGTGTTTATGCAGTGAACAAGCTCAGGGTATTTTCTTCTTTCTCTTATTGCAGAGCTTTTGAGGGAATTTTTCTGACTTTTATAAATGCATTTTTAAGACTTCTTTTTTTATGGTTCATTCGAAAATTGCAAGAACCTGCATCAAAAACCCAGCAGTAGCACCACGAGCTTGGCAGAATGTTTAACACAGAAGCTCTGACGTATCCAGGGTGCTCTTGGGGACATTTTGGGGGTTCATTCCTCCTCCAGGGTCAGGACTGGAGTTGGGGTTCATGGGGTTAGAACAAAACCTGCCTGTGGACACTGGGTTTGATAACAGAGTCTGGCTAAAGCCCACTGATATCTGTGCAGTGATTCATGGGCTCAGAACCAGGACACAGCTTTAATAAGAGGCAAATATTGCCCGGGGCAAAGTGAGAGCACAGACTTATCAAAGGCGCTGAACTTTGATTCAAATCTAATTCCATTATTGCCTCGGAAATAGGTTAAGGGCCGTGGGCTGCTGATTGCTTGGGAATGCACTTTAGGTAAATGAATAGCATTTGGTTTGGGGAAAAATCTCTCTCAAGCCAAATCATGGGCTTGTTTCCAGAGTTTGTTGCACAGGTTTTTGAGGAATTCTCTGTGTGTGGAAATCCAGAGTACCAATGGCTGTAGGTTGTCCACCCTTTTTCCTCATCTGCTTCCTTTAAGAGCTGTGATTTTTTTACTGTGAAACCTTAACTCCTAACCCAAATAAAACCAAAGATATCTTCAGCTGTGGCCTCATCCCTCAGTTTGATTTCCTGCTGTGGAATTATTTTAGGAACTCACAATTTTAATAATGTTACAGCTACTGCTTAAGTTTGCTGTGTTGCTGGCAGACTTTAGCAATAACTGTGGTGACTAAAGCTCTGGATTAAACGAGGGGATGGACAGAACACCCCATCCTGTGTCCCACACACCTTGCACTCTGCTGAGCCCTCCAAGCTGGGCGATGAAGGAGGTCCTCTGTCTGTTTTCCTGATGAGCTTCATTTTTTGTAGGATTATCCACAATTAGTGAGGCTCAAAATTTCTGCAGCCGTGAGTTAGGGAGGAGAGGATTTTAGGGTGAGACTTTTCTGTTCCTGACCCCAACGTGTCCTGTCCATCCTTCCCCTCAGCTCTGTGGGCCCAGGAGCCTCTACCTCCTGTGATTTGGCACAGGAATTGTGTTTAGTTTGTACCTCTGAGCTTTTATTCCATTGGAGCACTCACATTCCTCTCCTGGGATTTCTCCTGGTCCTGGTTAGCTGCTGTTCCATGGACGGGACTG
Organism: Zosterops lateralis; assembly: GCF_965231275.1. Classification (NCBI taxonomy): domain Eukaryota; kingdom Metazoa; phylum Chordata; class Aves; order Passeriformes; family Zosteropidae; genus Zosterops; species Zosterops lateralis. The sequence goes on along the minus strand of NC_139782.1, from coordinate 4,739,122 downwards.
TGATGTTCTCTCAGGGGAGCTCTGTCCCAGCTCCTGTTCCTTGTCTTTCCTGGGCAGAAGTCATCAGCTCTCATTCCTCCTTTTCCACTGAAAAAGGTCCTTTTGCACACCTGTTTCAGGGAGGCTGTGGCTGGATCAGCCCGAGATGTTTATCATCTCCCTTAAGTGTAGAAACAAAAGGCCACTTTGTTGTTGATGGATATAATCTCTTTTTTTTTATTATTATTCCACCCTTCCACACACCCTTTTAAGTCAAAGCAATATTGCCATGAGTTTGTTTTTCAAGAAAATCCCCTTTTTTTTCCCTGTGGTTAAAGCTGTATTCTAAGCTCTATATGGAATTGTCTGTACAGAACTGTATTTTGATACAAAATTGATGCTGCAGTTGAAATTGCAATAAGGAAACAGAGAAACAACAGGCACTGCTGAGATCGAAGCACTGATTAGGAGGGCAAATTAGATTTAGATTTCCTGAATATCTAACAGCAGCTAAACATTTTTTTTTTGTCCTTTGTGTATGAGCATTTCCATTAAAATTTACAAAGGGCTTGAACTGGATTAGACTCCCACAGTCACTTTGAAATAACAAAATACAACTTGGCTGACAGGGGCTGTTTAGAAAACCTTTTGCAAAAATTATCTTCAGAAACGTTAGCACTTAGCAGTTACAAAATGTCTACTTTTGTCTTGCCCCCTCTGCCAAGTTCCCTTTTTGTCTTGCCGTGAGGAGGATAAATTATCCGACTTGCAGAGATAAACCACAGAGAGGTGAGATTGCTGCAGCTCCGGCCTCCGCTCCGGCTTCAATTTAACCCCCTGGTTCTGGCCGTGTCAATCAGGCCCTTAATGAATACATTCCTAAACGAGCTCGTGGTTTTGTTGGGTTTTTTTCTCTTTTTTTTTTTTTTTTTTTTTTTCCCCTTGCTAGAAGATGCAATTAATGTTTTGGCTCAAGACACCGAGTTTATAATAAATGTATAGGGTGCAGAGCGAGGTCTTTGGGGTGAAACGAGGAATTATCCGAACAGAAAAAGGCATTTCAGGGGTTGCTTTGGAGAGGTTGGGAAGAGCTGGCACAGGGCAGAGCGGGGGAAATGCCACCCCAGAGGTGCCACCAGGAATTCTTTATGCCCTGGCACGTGTGGTTGTGCTCAACACGAGCTGGGCATGGGGCTGGGGGCAAGGACACAAATAAAGTCCCTCTTGCTGCTGCGCTCTCGGTGCCCTTTTGCGGCAAATATCTGCAAGAATGTGCCCCATTAAAAGGGGGGGAGTGTCTGAGGGGTTTCCCTACAATAAAAGGAAGAGCAGGATTTTCTTTCCGAGATAATTCCCTCCAAAGAAGCAGTGACATGCAGACTGGCTGAAACAGGAGGTGGAAGACAATTTTAGCAATAGGTGGTGACAGTTTCCTTTAATCTCCTTTATATTCTGATGTCTCAGTCTAGTGGCTGACTAACCGTATCTGTGGCTTCATCTAACCAGGAAGCCTTTTGACAGTGTCGTTTTTCCATCTATTTATTTGGTAAGATCTGTGCTCTGAGCATGTGCTGGTGGTGCCCTCAGAGGGGTTGGGATTGTAGGGGTTTCCTCTGTTTTCCCTGGCCAGGAATAGAGTTAATGGCACTGCACTGGGGCATTGCTCAGAGCAGGTTTGGGGTTAGGGGAGATCTTGAACTGGGTGAGATTGTTTATATCTAAAATCTACTTTGAGAGGGGTTTGCTCCATGGTGCCTTCCCAGTTCAGGGTGTTGGGGTTGCCAGAAGACAGGAGAAGAGGCCAGGAAATCTCATTTCAGGCAAACCTTTTATCCTGGTGCATTCTGGAGGTGAATCAAACCTAACCCAAGCCTGGGCACCATGTGCAGGTTGTGTCAAATTCTGGTATTTCAGGCCAGACACCAACTGCAGGTTTCTTTTGGGTCTCTGATGTTATGGGCCCCAAATCTGTGCCACCCCTTCAGGCTCTCATTGGCAACCTCACCTGCCTTCCTTATTTCATGGAATCACAAAATCACAGGTCATTTGGGTTGGGAGGGTGTTAAAACTCCTCCAGTGAATTTCCTGCAGAAAAGGGGATTGGATTCTAAATTCCCCTTGGCAGAGCCTGGACCTGCTTTGTCTGTGCAGAGTGTCCAAAACAGTGGGGTTTGTGTCCAGAGCAGTGGGGTCTGTGCCCAGAGCAGTGGGGTCTGTACCCAGAGCAGTGGGGTCTGTGCCCAGAGCAGTGGGGTTCATGCCCAGAGCAGAGGGGTCTGTACCCAGAGCAGTGGGGTCTGTGCCCAGAGCAGAGGGGTCTGTGCCCAGAGCAGTGGGGTCTGTACCCAGAGCAGTGGGGTCTGTGCCCAGAGCAGTGGGGTCTGTACCCAGAGCAGTGGGGTCTGTGCCCAGAGCAGTGGGGTTCATGCCCAGAGCAGTGGGGTCTGTGCCCAGAGCAGTGGGGTCTGTGCCCAGAGCAGTGGGGTCTGTGCCCAGAGCAGAGGGGTCTGTACCCAGAGCAGTGGGGTCTGTGCCCAGAGCAGTGGGGTCTGTGCCCAGAGCAGTGGGGTCTGTACCCAGAGCAGTGGGGTCTGTGCCCAGAGCAGTGGGGTTCATGCCCAGAGCAGTGGGGTCTGTACCCAGAGCAGTGGGGTCTGTACCCAGAGCTGTGGGGTCTGTGCCCAGAGCAGAGGGGTTTGTACCCAAAACAGTGAGGTCTGTACCCAGAGCAGAGGGGTTTGTACCCAAAACAGTGAGGTCTGTACCCAGAGCTGCCCAGGCACATCGAGGAGCTGCAGGAACCATCCCTGGGATTCACTTTCCCCACTGTCCTCAGAGCTCCCACACCTCTGTGCCCCACTAGTGACTGGCACTGGATCCGGGGTCTCTGAAAGAAATCAAACCACAAGTTTTGTGTTTCAAAACACAAATTTTGCTCTGGCCTGGTGGGGCCTGGTGTGAACAGGGCTGGGGAAAGGTGGGATGTTATTTATAAACCTCCCATGAGGAAATTTTTTGTACCCAGCTCTGGGTGATCTGCCTTGCTGACATTATCCTGGAAGCCTCAAAGCACATGGAAACGTGGCCAAATATATTCATATTCCTTTTGGCTGCTCCTGCAGGATGGATGGCAGTGTGCTGGTTACCAATTACCATTTTTAATGAGATTTTACCCCTCCCTCCAGGGCCTGGTGGGTGAAGCACCTCTTTGGCCTGTTCAGGATGGATTTTCCAGGCCATGCTTCCACTGGCTTTTACAGAATTAAGAACAAGGCAGAAAACTTCATTCCATGCACTGCAATGCCTAAAACTCCTTTTTACCTTGGAAATCCAAGTGTGTTTGGGCAGTGCTGGATAAATGAGGTCCTCCCTTGCTAAGAGCAAAGCATCTGTAAATCCAGAAATATTCCCAAATGAATCCAGTAGCTCTGAGTAGTGACCATGTTCCAAAGTTGATCAGGTAATATACAGAGACTTGTGAATAAAAAAATTAAATATATAGGAGGGAAATGAATCCAGCGGTTCATTGCCATTGTGTAACTGTAGGATTTTCTTGTTTCTGGAGATTGTGAGGCTTGGACTGAGCACAGAATAAATTTACTTCTGTATAAACAGAGAAATAACACATACATATATATATTACATCCATATAAAATCAGCAAATATATAATTCAAATTGGTGTGTTAGAATAGAAGTTAACAATGCACAAGTTTTCATGGCGGGCTTAGAGCAGGTGTCTCCCTACCTTGGAGTGTGTGAGGCTTTTGGGATGTAGAGGCAGCACATCCCTCGTGTCCCCTCCTGGCTGTGCTGGCTGGGTCACCTCTGGCAGCCTCCCCAGGTGCTGAACTCACCCGGAGGGACACCTGGTCCTGCAGGAATTCATTTGTATATCGAGTTTTTAGCCAATTTGTAGATATATAAACACAGGGCTTGGGGGTTTTTTGGGGGGGAAACAGCCCCTAATAAACAATTTCTGAGTTCCTTCCAACTTGAAGACCGAAAACAAAAGGTTCTCCTTCCACTTAGCTTGGCTGCCAGCAGTGCCTCCAGTAATTCCATAGAGATCTGTCCAGCCTGGAGCGATCCCATTGTCGCTGCAGGGATCCCACTGTCTCTAGGGTGATCCCATTGTCCCTGGAGGGATCCCATTACCCCTAGAGCAATCCTATTATCCCTGAAGGGATCCCATTGCCCCTGAAGGGATCCCATTGTCCTGGAGCTATCCCATTGTCCTGGAGCTATCCCATTGTCGCTGGAGGGATCCCACTGTCTCTAGAGTGATCCCATTGTCCCTGGAGGGATCCTATTACCCATAGAGCAATCCCATTGTCCTGGAGCTATCCCATTGTCCCTGAAGGGATCCCACTGTCTCTAGAGTGATCCCATTATCCCTGGAGTGATCCCATTGTCCTTGGAGTGATGCTCCCTGGAGGGATCCCATTATCCCTGGACCAATCCCATTATCCCTGGACCAATCCCATTATCCCTGGACCAATCCCATTACCCTTGGAGGGATCCCATTGTCCTGGAGATATCCCATTGTCCCTGGAGCAATCCCATTGTCCCTGGAGGGATCCCATTGTCCCTGGAGCGATCCCATTACCCCTGGAGGTATCCCATTATCCCTGGAGCGATCCCACTGTCCCTGGAGGGATCCCATTGTCCCTGGAGCGATCCCATTGTCCCTGGAGCGATCCCACTGTCCCTGGAGGGATCCCACTGTCCCTGGAGGGATCCCATTGTCCCTGGAGGGATCCTGTTGTCCCTGCCTGTGCCAGGTGGGTGGGATCAGGGGGCAGGCTGGGCTCCCAGCGGGAAAGGGTTAACTGGCGAGGCAGAACACAAACAGAGATGCGAGCAAACAGTCCCGGGCAGAAACCGGACCCATCACTTCCCTCTAATGAAAACCAGATTCACTCCTCCAACAATCATCCCACTGTTCCGGCACGGCCCTCCCTGCAGAGGGACGGGAGGCTTGTTTCTCCTAAAAATAAAATTAAAAAAATAAAAATCCCCGAACCCCTGAGTTTCTATTTCTAAGGATAATCTATTTTATCATCTGGGGAAGGAAAAAATAAAGTTAATTTTGTTTTCCAGGTCTTTATGCTGAGCGTTCCAAACAAAAGGGGAAGGGATGGAGTTTGCAGTGCTGTCGGTCCAGATCTGAGTGGGAATTAATTCAGACAAAATAACTGAAATAGTTAAAGTCTTAAGTGTTTCTTGCATCCCCCTTCTTTTATTTTTTTAGAGGGGGGACAGCTATAAAAGTTGTTTAGAGAGAGAATTAATTCTATTTTGGTAATCATACCTTGTTTCCCTCTATTAGCTCCATCCACCCCTGCCCCTTCCACTCCAAAAGGGAGACTCGACCTGAGAAATATTTATTTCATGGTGCACAATTGGACTGATAGATTTGGGATGAGATTAGGATTTTTCCTGGGTGGATCCCACTGGCCCTTCACAGACCAGAACCCTATTATTTAGGATCTCTTTAGGCAGACTCAAAGTGACCAAAAGTGACAGATTTTTTTTATTTTTTTTTTTTTTGGAAACCCACTCTGTTTTTAGCAGAACCTTGGAAAATACTGTTTTCTCAGACACTTTTGCTTGAACTGTGAATATTTTTGCACATCCCTGGTGGGTGTCACATCTCTGTGCCCGCGTTTCTGGGGTGCCACGGGGAGTCTGCTGAGAGCTTTCACTGCCTGCCCTCGTGAGCAGCACCAGCTCAGCCTGTACCAACCTGATCAAAACACGCAGTGCTGAGCCTTTTCTTCAGCTGTTGGTTTGGATTTCATGCTTTGCTTGAGGAGAGAGCAGGATTCTGATTTGACTGCGAAAGAATCAGAATTCAGACTTTTATCTCCCAGAGCATTTCCCTTGAACAGACAAATCAACTGTGAGCTCCTTATAAATTTCCCTTGCCCCTTGCTATCTCCCAACAGCCCGAGCTGTTCCCTGTGAAGGGGAGCACTTCAACTCACACAAATACCCCTGTGCTTTTTAAACAGGGTCCAAAGAGACATTTATTTTGGCTACAACAATGTTTTCCTTTTATTGCTGTTATGAGATTCAACATTTCCAGAAATAACTTCTGAAAGATGCTGAGGGTCTGGGCTATAGGTGTTGTCAGACAGAGCAGGGAAGGCTTTCACAATGCACAGTGTGTGCTAAGTCTGATTTTGAGAAGCAAGGAGTTGGGTTGGGAAACTGGAGTAGCTTTTCCAAGCGATTTGTTGGGAGTCATTAGGAAATAACATCCTTCCCTGCACCCCACAGAGCTGTTATCCCATCAATTCACTCTGCAGAGATTACTGGGTGCATCTGACGATCTCTCACTGATGGTTTGGGTTTGAAGTCTCTTCTGAGTGGGCTCAGCAGCCTACATGGAATGATTTCTAAAGCTTTATTTTGGGGGGATTTTGAAAGTATTGAGTGATATTTAATTGAGTAAAATCAGGATCAACAGATTATTTGCTGTCTTCAACCTAAAGGACTGTTTGTCGCTTTCCATTTTAAAGCAAATTCCCGAATTACCCTTCAGCAAACCCCAAGTGTCAGCATCCCTTGCTCTGACTGGGTTTACCTGGAACCCAGGTAGTTTGGGCTCAGGAAAATGCAATTCCAGCCTGTGCCTATTTCACATTCACACTTGTGCCTGTTGCAGACATTTCCTGGATGCTGGGCAGTTGTGATTTGTAGGATCATAAAATCACAGAATCGTGGAATGGTTTGACTTGGAAGGGATCTAAAAACTCACCCAGTTCCACCCCCTGCCATGGGCAGGGACATCTTTCACCATCCCAGGTTGCTCCAAGCCCTGTCCAACCTGCCCTTGGACACTTCCAGGGATCCAGGGGCAGCCACAGCTTCTCTGGGCACCCTGTGCCAGGGCCTCAGGAACCTCGCAGGGAGGAATTCCTTCCCAATATCCCACCTAAACCTCCTCTCTTTCAGTTTTAAAGCATTCCCTCTTGTCCTGGGACTCCAGTTCCTGATGCAGACCCTCTCTGCAGTTCCCTGTAGCCCCTTCAGACCCTGCAGGGTGCTGTGATGTCTCCACACAACCTTCCTTTCTCCAGGATGAACATTCCCAACTGCCCCAGCCTGGGTCCATAGGGACGATGCTCCAGTGCCTTTGGCAACCTCGTGGTCTCCTCTGGATTTGCTCCAGCTGCCTGTCCTCAGCTGGGGCCACAGAACTGTTTGCAGTGCGATTTAGGTGATCCTGAGATCCAGGTGGGATCCAGGAGAGCAGAGCAGAATCCCCCCCTGGACCTGCTGCCCACCCTGGATCAGCCCAGGGCTCAGGGTGGTTCTGGCAGCACTGCTGGACTCACAGTGAGTTCTTCATCCAGCATCACCCCCAGATCCTTCCCTGCAGGGCTGGACCAGCTCAGCTGCTTTGCACAGCAGCCCCCACCCCACCCCCCCCCCTCCCCTCTTGCAGGCACAAAGCAGGTTTTCTTGCAGCCCCACAGAAGTGCTGTTTGTGCATGGATTTCATGCAACATCCCAAAGGTGTGCAGATGTGCAGGCCTGTCTGGCTGAGGGGGGGAAGGTGCTGAACATGCATTCATGAAGAGCCCAGTGTTCAAAGAGAACTGCATCACTTCCCATTTATTTCTGCAACACTCCCAAATGTGCTGACCCAAGCCAAAACCTCTCCTCTCCCTTCTGCTCGTGGGGAGGGGTTGGGGATTTGTGAATGTGTGAAAGTATTAGCTGCCAGTTATAACTGGAATGGAGCCTAGAGGAACCCAAATCCTTCAGCAGGAAAGTTTGTAATACATTATCTCTGGAATTGGCCCAGCTTTCAAAACCAGGAAGCATTAATAGGAATAAATGTGAGCACCATTAGCACTTCCAAAGGCCATGATTTATTGGCCATTTTGGTTGCAAAATATTGTTTAGCTGCATAATCTTGTTCATTTAAATAGGAAATGTCATCAATGGATTAGTTTATTAAATACACAGACTGCAAGTGAGGGAAGTCCTTAAACTCCCAGCTAGAGCAGGCAGAGCACTGAGCACTGTCTCTGCAGTCCCTGCTGGACCTGCAATGGGAGAGGGGAGCATTTTCTGATTGAAGGGTTTTCTGAGGTGTTTAGGAGGAATGAAAGCAGAGGAGTTTGGGCTGAGGGATGTTGGGCATGTGCATCACCAGAGGGGCCGGCACTGCCTGGGTGGGAGCACAGAGGGGCTGGAAGGAGAGTGCCAGGCTTGGGGGCCTTTCTGCTCATGGCAAATTCTGCTTTACTCTTCTGGGAACTGGATTCCTTCCCTGGCTCCAGAAAAGAATGAGGCTGCTGGGGGGGAAATGACAGGGAAGGCTGGGCTCAGGCAGGTCTGGGCTCAGATAATGCTGGGTTCAGACAAGGCTGGGATCACCCAGAGCTGGGATCAGGCAGGGCTAGGGTTAGGGAAGGCTGGGCTCAGGCAGGGCTGGGATCAGGCAGGGCTGGGATCACAGAGAGCTGGGATCAGGCAGGGCTGGGATCACACAGGATTGGCATCACCCAGAGCTGGAGTCACTCAGAGCTGGGATTAGGGAAAGCAGGGATCAGGCAGGGCTGGGATCACCCAGAGCTGGGATCACACCGGGCTGGGATCAGCCACAGCTGGGATCACACAGGGCTGAGCTCACACAGACCTGGTTTAGGGTCGGTGCTGCCACAACCACCCAAGGACTCCCAGCACAACGTTGGTGTCTCCAATGTTTGTGCCCAAAATATTCCAAGGACTCTGAAGATCCTGACCTTGCTGCAGTTCTGTTTCCTCCCAGCAAATGAAGCTCCAGATTTCCAGCACTTGTCTCTTGCAACTGTGAGAAAATTGTTTACTTAAATAAAGCATGGCCATGTTTTCAGTGGGAACCAGCAGCTGCCCAGTGACCATTATATCTCGTTATCTGCTGAGTTTTACTCGGTATCTGGCTGATTCATGGAGGCAATGCTAATTACACTGCCTTTTTTCCTAGTACAAGAGATTTCTTTCCCCCTAATGTCTTGCCCTGCTCCCTGTAAAACCCTCTCCTTCCCTCTCCTCCTTTGATCTCCTGGTTAGGGTTCACCTCCTTCATTTTTTGCAATTACCAGTCTGCAGTGAGGATGGCCCTGACCTTTCTGCAGCAGTCTGGCAGACACATGGGGCAGGAAGCTTGGCTTTTATTTCAGCCTTTTCCACGATCCATCTTGGATGGATTACAACAGTAGCAGCTCCGACTGTCTTGGAGCCCTTTTTGTGATAAACAGAGGTAACCTCAGAGACAGGGGGAAATGTGCAGGCTGGGGCTGGGCTGAATGGGCACATTTTTGGTGGGTAATCAGATGCAAAAACCCCTCATGGTCTCTGTGTTGCTGTACTGGGAAGAATTTCTTTTATATCAAGTTCAGCAGCTCCTCCAGAGCACAATCTGTTCTGGGGAAGAATCCATGGGGATGTCAATACAGCGAATGAGTCATTAGATTCAAGATAAAAAGGAAAAAAACTTTCTTCTGTTCTGCTGCTGCTTTGCTGCATTCTTCTGGTTTCAAAGTTTTGAATCTACAGGAGCAGCAGCAGAACAGGCAAAATAAATCAAACTGCCAGAAATACTGTGCCACAGATCAGGGTGGATCTTGGGGTTTGTGTTGGAGATGGGTCAGTTTTTTAGGAAGGAGGTGAGTTTTTTTGCCAAACTGAAAGAGGGGGAATTCAGGTTGGATGTTTGGAGGAAATCCTTCCCTGGGAGGGTGGGGAGGCCCTGGCACAGAGAAGCTGTGGCTGCCCCTGGATCCCTGGCAGTGTCCAAGGCCAGGCTGGATGGGGCTTGGAGCAGCCTGGGACAGTGGAAAATGTCCCTGCCCATGGCAGGGGAGATGGAGCTGGATGATCTTTAAGATCCTTTCTAACCCAAACCATTCTGCCAAACTTCTCTGGGAAATCTGTGCTAGAGCCTCCCCACCGTAAAGAGGAAGAATTTTTTCATAATATCTGACATAACCCTGCTCTCTGTCAGTTTGGAGCCATTCCCCTGCTCTTGGCATCTCCTTTTAAAGGTGCTGGGATTCATGGCAGCAAGAAAAAGTGAAGACAGGCTCCTGTGTGAGGGGAGGGGGCAGGGAGGGAGAGATGAGCCTGAGGAATGACATTCTAACTTTACCTGCTGGCTGAATGTATCTGTGGATTTAAATGACATCTCAGGGGACAGTATCAAACTTCTGAATTCCATTCATCCATCAGATGGGAGAACAAGACCTGGCTTTCAGTCGGGCAGGAGCTGGAGATTTCTCCTGGAGTAAATGAGCTCAGACCACACAGATAAAGAACGTCTTCTGTTCCGTCTGAAAACATTTCAGGGGAGAATCATCTGTCACTTGGCTCCGGGCTGAGGCCTCTCGGCTCCCACTGAGGTGCAGAGGCCGCCACAACAGGGAGGCTTTTCAAACCCTTCCCAGTCCTTCATTCCACTGGAACCTCCAGAATTTGCTCCTTGTAGTTTAAAGCAGCGAAGGGAAGCTGCAGTAATTCCACTGTGGGCACCAATTCCCTGGGGAAGGTGGGGCTGGGTCACCCCTGAGCCCTGCAGAGCTGCTGGTGCAGGAATTTCAAGTCCCTTCACTCTTTTTCTCTCCATCGAGGGTCCTTCTATCCCGACCAAACCCCAAACTGAAGGAGATTTTGCATGGGGAGTTCATTACCTGCAGTGGATCCTCACTTATCTGTGTTATTACAAATTTTATCAGGATTCAAATGTAATTTTTAATGTTACAATAAGTGTAATCGAGTCAATGTGCCAGTTAATAGCAGTCCAGTGCAGGCAGGACCTGTGCTCTAATTCAGAATAACCTCTGGGCAAGAACCAAATCTTCACTTGTCAGCCCAACCACAGTGTCTGTGACTTTGGAGAGTTTTGCACAGTTTTTATACCACTTGTGCTCATCCAGTCCAGACAGACTGGCTGGTCCTGCAGGTGGTGATGCCTTTTTTTAATGTTAAAAGCTGTTTATTCACCAAAAGGTTCTGTTCAGGAGGCTGAAGCTGATCACAAATTTGCTAAATTCTAATCAATATTTTAAACTGAATGAAAAAATACATTTAAAAATGTCAGAAATCCTTTTCAGAGAGGGGTCAGAACATGCTTCTCCCATACTTTTACTTCACAGTGGCTTTGAGACCCTCCCACCTGGGGCTCCCACCGACTGCCTTGTTTAATATCTCACTTTGTCTGGATAATGACGTTTTTATTTGGTGAAGGGGGATAACAGCTTTTCCAGGGGATGGAAACCTGAAGGGGATCAGCAGCAAAGGGCACTGAAGCAGGGGGCAAATGCTCCAGGAGCGATGTGAGCCCGGGGGCTCCTTTAATTGCCCTGAAAAGAAAAAGTGGGTGCAGAGGTGGGAGAGAAGAAGACAAAATATTCTTAAAGAAGAAGACAAAATCTTTAAAAACAAAGATTTGTCTTTAAAGACAAAATCACTTAAAGATCAAACTTGATCTTTTTGTCTTCATTTTAAAAACAAATGTGAAGTGGAATTCTTTCACAGTCCTAACCTTCCAAAACGCAAAAAAATCACTGGAAAACTCAACATCTGTGTGGTTGTATTTATTATTAAATATTTCAGCGCGATTCCCAGAACAAATGAGTTTGGCTAAACTGGAGATAAGGATCTCCAACGCGAATCTCGGGCTGGTTTCGTTGAAAGCTGCCATGGAAACAGATCCCTGGTTAACTTGGTTATCTACAAAGGCTCCATCGGAACACACGATCCTAATGATTTCCACTCAATTCACGACTATCTGGGTCAGGCACGGTTTCTGGATCGCAGGAGAATGTGTGCCTCGTGTGTTTATACCATGGTTTTCCATGCAGAATGAGGCAAACACACCGCAGGGAGAGAGAAAAAAAAAAGGGCAAGGAGGACGGCGTTTTAAAGCAAAATTTCGTTTTAATTAAAATAAAGAGCAACTTTTCAAATCCGAACTGTCAGGCTGGTTAACTTTGCATCCCGAGCCGGCAGAGATAGGTTTTCATCTTTGCAGAGCCTTAGTTAGTGGTTCCTGGCACATTACATTAACTAATTTGAGATCGAATTATCAAATTTGCTCATTGCTGCTAGCACTAATTTGAAACCTTACAATAAAGAACAGTTTGAGAGGCAGATGAAAGGTTGCCACCCACAGAGGCTCCAAGACCTGTCCCTGGTGTATCACAGCAAGGTTCGGAAAGATTTGGGGTAATTGCAGTCATGAGCTGGAGTTGATTGAAGAAAATTATACCCCAGTTTTTTACTACAAGCTTTTTTTTTTTTTTTTTTTTTTTTCCCCACCCTTTTTTTTCTTCCTTTTATTGTGTGCGTGGCTTTTCTTAAATTATGCTGGGAAACACCATTGCAGGGGAGGACAAAGTGTTGCATTTTTAATAACTTTATTAAAACTTTTCTTAAAATGCTCGAAGCTTCAACGCTGCTGAAACCCTGAAGAATTGTGTTACCTGTGTTTTACCAAGAGGTTTTAAATTTTATTGTCTCTGAGGTTTTTTGTGTTTGCTAAACTTCCAGGCAAAAACCACATTAACGATGTAAAATCTTTCACGTCTCATTAGCAAAGCTCTTGTGGCCCTTCTGAGTCTCTGAGATTTTATGAGGAAAGCCTCCTCAATTGCCGGGTTCGAAAATGATAATTGTGAGCTGAGAGCAATTTCCTAAACATTTCCTAACGGGCACAAAAGTGATGCAGCAGTTTCTCCGCCGCTTGCTTGAATTACCGTCCTCAAAGAACTTGCATTTTAACAAGTCCTGCAGGCTGGGAGCAGTGGGGGTCCTGAGAGAGGCATTTTCTTTCTTGACCTTCCTGAGATAAATAATTAAGATGGAGTCTAGATAAAGATCACTGTCAAAGGTGAGGGGTCAGCCCGGCTGCCTGACCTGAGCGCTGAAATTGCCCTGCTTGCTGCAGCACAGCCTCACAGGCAGCTGGGTGTCAGCAGGAAACAAAAGTTTGGGGCTCTGTGAATAGGCAGAGCACTGGGAAAGGAGAAGGGGGGGGTGAATAAAGGTCTGTGTTGGCACCAGAGATCCAGAAAATGGGGCGTTTTCAAGCCAAAATTTCCCTCTCTGGTCAAGGGGAAGGGAACAGGTGAGGGGGTGGTAATGAGGGTTGACGTTTGTGAAAAGGTTCAAATCAGAGAATTGAGGGATGGATTGGGTTGAGAGGGACCTTAAAAACCATCCAGTGCCACCTCCTGCCATGGGCAGGGACACCTTCCACTGTCCCAGGGTGCTCCATCCTTGCCCAGCCTGGCCTTGGACACTTCAGGGATCCAGGGGCAGCCACAGCTTCTCTGGGAAATCCATTCCAGGGCCTCACCAACCTCACAGGGAAGAATTTCTCCCCCATATCCCATCTAACCCTTCTCTCTGTCAGTTTGAAGCTGTTCCCCCCTGAGTGAGGATGTTCAGACACCCCCAGGCCCCTCAGCACTGAGCTGGACCAGCCCCAGCCCAGCAGTGGCTACTGGAGCTGCTTCCAGTGGGAATTCCTGGCTGCCCAGGCTTCTCATTTTTTACATCACATTTTCATCTGGGAAGAAACCTGAGGAGATCACAGCAGGGCCTTGGGTGGGAATCACCTCTTGGAATTCCCTGTAAGGAGAACCATCCCTCTCTGCCCCATTTGCAGTGCTGGGTTGCTGGTCCTCACGAGCTCATGGGGTCACTGGGCAGCAGTGAAGCTTTAGGAGCAGTTTGGAAAATGCTGATAATGAACTGACCCATCATCAACCATAAACCATGTGAGAGGGAAAAACAGGGAAAAAAATCTCCCCTTCTTTCCCCATTGCAGGGCTCCCCCTGTTTCCCACACTGTGCTGTGGGGAATGTTCTCACCAAACTCTCCCAATGTTGGGGTTCACCCCTCCCAGAGCTGCAAATCCCTGTGCCTTGTCCCCACTGGGGCAGCCCTGCCCCTGCTCGTGGCAGCTCCAAGGAGCAGCTGCAGCTCCCCAGTTTTTTTTTGGGGGGTGGGAGCACATCCTGCCCGGGGTGCCCTCACCCTGGGGGTGCCTGGGCTGGCCCCAGTTCAGGCAGAGAAGGAAGGAAGGAGCCATGAAGGAGCTGTGCCTTTAACTGTCCCTGCAAGGTCTCTGCAGCCTGGGCTGCTCTTGTTTTGAAGAGGGAGTGCTTGGGGGCTCGTTCCAGAGCTCAGTGACAGAGAGGAAACAGGGCCAGGAATAAATGGCCTGTTGATTTACTCAAGTTACATCATTTTCTTCCCCTCAAGAGCCTATAAATCTCACGCTCCTTGTAAAAACAGAATTTAAAAACAATTGAGAGCTTCTGAGACGACCCCATCGCTTCCAGCCACCGCGGCCTCCGAATATAGAGCTGCCTTTCACAGCCTGGCCCACTTGTTTCATATTAGATACTGGGAGCCCTGCTCCCAGCTAAGCAGCAGAAGCTGTTAAGATATTTTATAGTCGTCCTAGTGGTTTAGATAACACTCTCCCCATACACAGGGCCGGGCTGGAGCCAAATTGCAGCTTCCTGGCCTGGCCACGGAGCGCCGAGTCGTTAATTCACACATTAAGGGTTTCTCCTCTCCCCACGAATATTTCTGATCAAAGGCAGGCGAGGCTGGCAGAGATGCCTCTGTTAAAAAGTGGATTCTTCTGATTATTGCACGATTTATGGCCTCTTGGCCCCCGAGGGTTTGTATTTTAAGGAAAAATGATGGGTTGTTGAGGTGGCTGCGGCACTTGTTAGCTTTGCTTTCAGTCTCGGGGATGAAAAGATTTTTTAATTTAACAGGGATTTGTGTTTTGGTGGTTTTTTCATGGCTGGGGTGACACAGAGAGCTGCAGCACCATGGGTTTGTGTTCTGGGGTGGGGATCAGTGAAGATTTGAAGGTGGCAGTGGCCCAGGTGAGGAGCTTTGTGCCACTTCTCCCCTCTGAACTGGGAGCTGCCCTGGAGCTGGGATTTCATCTCTCCTGATGCCACAGCCAGCTCTCCAGGATAAGTTTGCTAATTGTGATGTGGGGATGTGGAGCTTATGGAGCAGGGACTGGAATTCTAAAGCTGAGTGGGGCTGAATCAGTGGCAGTGAAAAACCAGTCTCAGGGTACCTTGAGGAAAGATATGGGGCTTTTCCCAGGGTGTTTGCAGCCCTTTGCCAGCTCTGCAGCAATGTGACATCCAGGCATGTCCAAGAGGCATTTCTCAGCCCAATCCAAGCTTTCCAGTGGCCAAATCCAAATTTTCACACCAAATCTGCTTTTGTTATTATAGCTGATATGCTCTCAAGTGGCTTCTATATTATTAGATCTGCAAATATATAAAAATCTGTAATTTAAACTACTTTTATATGCATGAAATGTGAGTGAAGATTGTTCTTTTCATTCAGGGAGAGTGGTGCTTGCTGCTCTTGGCCGAACTGGAGAGGGGAGTTTGTATTTCCCTATCAGGGGATGCTTTGATGCTGATATTGTGGTTAAGTGCAGGAAGAGCAGAACTAAACAATGAAACCAGCAATTCCTTCTAGACTGATTTTCTTTTTTTTGCCCCCCAAGAAAAGAAATAAACAGACAAGCTGACACGAGCTGGGAAATGCAGCTTGGCTCGTGCTGGCTGGAATCCCTGCAGGCACAACTCACACAAACTAAGTGGATTTACTTATCATTTATGAAAACAAAAAGAAGGTATCTGATGAATCGCTGGGAGGATTGAGGGCTGCACAGGGACAGTTGCAGCAGCAGTTTTATCGTGTGCTGGGTCCTGATTCCAATTTGCACTTTTCCTTTTAGGAGTTTCCAAAGAGCTCCGTGGCTGGGTTAGAACAGCTGGGAGATGTTTCCCTCCCCAGACCTTTCAGCCTGATGAAACTCTCTTATTCCAGGAGATGCCCACAGACATTAAGACGTGCTTAGCCAGAATTTTAACAAATAATTGATATATATACACACACACATATATAAAATACCTGTATTTACAGGGATAGATATTGATGGTTCATGGAAGTTGCTGCCAACTAATAACTTTGAACTTGACTTTGGGCTGCCCCAATGGCTTTGATTTTGCAGAGAGATTTTTTTAGGAGGGCAAACGTCATCAAATCTGGACTAGTCCAGGTTACTCTGATATTCAGGAGTTTAAGGGATGGACATTAAAACCTTTTCCTTATGCTGATGAAATTTGCTTTTTCTTCATTCCCAAATACTGCCTAAAAATGAGGAGCATTCTCCATGTGTATTATGTGACTTCATCAACTTCATATTTTCAGTGTTGTGAAATTGATGGGGTTTGGAGGACTTTTAATTGGAATTTACTTCTTTTACCATTTTTTTGCTTCTTTCTCATTGCCTGCTGTTCCCAACCTGCTTGTTTGCGCAAGGGATTGTTTTGTGTCTTGCAAATGGAATCCTGTAGGGTTTGTCAGATGTGGTGGTGACTGAACCCCCTGAGTGAGAGCTGCAGCCTCTGGAGCAGAGCTGGGGATCACAGAGTTCTGAGCTCCTGACACCACTTAGAGGAGCTTCGGGAGCTCATCCCAATGAGCCACAGCCCAGGAGGTGCTTTGGGGTGGAATAATGTGAGGATTGGCTCCTACCCACTGTGATGCTCAGAGGGAAACTTTAATTTGCTTGTTTCTAGAATAAAACAACAAATAGTGTAATTTTGGGGGGGTTACGTTAACAAATCCCATATTTAATCCTCTTTTAAGTATCTCTATAACTTTTTAATATACCTCCATCACAGTTTCTATTCTGATGTGGGTGCAAACTGCTTTGTGTGTGGTTTTGTGCACAACTGCAGCAGCAAAAGCCTTTGGTGACTCTCAGCGTTGTTCTCGTTCCTCTGCTACACATTTACAATCATTTTTATCTCTTTTCCTGGCCCAGCACTGCGAAGCAGGTTGAAAATCTGGTTCACATCCCCGCTGTGTGCAGCAGAGCCCCCTGTTTTCCTCCCATTTCCCCTTCCAAGGGGAACAATGCCTGTTTCCACATCTCCAGCAACCACCCAGCGGCCCAGCTGGGTGAGCAGAAGCAGGTTCTGAATCCCACAGTGTTTCCTTTCACCAGGGCATTAAAAAGCAGCTAAGAAAGAGACCTCACAGATGCCAGGAGCTGTTGAGCATTGAGTTGTAGCCTCCATGGAGCTTCAGTCCCTCCGTGGGCAGACAGGCAGGGGTTTTCATGCTGTTTGACAGTTATCTCCCCAGCAGCATTACTGGGCTTATACATCCCCTTTCAGCAGCTCCAGATAGAGCTGACAGCAGGGGGATTCTGTTTTGTCTCAGGGAAGGAAAGGAAAAAAAAACAAAAAGGTGGTCTTTTGGCAGTAGCCGAGGCCACACTCGAGCACCAAGGGGCACAATGTCTCCTCTGTCTCAGGGAGAAAATAGCTCCTGACAGGAATCAGCTTTCAGTCAACTGCCAGGCATCTGTCCTGCTGGGAGGCCCGAGCTGTGATGGAGATAACCTGGGATGGAGATAAGCTGTGATGGAGATAACCTGTTATCAGGGCAGGCTGAAGGCGCAGCACGTTCACTGTTCACTACTGCAGGTGCTGAGGGGGGAAACAGAAAATATCCTTGGGGAGTTTGTCCCGGTGGGAAAAATGGAGGGTGAAGGAAGGCAGTGCCCTGGGTGGCTGCACAGAACCTCCTTGTGGCTCGGGGTGTTCCCTTCTGCCTCTTGCTGTGGCTGGGACAGAGCTGATCTTCTGTGTTCCAATTCCAGGGAATTGTTGCTTCAGGATGGGTTTTGTGGGGTGGGTGTTTGGAGCTGGACGTTTTTCTGGTTATAACACAGCCATACAGGATTGTAACAGGAAATTTCTCCTTGGAAAGGATGGTCAGGCCTTAGAAGGGGCTGCCCAGGGAGGTTTGGAGTGCCCATCCCTGGAGGTGTCCAAGGAAGGGCTGGATGTAGCACTCAGTGCTCTGGGGACAAGGTGGGGATGGGGCACAGGTTGGACTGGAGGGTCTTGGAGGTTTTTTCCAAGGTTCCATGACTCTCTGTGACTCTAGGAAGTGTCCCAGTGTTCTCTAAAGCAGTGGTTTAGCCCTCACAGCACTGCTCTGAAATGAGAATTAATGGGTGACAGACAGGACAAGGCAGGGACACCCTTTCAGAAGTATTTTAATTCCATGGAGTTTCTGCCCTGTAAATCCTGTGCTCTGGGCTCTGCACAGGGACATCTCCCTCTCTCTCTTCTCACCCATGGGGTGCACAGCCCCACTGACAACCTCAGCCTTTCACGTTTCACCCCAGGCATGCAAAATATCCAAACTTTCTGAAAAAAAAACCCCAAACCAAAGCACCCAAAGGAAAACTTTCTGTGCCTTCTGCAGGATCAGTGGTGAATGCAGCAGTAGCTCATAATGGACAACTTTGGGCCAGCTCCTCCTACATTTGCTGTAGGATCAACCCAATTTTTTTAACCCACGCCCTGGGTATGAAAGGACTCAGCTGCTGCCCCCATTTCACTGACCCCTTCCCCAGCCACCTTTCTGTGCATCAGGAATCATTTTCCCCAGATCCATCCACGATTAGGGCAGAGTTAGATGGGTTCATTACAGTCATTCTGTTTTGTGCTGACAATAAGTTATTTATTTGACCTTCAGGCTGTTCACATTCCTGATCTGGAATATTCCCTCACCTGCTGATCATGTGAAATCCCACCTGGGATGCTGCAGCTGGGCTGGTTAAAGGAAGGAAAAGGCTATTGAGGAAGAATTTCTCACCTTTATATCCTCTAATAAAAATGTTGTGAAATGAGGACATTTATTTTTTTCTCCTGGTTGGGTAGAAAGTTCTCCTAAATAATTCATTCCAGATCAACCTGTTTGTTCAGGCTGCTTGGAAAGGTGATAAACCAATTAAGAGAGGAGGAAAAGGAAGCTCAAAGTTCCTCTAATCACCTGTTGATGCAGAAGTTGAACCGGGGTGATTTAATTACAGCAGCATTTTGGAAAATGGGAAATCTCACCAGAAACATCCTTCCAAACTCTTCCTTCAGAAGATTCTTCCAAAATATTGCTCTTGCATGAGGGCCAGGAGTTTTTCCCTGTTCTCTGAGGATGTTTAGGGATTGGTACAGGATTCCCAAGAAACAGGAGATTTTTTTTTTTTTTTTTTGTGGTAGTATTTGTGATTTTCTCTTTTCATATCAAAGGAAGCTGCTGTGCAAACTGAAAATCTCAGTGCACAGGGATCATTCCTCCCCCAGCCCTGGGCTGTGCATCCACCAAGGTTTTCTCCTCCTGACACTCCCTCACCACCTGCCCTGGGGTCTGGAGCAGTGACAAAAATAAAGAGAAGAGAACACCCAGAGCTCATCACGAGTTCAAAGGGCCCAGACACGTTGTTCAGGGCAAGGCTCTTGCTGCTATCTGGGACATGACATAGTTTGCCCAACAATTTGGGGAACGACTGTGCACTGTCACCTCGCACTGTCCCGCTGGGGCACAGGCAGCAGAAATGCTTTCATGTCACTTTTATCTGACCCTGGACGCCTGAGCCAAGGGGACAGAGGTAGCACTGGGGTTTTTTTAATAAATCTTTGTGGGATCCTGGCTCGTTTTCCTCAGGGGGCTGCCCCATCCCAGCCTGGGGGATGATTCCCTTGAGGAATATTCTCCTCCTCAATGGGGCAGGATGGGTGTCCCCAGCCAGGTGCTGCACAGGTATCAGGATCAGCCTCTCCCACCTGGAATTGCCAGAGGAGTTCCAGCATTTCAACATTAAAATACAGCTGAGAAGAAATTGGAGAAAAAATTTTAGTAACCATAGATGGAGAAAGCAGTTTTGTTGTCAGGCTTGGAGCTTTTGTGGGGTTTTAATTTGTGAATGATGAAGTAAAAGACAGTGCCCAGCCAGTGAGCAGAGCCTCAGCTCACAGTGATAACACATTCTTTAAACATGGTTTTGTAAAACAAACAAACAAACAAACAAACAAACAAACAAAAAAAAAAAAAAAAAAAAAAACAACACCAATCCAAAAAGTCCTTGGCTCTCTGAAGGCTGACAGTTAATTTTGATGGGAAGAAGTTTAAATATTGTCTCACCAACAAATGTGGTTTGTTTTTTTTTTTTTCCTCCCAAATCCTTAACAAGGCACATGTATTTCTGCCACTTGAAGTTTTCAGGGGCACTCGTGTTGTAGTTCCCTTAATTGTCTCGAGTCCTTTCCCCACCGAAGCTCCTCAGCTCAAGTGCTCTGGCTGTGAGATGTGATAAAGCTCCTCCACAGCCAGCCTGGGGCTGAGAGGGAGCTCTGATAAGAGCTGCTGTGCAGGGCATCCTCAGGAAAAGGAGCCAGTTGAATTTTAGCCTTCAAAGACCAAAAAAATCTTCCCCAAACCCACCCATTTTTATTGCTGAAATTCCTCATAATTCGAGGCAATTCTGATCTGAGTGCAGATAAACTCCTGATTTCTCAGCTCTGTTTATAAAGGGCAGATTGCTTTATCAGGGGGTAACATTTTAAAGGGGTCTTGCAGCTTGAGATCTGCCATCTCCAACACCCCAACAAACAAACCAGAAGACGATGTTCTCTTTTATTCCCTCGAGACCCAGAGCCAAAGGACTTTGCCACCTGTTTGGTGCTGGCAGAAAGAAAACCCTGTGTTTGCAGCCATGATTCAGGGTCAAGAGGTAAGGAGATAAGGCCCCTCTTTTGTGAATGGCAGCTTGACTTTCAGCGAGCAGGAAGTGGGAATGAATGCGGGAGAATGGCAGGAGTCAGGATGCTGAAACTCCAGCCTGCTCTCATCTGATAAGGGACAGACACTAAACTTAACCCTGACGGGAGGCTCTGCTCACAGCCAGGCAGCCTCAGGGCTGTTTGGGGCACTGACAATGCCAGTGATGCCATCAGCTGGTGTTTGGGGACAGGGATGATGCCCACCCCTGTCCCCCTGGTGCTTTCCCTCTCCAGCCTCCTCATGTGTGAGGGCACTTCCTGGCCTCTGTCACCACGTTTTCCCTTTCTAGGGACATTTTGAGTCTGAAAGGAAGCAAAACTTCAGGTGGTCCACACAGAATTCTGAGGGAGGGTTTGGGATGTAAGTTATCCCTGAGGAATAACCCCTGAGTGTCAGTGGGGCTTGGGAACGGTCACCTCAAATACTGCTCTGGGTGTCAAAGCCATCCTGCCTTGGGGAGGGCTGAGGGGAAAATCCAGCTGGTGACACCCCGAAGATACCCAGGAGTCCACTGTGGATGCCTTTCCTTTCCTTTCCTTTCCTTTCCTTTCCTTCCCTTCCCTTCCCTTCCCTTCCCTTCCCTTCCCTTCCCTTCCCTTCCCTTCCCTTCCCTTCCCTTCCCTTCCCTTCCCTTCCCTTCCCTTCCCTTCCCTTCCCTCTTCTCTCTTCCCTCTTCCCTCTTCCCTCTTCCCTTCCCTTTCCTCTTCCCTTTCCTCTTCCTTTTCCCTTCCTTTTTCCTTTCCTTCTCCTTTTTCCTTCCCTCCTCTCCTCTCTCTTCAGGCTGAACACCTTTGCTCAAACCCAAACTGCCCCAATGCAAACATCAGAGTTTCACTTCACCATCCACACGGCAATTTCATCTTTTTCAGGTTTTTTTCCCAGGCCATGGGAATGCAATCAGGATTTGCCCACATAGAGCAGCGGTTCCGCAGAAAATCGTCAATTAATTGATTCCAATTACCCGTAATTGTTTCTCATACATTTCAATTAGTCCGTGGTGCTGTTACGGCAGCACCGGTCAATTATCCCGGTAATCAACGGGGCTTTAGGAACAGGCAGGGAAAGAAGTTGGGGGAAAAGAGTTTAGGGAGGAAGGACAACGCTGAGGATGCCAAAAAGTGCCATTTGTGCTGATTGATCATTCAGCTGGATTTTAGAGACAGGGAAAACAAAACTGGACAGGGCAGATGTGGTGAGGAGGAAAAGGATTGGGGAGGGCTGGAAAACAAATCTATTTAATTATTTACCAGTAATTAACATACAATTCATTCTCTCACCACCCCTGAGGGGTGATTATATTTATTTTATAGAAAATGCAAGTTCCCAGTTTCTTGTGAGGTGTCTTTGCAGCCTGCAAGGAAACAACCAGAAAAATCAGAATTATGGGATGGTTTGGGTTGGAAGGGACCTTAAATCCCCACCCAGTTCCACCCCCTGCCATGGGCAGGGACACCTTCACTATCCCAGGTTGTTCCAGCCCATCCAACCTGGCCTGGGACACTTCCAGGGATCCAGGGGCAGCCACAGCTTCTCTGGGAAATCCAATCCAGGACCTCACCACCTTCATGGGGAAGAATTTCTTCTTAATATCAAATTTATTTGATTCCAATAAATTATACCAGAGCACAGCCAGGCATCCCTCCCCACACAGGAAACATCCCAGCCTTGCCCTTGCCTCCAATCCATATGAAAATCTGAAGGACTGGAAAATCAGAAACTTATCAAACCAATAAAGCTAATGAAATAATTAACAGGAGGAATATTGAAGTTATCACAGTAGATATTTTTCGTGTTGATTAGAGATGTGAGCATGTAACAAATATTTAAAAAATCAATTCTCAGCTGCAGCAGCAGCTGCAACTTTCAGTGTTCCAGGGAGCCCTGGGAATGCTGGTCCATGGTGGAGCAGAGAATTCCTCAGGAAAAGCGTGGGATCCCAGGTGTGAGGAGCTGGTGCTTCAAGAGGGGTTTCACAGCTCAATGAACCAGCAATGCCCTCATGGCTGCAGAGAAAAAAATGGGTTAAATTTCTTCCAAATCAGGAATTGTCATGATATGGGGTGTGTTGAAGAAATGTGAGACTGGGACTGGACTCACTTAGGCCTTAGAAATTCTGCAGTGTTGAAAAATTTCCTTTTCATTGCTTTTGATTCTAGAGTTCAAGTAGGAAAGGCAGCCTCACTTCTTTAGCAGCATCCTAGTTGGTTTTGTTACTATTTTTATTATTATTATTATTATTATTATTATTATTAGTGACCTATTTGCTGTTGTTTCGTCTCCCAGCCTCTCTCTGTGTCTGACAGAAGTGCCTGGAGTTGGGACCAGCCCTCTTAGGCACAATGACATAACTCCCATTGCAGGCAGCAGTGGAAAGGGAGCCAGCTCACTGTTGTGACAGCCGGGCTTGGCTGTGAAGTTTTAGAGGAAAATGTCTACATTCTGAATATTCTCTACATCTGAACACTAAAAAGGAAGGTTTCACACATCAGGCTTAAAAAAATTCCCTTGTAAACATGTTCTCCCTTAGCTCTAGTGGCTTAGGAGTGCCCCAAATGGCTCTTGCAGGTGCCTGACTCTGATATAAAACCTAAAAAAGTCACTCAGGAACAAAGCAGGATCCCCAGATTCTGGGCCTAGATCCTGCCCTGCCTTGCAGCACCTGTGTGAATCTCTTGCCTCAATTCCTTCACTCCCAGAGTTTTGGTAAATTGCAGGATTGAGTATTTCTGCTGTGCTGAGATATCCATAAAAATTGACACTGGTCCCAGGTGATGCTGTTATTCCCATCATATTGCACTTATCAATCCCAAATTCTGTTACTTTGAGCCTGTTGTGCCAGACATCACCCCAATATCCACACTGCCAGAATATCCATTCTCCAGCAGAGTGTGGGTATTTAGATATTTCACAACATGGTTAATTATTTTTTTTTCCATTAGAAAAAGGGTGATTCAGGATCTAAACGTGTGTCTGTATCATATTGCTCTGTGTACAGATAGATTTTTAACAGATTTCTGACTGCTGCACTGCAACAACCACTAATTCAAAGAGGTTGTGGGCAAGATGAAAGAAGTATTGGAAATCTAATATTTTGAATGTTGTCAGTAGCAAAGTCTCGCTGAGGCCACTCAGTGAAGCTCGACAAAGCCCATTATTCACTGAAGTTGATAACAGTATCTGGGGTTTTAATTAATATTGGTGATTTTTTTGATGTGTGTAGGCTCCATTCTCAGCAGAGTAAAGATGTAGCAGCAAACAAAGCCTGGGGTCCCGAGGTCAGGGACGGTCACTATGGAGCTGATATCAGTTACAGAACAGACAGGAACAGATTTCGTTTATCTGACACTGAGCATTGTGCTGGAAAAGTTGGCAGTGCTAATAATTAGAGATGGGAGTGCTGGCTAAAGGAGCCCTGCTTAGCCTGTAATCAATCTTTCCCAAAAAAAAAAAAAAAAAAAGGAGGGGGGGAAGAAAGGAAAAGAGGGAAAACGAAGCAGCGCACACCTGCGAGGGTCCGGCACTTGAAAGGGACGGAGAAAGTAAGATCCCATCTTAGGCAAACACTGGGGGCTTTCTGTGCCCAGCTCAGATCCCAGCTCTCCGTGTGTGAGGGAAAACAATCCAGTCCACCTCGGCAGGCCCTTTTCCTGGGCAGGTTTTGTTGCTGGGGCTGGAGGGGAGGGTGGGATTTGCTGATTCCCAAAGAGCTCCACAGGGTGAGGCTGCTCCGCTCAGCACCGAGGCAGTTGTGGGGTCAGGAACAGCACCCTGGGGACACCCAAAAGTTCCTCTGCTTGAGGCTTTAGGGGAAAGGGCTCTGATCTTCAGGGGAGGTGTTTGTGTGATGACCAGAATCCCTTATCATTGCTCTGGGAGGTGGATGAGCATCTCACCTGTCCTGCTTTCCCCTTTATCACACCCATCCTATTCCCAGTCCCTGTGGCCATGCCAAGATCACCTGTGTGCTGAGCACTCAGAGAATTCCAGAATCCCAGACGGGTTTGGATTGGAAGGGACCTTAAATATCATCCCATCCCACCCCCTGCCATGGCAGGGACACCTTTCACTATCCCAGGTTGCTCCAGCCTGGCCTTGGACACTTCCAGGGATCCAGGGGCAGGCACACCCTATGTCAGGGCCTCATCACCCTTATGGTAAAGAATGTCTTTGCAGCAGCCAATCTAAACCCTCATTTTCACCTGTTTTCTCCTTTATTTTTGTTGGAACTCT
Organism: Zosterops lateralis; assembly: GCF_965231275.1. Lineage (NCBI taxonomy): Eukaryota > Metazoa > Chordata > Aves > Passeriformes > Zosteropidae > Zosterops > Zosterops lateralis. The sequence goes on along the minus strand of NC_139782.1, from coordinate 4,714,217 downwards.
TGACCTGCATGGGAGCATTGACTCAGTCTGGGTTCCTTGTGTGGCGCTGAGAGACACTCAGTGCAGAGGGGTCTTGTTGTTGTTGCAGAGTTCATCTGCAGGCAGATGCAGCAGGGAGCAAACACTGAATTTATTTGGCAGAGAGAAGGAGAGATGCTGGAGTACTCTACCTCCTCCAGCAGTGTGTTTGCTGACTCCTTTTTTCCGTATTCTGCCTTCCAGCCACATCCATTTTGTACAGATAACACAAAAATTATACAGATTATACAAAAATTAATAGCAGGCTTTTAAAGCACAGATATTTATTTCCAAAGTTTCTCAAGTTTCTAAGAAAACAGCAACAAAGGCAAAAGGCTTTGAGCTCACCAATCTTCAGCTGTAAGAGGTTGGTGTGTCACAGAGTGTCTTGAACATTCCCTAAGAGAATAATTATTTGGGGCAAACTTGCATCGATCCAGTGCAACTTTACAGCAGCATTCTCTGAGCAGCAGGCATCCCCTGCACTGCCTCCCGTGTCTTCAGGACATAAAACTGACAGGAAACTCAATAAACCAACTGGTTTTCATCGATCATATTTTGATTCGGAGAATTCAGCAGGCGGCACCGTGATGAATTATTAACTCCACGTCATCACTCATGGGAGACCTTGTGCTTTTGGGTGGCCCTTGGAAAGACCAAATGATCCTTTGCACTTCTTACACAAAAGAACATCATGGGCTGATGGGGAGAGCTCCAGCCATGAGAACAAGTGGGAATGGGTGTTAAATTCCAGAGAATTGTATGGAAAAAGATGAAATTGGGGCCATGTGGGTGGGAAGGGAAGGGAAGGGGTGTGGTTAGACCTGTCCCTGTGGGTCACACTGAATTTGGGGTGAGGAAAAAGCACAACCAGCTGAGGGTTTGCTGAGCTGGCCCTGGTCTGACTCACAGCCCCGTGCTTGGCTCTCAGGAGATTACAGATTCTGACTCTAACCTAGGCTGTGTCAGGCCCAGGAGATGTTTTGAAAAATATGATGTAAAAGAATTCCCTGAGTGTTTCAAGGGCCAGGCGCCTTCAGTGGCAATTCAGGGGACAAGAGAAAAGAAAAATACTTCAACATCAATGCAGTGCCTGCACAATATTTGGAATTCTGGGGCCACACCACCAATTGTAGAAATCCCGTTTTTAGTCTTTTGGGTTTGTGTTGTTTGGGTTTTTTTTCCAGGAAGAAAAGATCAAGTTAAAAGGAGCTGGAACATAAATTTAAGTTTGTTCTGAAGCAAAAAGTGATTTGGGCCTTGGGTTATCATGGTGGAGATATGGACAGAAGAGAGTTGCTTTTCTCACTGATTCCTCCTTGGAGAGTGACTGCCAGGGGTGGGCCAGGGCAGATGAACCCCTAAAGCTGTCACAAGTGTGTGACACCCAGGTGTCCTGGAGCTGTCACCTCAGTGTCACAGCAGAGAGCTCTCCAGGACATTCGCATGTGTGGGTGTCTTTGGGGTTCCAGAGCACTTCCCAAAACGGGGCAGTTGATGGTGACACAGCCCAGGGACAGGGATCAGTGACCACTGCTGGAAATGGTGACACTGCCAAGGAACTGGGATCAGTGGCCACTGCTGGAAATGGTGACAGAGCCAAGGGACAGGGAACAGTGGCCACTGCTGGAAATGGTGACAGCCCAGGGACAGGGATCAGTGGCCACTACTGGAAATGGTGACACAGCCAAAGGACAGGGATTAGTGGCCACTTCCAGAAAGGGTGACACAGCCAAAGGATGGGGATCAGTGGCCACTACTGGAAATGGGGACACAGCCAAGGGACAAGGATAAGTGGCCACTTCCAGAAATGGTGACACAGCCAAAGGGACAGGGATAGAGATCAGTGGCCACTACTGGAAATGGTGACACAGCCCAGGGACAGGAATCAGTGGCCATTTCCAGAAGTGGTGACACAGCCAAGGAACTGGGATCAATGGTCTCTTCCAGAAATGATGACAAGCCAAGGGACAGGGGTCAGTGGCCACTGCTGGAAATGATGACAAGCCAAGGGACAGGGGTCAGTGGCCATTTCCAGAAACCACAAGCAGCTGGAGATGCTGGGACAGCTGGGCCCTGTCCTGCTCCCCGTGTCCCATCCACGAGCCAATGCTGCCTCTAGAGCCCAGCAGAGCATCGAGCACGTGCAGATTGAAACAATCTGGGCTTTGTGACAAGCTGAGCTGCTCCTGCCCAAGTGGAACCTCCTCGGAGCACCGCGATTTCATTTTCACTTTCAAAACCGACTTTTCCTGGCACGCCCGGGCATGGAAAATGTTTATCGGGCTCTGCTTTTCTTTATAACAATCGAGAAAAGTCATTTTATGATGTCCCTGGTCAGTTTAATCCACGCAGAACACGTCAGCCTGATGTGTTTATGTTTTCTGCTCCGTGTGTTTCGTCGGCCTCTTTTACAGCTTCCAGCAGCACCCGGCGCGGTGCTGGCGGCTCGTGTTCTGACACGGTGTTACCCAGCAGGGGAGGAATAAAGGGAGGATGTTTAGGTTAATGTGGTTTAATAAAAGATCTGGTTTTAAGTCTGGGAAAAGCATAGAGGAGAGTCTTTATCCCAGTGTTGATGGTGAGGGTTGTGTGAGCCTCCAGACTCAATAACAGGTTGGGGATATGAGGGAATAGAACAGAAGGGACGATGATTTTTCAGAGTTTGGCTGGTGAGACCAGGCTGTCAGAGCTGTGGGTTTCTCGGGTCCCACAAGCTGATCTTTCCAAGTTACTCCAACAGATCATTTACAGAAGTGAAAATGCCACTGAGAACAAGACACTCTTTTAAAAAGCAGAGAAAAAAAGAAGACAATCGGAAAAAATGAGAACATTTGGGTCAGGATGAAAAGTACTTTGGAATACCCCAGAGATCTTAGAGTGGTAAGAGAAGCATCCATGATATTTTGGCAGGATATCCACTGGCAGGAGATGCTCCCCAGGTGGATCTCAGCAGCCCTATCCAGTGACAGTGTGATCAGCTTTTCCCTTTAGCTCCCTGCAGGGAATGGGCAGCATCAGGTGGATGTTTGGCAATAAGATTCCAGATCTCAGGGAGGCTGGTTTTCCTTGGTTGGTTGGTTGGTTAGTTTGAATTCTAGGCAGTGCATTCATTTAGGAAAATGTGGCATTTGTCTGGTGCAAAGTGGTGCCACAGTGTGAGGCCTGCTGTGCCTGGGGTTGTCCTGGGGGTGCAGTGAAGGATTTATCCCACATTTGTTACACACTGGCACTGCCTGTTCAGTTCCCAGTCCTGAGAATGGGAATTCCAGCTCTTACCCACCTCCTGTGTTTATTCCTCACTGCCTGCTTCTGACAGCTCTAAATCCAGTCAAGAGAGATGGTTAACTCAAATTCTACAGCTGAGGCATTGAGGGAAAATCATTCCAGAGCTTTCTTGAGGTTGAGCAGAGCATCAATTCCCTGTCAGGGCACAGGCCCAGGGGCTTTGCCATCCCTGTGCTGGTGAGCAGCAGGTCCTGGCCCTCAACAGAGAGGGATTGCCAGCTGTTGGCTGGGACAGGAAGAATGCAGGGATCATTCCAATGCAGGGATGGTTCCCATGCAGGAATTTCTCCCATGCAGGAATTGCTCCCATGCAGGAATTGCTCCCATGCAGGAATTGCTCCCATGCAGGGATAGTTCCCGTGCAGGGATGGTCCAATGCAGGGATGGTTCCAATGCAGGAATTGCTCCCCTGCAGAAATTTTTCCCATGCAGGGATTGTTCCCAGGGAGAATGGGCAGGATGCATCATCTTTGCTGTGCCCATCACCTCTTTCAGTGGCCTGACCCCTCCCAATTCAGCCAGCAGTGACCAACCCACGCACACTGTGCATTATGTTCTGTTTACCTTGATTTCAACCCGAGGAGTTTTTCCATGCCAGTTGGCTTGGTTGGGTTTTTAAATATATTTTTCATTTAAAATATAATTTTTACTCTTTTAAAGGGGGGGTTGCACACCTTAAAACATCCCTGCCTAGTGCATTTTGGTGTAACAGCAGAGCAGTGTGGAAAAAGGGTTCCCTGGGACCCTCTGAAGGTGTTTGCTGAGAATGAAACCATTCCCTCCTTGCTGTGCTCAGTACTCCTTGGGCATCATGAGGAACATCCAGCATCTGCCAGTGAGAGGTGGCATTTTCCTGGCCAAACACACCTTGAATAAACCATCTTTAACAAGGCAGAACAGGGTGAGGTGTCCTGGCATCGCCCCAATCTCTGCCCTCTTGGCTGGTTCCGAGCAAACCGCTTTTCCTCCCACCATCCAAACCCAGGAGATGCCAAAGAAGGGTTTTTACTGGAAGAAATTAAGAGGAAACACTGTAGTGGTTTTCAGATGTGGGAAGGGAATTCCAGGGCCCAGCCACCAGGAGAGAGGCTGTAAATGAAAGCTCCTGGCCCTCGGTGGTGATGGGAGCTCGGAGCAGCTGCGCGCTGGACGCTGATGGAAGCGTCCCAGTAGCTTTGGGCTGAAATTACACTCATAATTCTTAAATTATAGCAGCCGGGGAGTTAATGTATTTCTGCTCGGCATTGTCAGTGGCAAACCAAAGGCCATTAATTTCCCCCTCGGTGTTTGTTTGAGAAATCATCCCCTGTCAGCTGCCGCTGGCGGCCTTGTCTCCTCGGCGCATTCCTAGACGTGCTCTCTGTCTCCCAGCGAGGGTCCTTCCCCCTGCGGGAGATAAGATACAACCAGCATTCCCCGGGAGGTGTCAGCGGGCTGCTTTATGACACATGATGAGTGATAAAGGCCGTGGAGAGGTGCTGATGTGGCCACATTAGTTAATGAGGTCATAGCCGAAGTTGCTGCCCCACTGATAACCTGCAAATCCAAATAATGTGCAGATAGCAGTGGGGTGTTCAGAAGTCTTGTCCCCGTGTTCTCCAGCTGTCCATCACAGCAAAGGGCCCAGTCAAAGGGAAAAAGAAAAAAAAAAAGAGATGATGCTTCCAGAAGGGAAGCACTCATTCCTCCTGCAGCTCCCTGAGCTGTTCCAGGGTATGGGAAAGAAGTGAGAATTGAGAAATTTCCCCATGGGCTGTCACAGGGAGCCCTGCATTCTTTTGGTGTCTAAGAAGATAATTCTTATATTGAATAAATAGCTCTGGACCAGGATGGAAAAGTGGAGCTTCAAGAGCTTTGTGTGCAAGTTGTGGAGAGGGGGAAACTTGGAGTAAATGTCCTCCAGCTGAAAAGTGAAATCCTTGTTGCCACTACACGGATTTGGGAATAGTTGTTGTCCTCAGACAATGACCTTTGGCACTGATGCTTCTAAATATGAAGGGGACAGTCCTTATGTGTCACAAAAAAAGCATTGGGTTTCCAGAGCAGCATTTTAGTGGGGAGGAGATGGAGTTTCCCTGCAGCCCCTGTGGGGATGGGAAGGGCTGGCCTGGGGGTCCCAGTGCAAACCAGTGACAGTGTGGGAGCACCAGCCCCAGGTGGTGGCACAGGACATGCCCTGGAGGGCTCAAAGAGCAGCCAAAAAAAGCAGATTTTTAGGACACCTGAGAGTTCTGTTGAGGTTGTCCCTGTCCCTCCTCAGCAGCTCCCAGAGCCCTGTGCGTGGTCATCATGCCAAAAATCAAGCGAGGTCTCACACAGCTGAAAATCATATTGTCACTTAAATATCAAAAAATTCCCAGAATTTGGAAATCTGTTGAAATATGCTGGGTTTTGCCCTTTTTTTTTCTCTTGGTAAACAAGTCAAGAGTTGGCAACGTCTCGTCGTGCTGGTGGTGAACTTTCTGTCCTTCCCTTCTTAGCAGCTCAGGTCTAATTTATTTAATCATTGGAGCAAACTTTCAAAGTGCTCCGTGCCTCCTCTTTTGTTTCTAAGGTTCAGATGTATTTTTAGTGCTTGTTACTGAACTGGGTCTGTGCATTGGAGAAGAATTAATTATTGTTTTGGGTTTGTTGTTATTCAGATGTTCAAAAAAAAAAGGGGGGGATTTACAGACTTTGAACACCTCAGGGGCTTTGTTATAGGCCACTTGTGTGTTGTTGGGGTTTTAATGATGATTTGGGTTTTAATATAAATTCAGGCCTGTTGAAAGGTGACAGCCCTGCCCAGAGCAGCCCTGGGTTACCCACAAAACCACTGCAACCTCAGGAGCATCACCAGGCTCCCCACAAGGCCCCAGAAATCCCCCCAGGGTCAAGGCTTTAGGAACTGAACTTCCACCAAATGCTTAAAACAGCTGAAGCCACCACATTTTCAAATTTTTTGTTATTTTCAACAATAAAAAGCTGGGTTTGAAGGTTGGGAGGCTCCAACCTTCCTAAAAAGAACTTTTGTCAGTTGGTGAACACACCATGAAGTTCCTTTATCCAATTTTCTGATGGCACTTTTGGGGGGGGATTTTCAAACCTCTCACAAACAAATATTGACTTTGTGAAAATTTGTGGAAATTAGAGAACAATGTCGTGGGTGGGATTAGACTGGATGGAACGTCCTGGGATTTGGGTTGGTGCTGATGCCTTTATTTTATTGAGAGCATTATGTTTCTCGTGAGACAGGCGTGTAATCTGCTGCTCAGTGCTCCGAGGGGCTGTTTGCTGGGTGAAGGGATAAATAAATAAATACCTTGCTGAAGTTCCAGACTTCCCAGTGAGGTGGATTTACCATCTCCATGGGGTTGGGTTGGTGTTTTTCCTGCGGTGGAGAGAGCAAATTCTGTAATTCCCTGCTCAGAGTAGGAAAATGGTGGTTTAAGGGAATATTTCAAGGATTGTTCATGTTTGAAACCTCTGAACACTGCAGGAAAGGGTGAGAGGGAAAAAATTACAGGTGGAACAGGGGCTCAGATGGGCTCCAGCACCACCGAAGTGTTTTTGGCCAGCCCCCAGTGCTTCTTCACCCTCTGGAGAACATCATTTGGACAAAACCACGTCTTAGAACATCATTTAGGGTACACCAGGTCTGAGTCAAGCCAGGCACAGCTGTAGCAGCCTCTCCTCCCCATTCTCTGCACAGGCCACCTTCCCCCAGGAGAGCTGTCATGCTCCCCCCAGCATCTCTGGGTTTCCTCTGTGCTTTTATTCTAAGAGAGAAATGGCAAAAAAAAAAAAAAAAAAAAAAAAAAAAACAAAAAAAAACAAACAAACAAAAAAAAAAAAAACCACAAAAAAAACCACTGAGTTTGCTGAGCACTTTTTTGGGGGGTTCTTCAGACCCAGGGATGTCCCTCAGTGTCCCCTGCCATTCAGACAATGACCTTTGGCTCTGATGTTTCTAAATATGAAGGGAACATTCCTCGTGTGTCATCAAAAAAGCGTCCCCTGTTCATTCACAGGAGGATGCCCAGTAACTCATTACTCAGGTGACAATACCCTGATGGGGATGTCACCTGCAGGTTTTTGTCCCCATGGGGCAGGGGCTGTCCTGCAGGGCAGGGTCAGGAGGCCACGCAGAGCTCATCCCTCTGAGCCTGGAGCTGTCCCCATTCTTGCTGTGCCACCAGGGACCTCGTTTGGACTCATGTTTGTTTGAGGTTTCCACTTATCTGGCTCCATGAACCAATAACCAGGCACAAAACAGCAGCAAAGACTTTGTGATGCCTTTCTCTGAGTGGTTTGCTCGCTCTGATTTCACTCTTAAAACAACTTTGATGCATTTTTCCTGGGCCTGCTGTATCAGTGTTCTGCTTTGGGCCTGTCATTAGCTGTGTTAGTTGGTTTGAGTGGCTCATAGGATACTGTGATCATTAATGGTTCCTACATTTATTTCAGGGTAGTAATGGCTTTAAAGTCCTTTTTTTCCCCCCCTTAAGTTCTGTCTGATAAACACGGCTGAAAATATCAGCGCATTTGGCACTTCTGAGAATCTTGCCAAGTTTTTCTTTCTTTAATATTTTTTGCATTCTAAAATCTGACTCTGGCTCCATGAACCAATGACCAGGCACAAAACAGCAGCAAAGACTTTGTGATGCCTTGCTCTGAGTGGTTTGCTCACTCTGATTTCACTCTTAAAACAACTTTACTGCATTTTTCCAGGGCCTGCTGCCTGTGTGGAGCATCAGTGTTCTGCTTTGGGTCTTATTTTGTCTTTCAATAATTTTTTACCATTCAACCATAAGAAATTCTCACCTTTCACTCTGTTCCTGCCTCGTGAAGTTTTCTACCCTTACCTGCTTTGGTTTTGATAAGAGATTTTTGGATTTGAAGCATTTTTGGGCAGAGATTTTAAAGAAACCCTCACCTGTTTTTGTGGCTGGTGTGAGCATGAGTTAGTCTGAGCTCTCCTGCTCCTCTTCCCTGTCCTTCTATTCATTCTCTCCTTTTTTTGTGTCTCACTCTTCCTCCCTCCACGGGCCCAGCCTCTGTGATTAAGTCTGCAGCTCTCCTGCTGTTTTTAATAGGCCTGTAGACCTGACCATCTGATGAGAACCAAACTGCACAGCGTGCTCCTGAATACTTTCACTGGAATCTCCTAATGCAGGGTATTAATCATTACTGTCAAACCATTCAGGCCCTAAATGTGTCCACCCAGTATAAAATTATACTAAACAGGGAGGGGGGAAAAAGGACTTGGCCCATATTAAAAGCAGACATTAGACAGTCCCTTGACTTCTCAGGCATGATGGCCCAGGCACTGTCCAGTGTAACAAACAATGGTGCATTCAGCAAAGGCTGCTGGTGATTGACGCTCATGAAAAGTGCCAGAAAATGGGCATAATGAGTTAAAGGAAATAGAGAAAGGCGTGGCTTCCTCATGCCTTTGCTACCCCAAATTCCTGGCAAAAAGCTGGGCTGGTGTAGTAGCTCTGGATGCTCCCACCTTGGTGATGTGAGAAAGCGTTTGGGTCTTCCCCAGCTGCCATGAGCTGACAGGAATTGCTCAATCAGCTGCTGTCACCCTGAGTTAGTGCACAGGGAGTTCTTGCTTCGGTGTGTCCCTCGAATGTGATCCTGGGAAGGCATGGGGGTGCTGCTCGAGGCTGGAGCAAGGTAAGGCTGTCTCTCCATCACCTGGGAATTAGACATGAATATTTTATACCATTTTATACCCCTGATGTTCCTAAACTGCCTGGGAATGTAGCCCCTTATTTTAGAATACATCTTTTTTTTCTTTCTTTCTTTTTTATTTTTTTTTAAACCCAAAAAGCTGTTTCTAATTCTCCCCTGTAAGAATGCCTTTATTCTTCGGAGCTGGCAATAAAAGTTAATCGAGTGTAAAATAAAAGTTACATAAGGTGAGTGGTAAAACTTTATGATTGCTGATGTTGGGTTTATTGATGGCTGCACTGGCTGTTATGAGCCATGGCATCCCACCAAGCCCCACTGGATGTCCCTGCCAGCCTTTGCTCCACAGGCACCTCCACATGGGAACGGGCCCAGCACCCTCACATGTGCCCCAGGAATTTATGGGCAAAGCTCTCCAGCTCCCAATTACCATATTCTTAGGTAAATGTGGGATGTTTTACTGGCTAATGGGAGGAGCTGCTGGTTCTTGCAGCCAGGCCAAGGCTCCATGTGTGCTCTGAGTGGCAGCAGGAGAGGGACAAGGCAGCCACACACCCATTCCTGGTGGCTTCTGTCCACTAACAGGGATTTTTCCCATGTCAACTTACCTAAATATCCATCCTGGGGCATTCTGAGCAAGAATCCTGAGAGGGAGGGATGAGGGGGAGCAGTCCCTTGTCCTCTCTCAGTGCTCAGGATGTTTCAGCTTCTCCAGACAGAGTTTTCACTTGTTTTTCCTGCACTCCTCATGTTGTCTGCACTCGTCCTGCCCCATCAGAAGAACAGAGAAACCCAGGAAAAGTAAAACAGAACATCTGCACACTCTGCAGTGTGCAAAGTGAATAAATTCCTTTCATTTTGGGCCTGTCATTAGCTGTGTTAATTGGTTTGAGTGGCTCATAGGATACTGTGATCATTAATGGTCAGGGTAGTAATGGCTTTAAAGTCCTGTTTTTCCCCCATTAAGTTCTGTCTGATAAACATGAAAATATCACGACATTTTGGCACTTCTGAGAATCTTGCTAAGTTTTTCTTTATTTAATATTTTTTTCATTCTAAAATCTGACTGGAGCAACAATGACAATTTTAATTAAGAAGCTGATACTGGAAGTTACAGTGCAGCATTTCCTACCCTGACTTGCATTTCAGATTTACCATGCAATGAGAAAAAAAAAAAAAAAAAAAAAAAAAAAACCACCCCAAATCCTCCTGGAATTGTTGTGCAGCAGGTTAGTGGCCATTGATCTCAGCAAGAACGCTCCAACCTGCCAAGTGTGTTACATGCTTGAAGTCTAGACAGGGATGTAGCAACCACGCAAGTTCCAGCTGGATTTTGCTTTGGGAATGACGCAGGGATTCCAGAAACGGGGCTGGAGGTCAGTGCTCAGACACCAGAACTTCACAGCTCTCCCCAAGATCCGGTTTTGTTTTCTTATCTGACAGGGCCCAGCTGCCAAAATAACGAATTTATGGGGGGAATTAGAGGAGGGGCTTCTTTCCCCTCATCCCTCATCTCCTGGTGATGCTGCTGGGTGCTGGAGGAGGGAGGGAAGGAGGGAGGGAGCTCTTTACACTGTCCCAGCTGCATCATCAAGATTTGGGGCTCAGGAGGAGCTGGGCAGGTTGTGCTGTCCCAGCTCTTCCAGGGAGGATGCTGCAGGTGCCAGCTCAGTCCCAGCAGGGCTCTGGGATGTGAGTGACCACTGGCAGCTGGTGCCAAAAGGTGAATGTCCAGCAGGGTCAGTGCAGGGATTGTCCCCCTGGTGCTTGTGAGGCACCTCAGGGGCTGTGGCCAGTCCTGGGCCTCTCAAGACAAGAGGGACACTTGTGGAACCCCTGCAGCCCCTCAATAGAATACCCATAACACAACACATCAGACATGAGGGGCTGGAGTATGTCCAGGGAAGGGAATGGAGCTGGGGAAGGGGCTGGAGCACCAGGAGGGGCTGAGGGAGCTGGGGAAGGGGCTGAGGCTGGAGAAAAGGAGGCTCAGGGGGGACCTTGTGGCTCTGCACAACTCCCTGACAGGAGGGGACAGCCAAGGGGATTTGTGTTTCTCCCAGGGAACAGGGACAGAGGAGAGGGAACGGCCTCAGGCTGGGCCAGGGCAGGCTCAGGTTGGACATCAGGAGGAATTTCTCCATGGAAAGGGTTGTTCATGGAAAGGGGCTGCCCAGGGAGGTTTGGAGTCCCCATCCAAGGTGTCCAAGGAAGGGCTGGATGTGGCACTCAGTGCTCTGGGCTGGGGGCAAGGTGGGGGTAGGTCACAGATTGGGCTCAATGACCTTGAAGGGCTTTTCCAGCCTCAGTGAGTTTGGGATTCTGTGATTTTCCCCCTTTATATACACATTTCTGTTTGCAGCTCTGTGTGCCTTTCTCACCTGTTCCCTGACTGTATCTCACCCTCTGAAGGGGACAGGGGATGTCCTGCATGTCCTGTGCCCTCGCTGTCCCTGCTGCTGCAGCCCTGTTCCCATAACTCCAGTATCAGTCTTGTCCAGCCTGCAGGAAAAAGTGATGCTGTAGCTGGCATCCCAGTGTTAGGTCATATTAAAACCATCTGTAACAAATCTTTATTTGCAGTTACTTTGGAGTTCAGATTTCAGCTTCTACTCCACCTGTCATCAGTGTTTATCCTCATAAACTTTCACAGCTTCTTTTATTCTGGTTCTCTTTTTTTTTTTTTTTTCTCCCTTCTGAGAGACCTTTTCAGGGTTTTTGGCACTCTTCCGCCTACTTTGCCTGGCAGAATTTCACTCTCCTTGATTTAGAAAAGATGCAGGTTTCATGAATCTACAGGATCTTCAGAACAGAATATTTTTAATGTGATTTCCAAGAAAAAGCAGCCCTGTTGCTAGTTTTGATTTCGATAAAAAATAGGAAAATAAAGTCTTTGGGGGAGTTGTCTGCAAACTTGCTGCAGAAGATTTTTTTAAATGCGGATAAATAACTCTGTTCATGCTCTAAGTAACTGCATAAAGAGGATTCTAACACATTTTAGAGGTAGATTCATTCAGATGTATTTAGTTTGAAGATGAAAAGGATGAAGATAAAAAGCCTTGGTGGGCTCAGTGTAGATAGGACAGGACAGGCTGGTGCTCAGGCAGTAAAAAAGATGGGGAATGAGAGGTGGTTGCACACCCCTCATTAAGTGGAATTCCACTTATCTCTGGTTTATCCCAGTAAAACCATGAATAAAGAGAATTTTTTGACACCCAGTGTAGTGAGTGCCAGACAGGGCTGCCCGGGGAACCACCTCAGGAGCAGGATGAAAATACAGGAGCTGGGGTTTAACCCATTTAAACTTTCCTCTGTTACTGTGTCAGCACCAATATCAGCTCAGAAATTCTGTCCTTTTACTGGTGCGGTTGACCAAATTTGAGTTGGGGTCGATTTCTGGGCAGCTCAAGGTTCTTCTTGTGTGTGTCCTACAAGGCACCATCATCTCAGAGGCATTGCCTTCCTGCCAAACACCCAAACACAGCTTGGCTACAGGTCAGGGTGGCTCTGGGGCTTTGATTTCAGTGTTTTGCTCAAGGGAGGCAGCTGCTTCCTGCCTTTGGTGCTGTGCCTGCAGCCCCGGGGCTGCTGGGGCAGCTTTGCCACATCAAACAGGTCCCAGCACTGGAGCAGCAGGTGAAGAAACCAACTAGAATTAGCAAATTCTAAGAGTTTGTTAATTAGGAGGTTTGCCTTCATGACTACTTGGTCTGGATAAACCTTTGTGGGTTGGGCTCATACAAAGGTTTTAAACACCTTTTCCTCCTCTAATTTATGGGGTTTAATAATCCTTTCTGCTCTTCCAAGCAGACATTTTTAGGTATCAATCATTTCTGACTGTGCTGATTGCTGTGGTGAGCAGAGCTGGACATGCCAAAGCAAACAGACATTTCCACTGTATTGGAAGAGTCACAGTTTCAATAATTCTCTCCAAAGTGTGTTCTCCAGTGCCATATCTCTGCTGTTGTTTCGATTGGGCTCTGGGGAACACTTCATGTGCACATGTTTTCCCTCAGAGCTCCCAGAGCTGCCCAGAGAAGGAAAGACAGTCACAAACACTCCTGCAGCAAAGTGTGGTACAAACTCCAGGGAAATGGAGCATTCTCTGGCCCTTGGGGCCTCTCCCACATTCTCAATATTCTTGCAAACAGGTGAATCAGGTGGTTGATTTGGGGATGGATGAAATGGATGAACCCTTGGGAAAAAAAGCAAAACAGAAAGAAAGTTGCCCTGGCAATTCCAGAGAAAATTGCCCTGGCAATGGCTGATGGTCGCAGGCTTTGGGGTTATTAGGGCACACAAAAATGTAAATAATTTGTGACAATGAGAAGCTGCAGCCAGAGGGTGATGATGGAGCTCTGGGTGCTCCTGGGCTGGGTCTGCCCAGTGCCTGGAGCTCGTGTCCTCCTCTGGCCTTTCCTCCTTCATCCCTCACCATGGCCAGGAAAAGAACACAAGAATCTCAAGGTCACGTTCAGCTATTCCAGGATTCCAACCCCTCATAGCAGCAGTGGGTTTTCCATGTTCAGATATATTTCATTTCCTCAGGAGTTGATCTTTATTTTTTATCTTTCTGCCTCTTATCCCACAAATTAATTTTCAAAACACTCAGGATGTCCAAATCAGCTTATCCAGACTCTTCTTTTTAAATGATTGACAAAGCAGTACCTCATCCTCAGGCCAAACAGGACCATGTTTTGGTTGGATTTGCTGTTGGACTTGCTGATAAAAGGTTAAAATCCCTCTGTGTGGAACACGACGGGAGTTAAAGGATGTGCCTAAGTGTAAAAACTGCAAACCTGAGCAGTTCTGGGTGCTGGTTAAAGTGGCTGCCCTTGGTGATGCAGATTTTTGATCCCTTCATGAGCTTCAACCCCACAATGTCCCAATTCGGATTTTAGTCTCCCAGAGGAGTCACACATGCACAGCTGACAAGACAGGAAAAAAAAAAAAAAAAAAAAAAACAAAAAATTCCTAAAATGTTTAAAATGCAAATGAAGCTGGATTTCTGGAAAGCATCTGAGAGTCTATCAAGTTCCCTGAGCAGTTTTGTTGAGCTGTGACATTCAAAGGAACGTGGCAGAACAAGGCAGCTTCCCTTGAAGGAAAGGTATTGACTCACCAGCCTGAAATTTCCAGCTCTGTTTTCAAATCAAGCAAAATACAAACAGGCATATTTTGGGTGTTTAAGGCAGAGCTCTAGAGCTTCTCCTGTCACCACTCCATCTGTGCTGGCTTCCTTTTGATGTGCAAGTAAATAACATTGCCTGTATTCCGTGCACATATAAAATAATCGCCGCTGTCTGTCCTTTGCCGTTTGCGCCGCGGTTTAACGACGGTGTTTGGGGTGGGGAGGGGGCTGCAGCAGCCATAAAGTGGACAGAAAACAAGCTTCATCTTTGTAGCTCCGAAGAGCTGCATTATGGATGTTTTTAATCTCTTTGACCTTGTGGCAGGGAAGGAGGGAAGTGGAGAAATTGTGACAAACACCAGCGCTTTAATGCCAGGTTTGTTACTGCCTGGAGTGCCCTAAGGGTTAATGTAACAGTTTTAAGTCCTTCAATCACACCCACCCCCCCAACTACAGAACACTTCCAAATAATCCCTTTATAATAGACCCTTTTCCACAGATTGTATCTAACCCATGCATTAATGGGGCCCATTGGTGTCAAGCATTTCAACAAATTCGGGCCAGCCCCGGCTCTGGGAGCCCCTCTTCCCCCACAGACCTTAATGATCTTTTGCCCCTGTGACTTCGCTCCCCTGCTGCAGGGACAAAATTAAACCACCGCGGATGGCAAAATAGTTATTTGCTGCCCAGGCAATTACATCCTTCCAAAAGTCTCCATCACGGAAGGCCAGATGGACTTTATAGAAACCAGACCCGGGCCGCAGGTTTAATTATCATAGTCCTGTCAGAAGAGAGAGAAATTCTGAATGACTGCATGAAACGCACCAAAAAAAAAAAAAGCCTTGCACATGGATTTTTTTTCCTCCATAAAATTTTATGGCTTCTTAAAGAAACAGCATTCATATATTTTATGGGGCCTAATCATTCACTAATGCCTATATTAGTGCACCTGTGGCACTCAGCCCCATGGAAATTACAGCACTGGGCTCAGCCCCCTTCTCCTGTGTTCCCTTGTGTTATTGCAAAGCCCTTGTCCAAAAGGCAGCACATGCTCCAGGGATAAGCTGGGCTCATTTTCCTCAACTAGGAGTTGTTCTAATAAGGTAAAGAGATTTATGGACCTTTATCTACTGAAATTTTGGTTTGTCACTGTGTGGGCGAGGCTTGTACGAATAAAATCACCCTTCCTAATATATTGTTTTTAAAATGTATCCCTGGGCAGCTCGTGCTGGAGGGATTGGATGTGTTGTGTTGGATTCCTCTGCTGATTCAGTGAGAGAAGGAATTTCCATTGAATATTTTTCCCCTCAAGTAGCAGCACTTGCAGAGAAAGTGCTGAGAGCAGTTTGCAGCTATTTCCAGGGGCCACTGGGTTACAACTTGGTGTTATCCATCTGCTCACTGCTGCACACAAACCCTTCCATTTCCATTCAAATCCCACTCAGACCAGTGCAGGACCTCCAGATATTTGTCTGGGTGTTGTCTGACCTGTGTTAACAGACAGAAGCTCTGTGATCTCTGTTGGTCGTTGTCCCTCTTGCTCATCACTCTTGGCTGTTTATGTCTCAGTGTCTGAACTGAATGTCTTTACACCCCATCCCTCAGTCTCCTCAAGGTGTGACCACTCCAGTTATCCCAGTTTCCAGACCCTCATTCCCTTCTCTGTCTCCCTTCTCTGCCCCTTCCCTGCAGAGCGCTGCCCCCTCAGCTGCCATTCCAACATTTTTCATGTGAAAAGTGCTTCCCTCTCCTGAGGGCTGCGGTCCCTTTGTGTCCCCCAACGGGATGTAATTCCACAGAGGAGTTTTCATCCTGCCAGGGCAGCATTTCCCTCTATGGAGGGGACAGGTTATGACAAGAGCTCACCCAGCACAACCTTTGTGAGCTGGGCACTGGAGCCACAGAGCCCAGAGCTCCAGGGAAGCGTTTGTGTCCTGCCTTTTCCTCCTCCTCACATCCCTGGCAGGGCCAGGTCATTGTCACCAGCCCCAGGTCACAGCTGGGGGCAAAGGGTGCTTTGCTGGGACTTTCCCAGGCAGGATGTGGGAAGGTGAGACAGGGAAGGGAAGGGAAGGGAAGGGAAGGGAAGGGAAGGGAAGGGAAGGGAAGGGAAGGGAAGGGAAGGGAAGGGAAGGGAAGGGAAGGGAAGGGAAGGGAAGGGAAGGGAAGGGAAGGGAAGGGAAGGGAAGGGAAGGGAAGGGAAGGGAAGGGAAGGGAAGGGAAGGGAAGGGAAGGGAAGGGAAGGGAAGGGAAGGGAAGGGAAGGGAAGGGAAGGGAAGGTGCGACAGGGAAGGATGCGGGGAAGGTGAGACAGGGAAGGGAAGGTGAGACAAGGAAGGGAAGGTGAGACAGGGAATGATGCAGGGAAGGTGTGACAGGTTAGGGCAGGGCAGGGAGGACAGTGGCACCCAGGAACGCGTCTCCTCCGGCTGGAAAAGTCAAAATTCGCTAATGAGGTCCTGTCCAGCACCGCGCTGACAGCCCGGGACACGCTGGGTGTGTTTCTGCAGCCGCTGGAGTGAAGTCAGCCCCTCTGAAAAGCCGAAGCTTTCTCATTACTTCATGCGCTTGGCAGCCGCTCACGGCCTGGACGAGAAAATAAGAACTGATGTAGAAACATGGAAAAGAGAGTTTAGCGTTTCCAAACATTCTTCCCGGGGAGATGGCAGGAGGGGAGGAGGAGGCACTGCGCTGTCTCTGTGGTTTCTTTCTGCCGTGCTATCAGATGTGGGCAGAGATGCCGGGGAGGGGGAAGAAGACAGGGGGAGGATGAGGAGGAAAGGGGGAAGGATGAAGAGGAAAAGGGGGAGATGAAGAGGATAAGAAAGAGGATGAGGATGAGGATGAGGAGGATGAGGATGAGGAGGATGAGGAGGATGAGGAGGGCAAGGGGTGAGGAGGAGGACAGAGGTGGATGGGGAGAGTAAGGAGGAGAATGAGGAGAACAGGGGAAGGGTGAAGAGAACAGGAGAGGGTCCATGAGGAGAGCAGGGGGGAGAGGAGGAAGAAAATGGGGAGGATGAAGAAGGCAGGAGGAGGATGAGGAGGGCAGGGGCAAAGGGAGAAGGACAAGAGAAAGGATGAGGAGAGCAAGGGGAGGATGAAGAGGAAACGGATAAAGAGGAAAAAGTGGGAGGATGAGGAGGGCATGGGGATGAGGATGGCAGGGAGAGGATGAGGAGGGCAGGGGAGGATGAGGAGAGGACAGGGGAGGATGAGGAGGGCAGGAAGAGGATGAGGAGGATGAGGACAGGGGAGGATGAAGATGACAAGGGGAGGATGAGGAGGGCAGGGGGAGGATGAGGAGGACAAGGAGGAGGATGAGGAGGACAAGGAGGATGAGGAGGGCAGGGGAGGATGAGGAGGGCAGGGAGAGGATGAGGACAGGGGAGCATGAGGAGAGGACAGGGGGAGGATGAGGAGGGCAGGGAGAGGATGAGGAGGGCAGGAGGAGGAAGAGGAGAGGACAGGGGAGGATGAGGAGGGCAGGGGGAGGATGAGGAGGGCAGGGAGAGGATGAGGAGGGCAGGAGGAGGAAGAGGAGAGGACAGGGGAGGATGAGGAGGGCAGGGGGAGGATGAGGAGGGCAGGGAGAGGATGAGGAGGGCAGGAGGAGGAAGAGGAGAGGACAGGGGAGGATGAGGAGGGCAGGGAGGATGAGGAGGGCAGGGGCTCCGCGGGGCAATCCTGGTCCCTCCCAGCCGGGCGGCTCCAGCCCTGTCCTGGCGCTGCCCCGCAGGTACAAAGTGCGCTTGTATCGAGTGTATCGGCTCCAAACGGGGCTAGTAGTAAACTGAGACTATTTGGATAAACTCGCCGGCCCTCAGGACTAGAAAAGGAC
Organism: Zosterops lateralis; assembly: GCF_965231275.1. Classification (NCBI taxonomy): domain Eukaryota; kingdom Metazoa; phylum Chordata; class Aves; order Passeriformes; family Zosteropidae; genus Zosterops; species Zosterops lateralis. Next base: position 4,696,260 of record NC_139782.1, on the reverse strand, counting down.
TTTTGTTCACCTAAAGAAAAAGACTGTTCCATTTCCATAGGATGGCTGGATCCCGTCCAGTAAAAACTGAGCTTGAAGTATAAAAAATGATCAGGAGTGTCAAACGAAGGATCTTTTACTTGAGGTCAGATATTTATTTTTATTTATTAGCGTGTGAGATCTCCATCTCTGGCCGGGCTTTGGGCTCAGGCAGCGTCTCTCACAGGAGCATCGTCCGGCACAAAGAGCGCCTTGTGCCGGGGCCGGGGGAGCTCCGGGGGCCCTCCCGGTGCTCTCTGGCTTTTCCTGCTGTTGTGGTTTGAAAGCAAAATGAATGAGAGGCTCCAAGTCAGAGATATAATTTAATAAGAAGAAAAGTAAAAAGGTAAAAATAAAATAAAATAAATGCAATAACGCAAAGGATCACTGACAGGGTCAGAACACACCCTGAGCAGGGTGGTGGGAGCAGTCCAGGTGAGGGGCTCTTCCTGAAGCAGTGATCCCACAGAAAGGTCTGGGAGCTCTGCTCCTCTGGGAATCCAGTGGCTCAGGGCTGCTTGTCCTGTCCCAAATCCCAGATTCTCTCCAGGTGGGAATGCTTGGCTCCTCCCCCTGGGCATTGGGAGCATCTCCCAATGGGATGAGGAGTCGTGCAGTGGCTCCTTGATGGCCCATTAAACAGAGAGAGCTCCTGGAGGGAGTTCCCTGTGAGTCCTGGGCAAGGCATTGATGGGCCATGAGCAGAAGAGCCCAAAGGAGGGGCCTGGGAAAACACTGCCCCACCTGGTTTCAAGAGTTCATGAAGATGGTGATGGAATAAATACTTTGTGTACATCCTACACTACAACCCAGGACACCTGCCTTGTTTTCTGCCTCCCTGGGACGGGGACAGGGTGAAACTCTTCCCTTCAGCACCAGGTTCAGTGGCTGCTGTTGGACCCGGGCTGGCACAGCCAGGTGTGTTTGTACAACACCCGAGCATCACCGGCTGTGATGTTTGTTCCTTTACAAAGCCAACATTTCTGTGTCATTTACAGGCAAATTTTTCTTTTGGCTCTTGAAACAGGCAGGGCAAAAGCTCTGGCAGAGCCTCTGCTCCGGTTCAGTCCTTCTGTGGGAGGCAGAGTGAGACAGGGCATAGCTTTTTGTCTCATTTTGGGAAGTTAACACTGACACAGGAGTGCAGGGAGGGAGCAGTTTGGGGCAGCACAGGCAGATTTGTTAATCAGAGCAGAGGAAAAGTGAATGAGAGAGCTGGAGTGCTCTGAACTCATCCGCAGAACTTCTTTTATGCGATTCTCCAGCATGAAATGTCAAAGACACACTTGGTGCAAATATTTCCCTAGGATTTATTTTTATCTAATCACTTATGAAATTTTTACTGACTCTAAAGACCAGATTTTCTCAGCACCCATAAAGCCACGTTTTCCTCCCTTAATTAAACCGTTTTTTTGTCCATGAGGTTTTGTTCGCACACTGACTACATCAATATAAATATATCTCTGCAGGGTAATTAATAAAAGCAGGCAGCTCCAGGGAGAAAGCAGATGTGTCATATCATCTTTGTGTGCTCAGCTATTGCACAGTTCTTCCAAAAAAAAAAAAAAAAAGTGAAGAATCACCCCCAATTAAATGTAATGTGGCTTATGTATGTTCCCATTTAATTTGCTAAAATTGAATTTATGTTCATCCTCAGAGAACTCCCAGGGCTGCCAGATACAGGCAGGAATCATTTATACCATGGATTGGTTTAAAAGCTGCAGGATTAGAGCACAAGAAACTGTTTCACCAGCATTTCAAGGCTTGGGCAGCTGCTTCAACTTTTGTGTGAGTGTCTGTGAAGGGAATGGAGACAAAAAGGTCCTCACCATGTTTGTTTGTTTTGGATGCTGAAGCGCTGCTTAAAAATGTGATAATTTCTACTTAGCATTAAATTAATGCTTTTTGGGAGGGTTGAGAGGGTTTTAAGGCTTGTGTTCTATAAATGAGAATTTTAAACTTCAAAGTAAGAAGAAATTTATCACAAAAAAAAAAAAAAAAAAAAAAAAAAAAAAAAAAAAAAAAAAAAAAAAAAAAAAGGTGTTTCCATCTGTTAATGAGGAAGTCTTTGAAATCTTTATCAGGTGAAACTTCTAAATACCTCAAGTCTGATTTTCTTCCCAAGAGTATTTGGTTTTAAGAGACAAAACCATCCTCAGATTTATTGTAACTGAGAGTTGACTGAGAAAATAATCATAGAGTGGTTTTGGTTGGAAGAGACCTTAAAGATCAGAGTGCTCCAGAAAGGAGGAGAGTTCCATTTTCCTGCCCAGGGAATCCTGATGTATAAAGGAAATATTTGTCATCCTCATCTTTGGGTGGAAATCTGCCTTTCTGAAAGGTGAGAAATTAGCTCCAAAGGCGGATGCTGGGATATTTTTTGTCCTTCCCATCTGGCTTCAGAGCAGCCCTAATTAAAAGGAGCAGAGGTCTTGTCCTGGTGGGTCAGGACGTGGATCAGGGAGGGCAGGGGGAGGCTGGAGCTGCTGGGTCCTGTCTCTCAGGCTGGGCACAGGTGTCTGTGGCAGATAAGGAATCCTGAGTGGAGGTTATCAGCATCTCCCTTAACTCAAACCTGCCCCTGCTGAGCTATCTGGAGTGTCAGATCAGGTTTGTTTTGAGCGCTGCTGTCAGAGAACCAGATGTGCTGGCAGTGCCTCAGTAAAACAACCTGAGCAGAGGCATCGGGGTCCCCCTGACTCGCCGCTCTCGTGGCCCCATCCCAGCCCTCACCTCCACACCACCACCCTGCTCTGCTGTCTTTTCACCCAGAGATGGGATCAGATCCCAGCTGGAGATTTTGAAATGTTGTTTCAGAGCGTATTCAAAGGGCAGATTTATCATTAGAATCAATTCCCTGGGATGTATCATTTCATAAGTAGGTGAATTGGCTCGGGGTAAAGTTCACCCTGACGGCACTTGGGACTGTGCAGTTTTACCCTTGTACTTCCTTGTGGCTGAGATTTCAGCTCTTTTGGTGATGTCAGACAAGATACTGCATTGCTTTCAGCTGCAGAGAGGGAAATCATTTAATCAGTCCCTCCTTGTCATAATTTGGAAAGAAGGAACAAGGTTTGGCTGGAAGGTTTGTGAACCTCTCACGGATGTCTCATCAACCGACCAGCAGAAAATTATTGGTTCAGAGATTTTGGTGGAAAATGAGCACCCTAGAATGTCTTTACAAGAAGTGACTCACTGTGTTGGGGGGAAAAAATAACCATATTCACGGCATAAATCTGAGGGCAGAACACTTTGCACATTTTCTTTGTGTATCTGTGAGTGAGATTGTCGCTAAACCCGCAGGCAGGTGTCGAGCTGGGTTGGGGGGGACTCCTCTTCTGTAAAAGACTTTAATATCTTTAGGTGAGAACTGACTCCAAAACTTTCTTTTCTCGCACAGAAGAAAATTTGAGGCAAAATGTCCACCCTGGTTCTGATTTCAGTGATGTTCACATTGAAGACAAACTGTGTGTAATGGTTACAATTGAAGAAGTTCTTGCTCAAGATTCATGTCCCTCGGGAGGCAAACCAGCCCTGGAGCAGATTTTCTGGGAGCACATTTTCTGGGAGCAGATTTTTCCTGGAAGTGACCCTGAGGATCTGCTTTTCTGACCTCGCTCTCACTCTTCAGCCAATATCCAAAGGCAAGGGGTTGGGATAACCCTTTAAAAAACCCTCAGAGAAAGGAATTTTTGACTGTGGAACAGTTTCCTCATCCCAGATCCTTGTTGCCCTTCCAGCAGCCCAAGGCAAGGGGAGCAGCTGGTGGTTGATGCTCTGAGCCTCATGATTGTGTCCCCCCTGCCCTGCCCACACTGAGCACCCCAAAATTCCTTCACAGGAGGGGTCAGCCCTTCCTTTGTGCTGGGAAGACACATTCAGCCAATATCCAAAGGCAAAGGGTTGGGATAACCCTGGGTGCTTTAAAAAACCCTCAGAGAAAGGAATTTTTAACTGTGAAACAGCTCCCTCCTCCCAGATCCTTGTTGTCCTTCCATCCAGCAGCCCAAGGCAAGGGGAGCAGCTGGTTGATGCTCTGAGCCTCGTGGTTGTGTCCCCCCTGTCCTGCCCACCCTGAGCACCCCAAAATTCCTTCACAGGAAGGATCAGCTCTTCCTTTGTGCCAGGAAGGCACTCTTCAGCCAATATCTGAAGGCAAAGGGTTGGGATAACCCTGAGTGCTTTAAAAACCTAGAGCAGAGAAATTTTTAAACTCTGGAACAGCTCCCTCATCCCAGATCCTTGTTGTCCTTCCAGCAGCCCAAGGCAAGGGGAGCAGCTGGTGGTTGATGCTCTGAGCCTCATGTTTGTGTCCCCCACTGCCCTGCCCACCCTGAGCACCCCAAAATTCCCTCACAGGGAGGGTCAGCCCTTCCTTTGTGCTGGGAAGACACATTCAACCAATATCCAAAGGCAAAGGGTTGGGATAACCCTGGGTGTTTAAAAAACCCAGAGCAGAGAGGAATTTTTAACTGTGAAAGAGCTCCCTCATCCCAGTTGTCCTTCCATCCAGCAGCCCAAGGCAAGGGGAGCAGCTGGTGGTTGATGTTCTGAGCCTCGTGTTTGTGTCCCCCCTGCCCTGCCCACCCTGAGCACCCCTAAATTCCCTCACAGGAAGGGTCAGCCCTTCCTTTGTGCTGGGAAAGCCTCTTGCCCTCAAGTTTGGTGATATTTATAAGACAAACCAGCGGGCAGGTGTTGTGCAGGATGTCGGGCAGTGGTGGGAGCATGGGACAGATTTAGCACCTTCTCCGGGTCATGTTTTCGGTAAATATCGCCCTGAAGAGATCACACATCTCAGCCCTCCGAGGGGTGAGCAGCACCTCGTGAGAGAAAAATCTCTCTGGGGCTGTTTTGTTTCCTGAGCTCCTCAAAGAGGAGCTGGTGCTGTTTTCAACCCACGGGGGAACCTCGAATATCCTCTGGTTCTCTTTCTCAGTGCCAGCCCAGCTCACAAACTCATCTATTTCACACCTTCTACAGAGCACGAGAGCAGGGGCTGCCGAGCAGCTGCCGCTGGCCCTGCTGCTGATAACAAAGGTTATAAGGACTTGGCTTCCCTGTCCCAGTGTGGCCTTGGGGGGGTTTCCTGTGTGAGGGGAGCCGAGGTGCAGCTGTGCTGATGGGGGAAGGCACAGCCCTGCTTTGGGTTGCTTTTTAGTGGGGTTTTTATTTTATTCTCCTCTTTTTTGGGTGTGTTGTTGTTTTGTTTTGGGGTTTTTTTTTGGTGCATGTGTGGGGTTTTTTGGTTTTCTGGTTGGTTGGTTGGTTGGTTGATTGTTGTTGTTCTTGCTGTTGTTTTTATGATTTTTTGGGGGTTTTTAGTCAATCTCTGTTCTGAAAGTGTCAGGTCATGGTTAAACCATTGGAATACGTAGTCTTTGGGCCTGTAAATTCATGGCTTTTAAAGCCAGCAGGAAAAGAGGTGCACACATCCAGGTGAATGTTCCTGGATTGCTGCCTTGTTGTTATCTATGCTGGCCGGGAAAATAAGGAGGGATAATTGGATAATCATCCTCTATTAACCTTCTAAAATTAGTGCTAGAAGAGTGTGATACCTGTGTGTCTTGGGGCTTGCCTTGGCACGCTGAACCACATCTCTGGCAGGTTTTTGGTGGTGATTCCCTTCTTTCCATGGTTGTATCTCGCTGTTGTGTGGTGGTGCCAGTCAGTCCTTGTTTGAGCAGCGCCTAAAGCAGGGTGCAGGAGCTCTGGGAGGAGACAGAAGTGAGAGCAGCACAGTGGCTGTCATTGCATGGGTGCAGCTGGCACCAGTCACACGTGGAATAAAAGTCCACATCCTTTCCAGCCTCTCCAGACATTCAGCACTTTGGCCTCGTTGCACTGCTTACAGCAGTAAGTTTAGTTCCCTTCATTTCTGATTCCCAGTAATTTTCATTCTTGGCAGAAAGTTTGATTTGTGCTGTGCTGAGGTGTCCAAACATGGCCCAAGCACCAGAACCAGGGTAACTCCAGGTATCAAGCTTTAAGAATAACACTCCTAGTTTTCAGGAGTGAAACACCCAGGTGTGTCCATCAAATACACCCCAGGGCACGGGTTTCCTTGTCTGTGTCCCCTTTTTACTTGAACTTGAGCCATTTATCCCCAAATCTATTAATTAAAGGGAAAATGAGTGCTATTTCAAGCCCCCTCAGCTCTCTGAATTCATTCATCTCTCTGTGGGGCACCTGGATAAGAGTTGTTGGAATTTGTTTCATGTGTTATTAACGACCCACTGTAATCCCAGAGCGTTTGCAGGGGCAGGCAGGGGATTTGCCAGGGCTGTTGGGTGGCAGTCTGGATTCTTCTCAAGAAAGAGGCTCAGAGGAGACCATCAGACAATCTCATTTCATGGGGGTCCTCTCCTGTTGGGACCTCCAGCGGCCTTTGCCAGGCTGATGCTTTGGAGCTGACATCAGCACCAGGAATGGGCACTTCAAGGCTCTGCTACTTTTTTGGCCAGAGTGTGAAATGGGTTTGGCACTGAGTGCTGCCCATAAATCACCCTGGAGAGGCCTCCACGCTCGTGCTGTTCCACAGCTCCGTTCCCAAAACGTTACTAAAACCAAGCTGGAGTAATAAGAAATTATTTAAAGCAAGCAGCAGCTCCCTCTGTCCGTCCTGTTCCAGTAGAACTCCCAGGATTCACCTCCAGAATCTGACCAGAATTTATTTTTCAAGGTTGGCTGTATTTTCCTCCCACCAGAAGCACCTTTTGGGTATGGATAATGGAAGCAGCTTTGCCTCAGTGCAGGGAGGACTCTTGGAGAAATTACCATCAGAAAATGTTCCCATCTTCATACAATAAAGTTCTGTTCAGCCTCTGTGCCTGCTCCCTTCTGCCAGGGGAGCTGCCCTGCTCTTCCCTGCCCCTGGGCTAATTGGCACCGGGTCATTGGGGAGCCATTTGAGCCCACATGGACCTTTGGAAATAGCAGCAGAGGAATCAGACCCTAAAGCGTTTTGGATCACCACAAAAGCTCTGGGATACAAGTGATTTGTGTCTGGTTTAACCCCTTGGAACAGCCCTGGGAGCTCAGCCCTGCTGCACCTCCTGCTGCTGCTCCCTCTCCCCAGTGCAGTGAAATGTCCTGAGACTCCAAATCGTAGCCTCTGTCTTTCTTTTTTTATCAGAGGAAGATTTCTCCCAAGTTCCCACTTTTTTCTTCATCTATTTAGAACTTTACAATTACAATTCTTTTGGAACGAGCCAAAACGCTGTAGGACACAAAAATGGGATGTCCTGAACTCTTTCAGTGCAGAGGAAAACATCAAAGTTTTTTGTGTGTGTATATTACAAAGAACTGGAAATCCCTTCCCTTGCCTCGTGTGTACAATATCTGAGGCAGCCCTGGGATTTGATTCGAGCAGAGATTTTTATGGTTTACTGTTTAATTTAAATCAGTGTGGTATGAATTACGTTACTGGTGAAAAATGAGCTTTTGTTGAGATAAATGCCTGCCATCAGCTTGGAAGTCGTCTTCTGTTTTGACATCTCTGCTCGGTGTTTTTCTGCGTGGTGATGGGATGTTGCTGTGCAAGGGGAGCTGATGGCCCTCAGAGAGGAGGAGAGTGGGGGAGAGAAACCAGGGGGTGGGATTGGCTTCCACCAACAGGAATCAGCATTGGTAGCACCTTCTGTGTTATTCAGGGTGTCTCCTGGGCAGCAAAACTGCGTCTTCAAGATGGGAATAGAAGGAATTATAGGTACAAGGGAGGGAAAGCAGAGCCAGAGTGGATTTCTCTCAAGATTTCTTGATTTCTCCTCTTTGCCCTGTTGCTCCGTATCTGTGGTGCCTCCCTGCTGTGGAGAGCAGGAGATGCTTTCCTGGAGATTGTATTTAATGGGTGGAAATGTAAATTTAAGGTAAATAATGTCCTGTATGATTCTTGCTGCTGTTGGTTCCTCCTGAGGCTTTGTGTGTAGGGTCAGGTCTGATGTTCCTTCAGGTGGAGCAAATCTGTGGTGCCTGAAGGGCACAGCAGTGCCTCTGCAGCTTTTTCCAGCCCTTTTTATCCTGATGCAGAGCAGACTTGGGAAACACTCACTGTGCTGGTGTGCAAGAGAAGAGCAGTTAAGAGTGGGCAGCCCTTCAAAAGGCTTTGCTGGATCCAAACGCTGTTCAGAAATCCAGCCTTGCTTCCCAAGCTCCTGTGAGCCTCCAGGCTCCTCTGCTTGGAACCTGGACAGGGACTTTTGGGAGAAAACAGCCTTTTTTTCATGTGATTCCTCATGTGCTTTAGATGTGGTGGGGGAAAAGAATGAGAAGGTTATTTCTTGTGACAGAAATATGTCCCAGGACTTGCCTTCCCTGGGATGTTTTTCCTCCAGACCTTTCATGAAGCCAGAGGATGCAGCAGCCCAGCAGCAGCTCAGAAATGCACACACCAGTGGAAAATTCCCACTGCAGACATGGGGCTTGGGTGGGAGTGGAAGTTCAAAGACATCCAGCCCTTTAAAAACCTGAATTGGTCTCTCTCTCATGGGCTACAGCAGCGCTCTGCCTCCCCTGAGCCAGCAGTGGCTTTGGGCACCGCAGTATCACCAAACTCAACACTGTCACCAATCTCAACACTGTCACCAAACTCAACATTGTCACCAAAGTCAGCAGTGTTCCCAAGCTGAGCAGTGTCATTGGGCTCCACAGTGTCATTGGGTTCAGCAATGTCACCAGGCCTGGCAGTGTCACCTGGCTCCACAGTGTCTCTGCCTGGCATCACCAATCCCACTGGCCCCAGTGCAATCCAGCTGGGTTTCCTCACACTCATGGTTCTCCCAGCTCTTGGCTCAGTTTGGAAGAGGCAGAAATGTGCCTGTTTGACAGGGAGAACCATAAAGGTTTGTTTTCCTCCCCTCTGAGCATTCACAGTGTTTGGACATGCTGGGTTTTGTCACAGAGCCGCTGGGTCCTGTGCTGTGCTGGGGGAAAGCTGAGGATCTACCTGCAGAGGGGAGGGGATGAGGGTGGTGAGGAGACTCTTGAGGACAGGATCCTGCTCCCAGAGCCAGGGGGATGAACTGAGCTCTGTGATCCTGCAGCCATTAACAGCCTTAGAACTTGCACTGCCCATGTCCCAGGGGTCACACTGAGGATGAGAGTGCGACCATCACAGGCCGGGTGGTGGTGAGAGCTCTGCAGCCTCTTCTCTCTTTATCTGCTGCGTTTGGAGCCGGGACCTCCTTCCAGGACCTTCCATTTGCACGAGAAGTTTACTGTACATCACTCAAAGGGGCTCTCCCTGAGTACACTCCGAGCTTTTCATGTGGCCCTGAGCAGACAAGTCGGGTTTGGCTCAGCTGCTCTTCCCAGCCCTTTCCAGTGCTATGACCTGTTTTTGTCTGACACGTTTCTCATTAACTCTTTGTCAAATCACCAGGAAGCCTGCTTAATTGCAGGCAGAGTGCTGAATTTATGAGTTCATCTAGGCTTCGTGTCTACACATTGACAGAGGTGTTTCTCTGGATGAAGTCTTGTTCTCTTCATTTCGTGGCAAGAATGGACTTTCTGTTTCAGTTACTTCTGAAAGTCATAAATTGCAGCAGTCCCTCCCTTCCCTTTATTTAAAAGAAACACAACAAAACTTCATGGCAACAGTTTATTGCTCTAAATCAGCTTGTGGGTCATTAAAGCAAAAAAAAAAAAAAAGGGGGGGGGAAAGAAAAAAAATCTCCAACTCCTGCCAAATAAAATGTGCACATCAGCCAAGCTGTCAGAGGCAGATCCTGCGACCATGGGATGAGAAGGTTTATTACACTCTGGGCTTCTGGGGAGGGATGTTATAGCAACAGGACGCTGGGTCAGTGATGGCAAACTCCTGGTTGCTCCGTTTCTCCATGCACACTAGGAATCCATTAAGCCAACTGACGACAGATCCGCAGGCATTCCAGCCCCCCGGCACACCTCTGCCGGGGCCAGACCTGGGACGCTGCCCATTAAAATGTGAAAGAAACAACCCAACGGAGAGCCCACAAATTAGAGGGGCAGGAAACCTCAAATGATGTGCAAAAAAAATTGTAAACGTTCGAGAGGATTTTTCCATAACTTCTGCCCCCATAACTCAGCATTTCTGATGTTAATAAATTACGGAGCGGAGCCTCTGCGAGATCAAGGAGCCTTTTGGATCCAAACTCTGAGCGCTGCTCGGCAGACGGCAGATGAAGCTGCAAAGTGAGCCCTGGAACATGACAACAATTTCCTTTTGGCTGGCTGGGGATGGGTCTGAAGCACAGCCACAGCCGGAGCTCTGGCTCTGCATCCCAAATCCGTGTCTCTGCTGAGGGCCAGTCAGAGCCCTGTAATCCCAGGGAACGTGAAGGTGCATTTGTTTGGAGGGGATAGAACTGGAGAGAAGGAGGCTGGGGGACTTCAGAGTTCTGTGAAAGCCACAGAGAACGACTCCACAACACAAAACCATGGCACTGTTCCTGGCAGGGAAAGGAAAGGGGGATTGGGAATTCTTAGATGAGCTGTTGGATTCAAAGACAAAAGTGCTGGGAGGTGCCGTGGGTTAATAAATAAAGACTGAACTCACCATCTGCAGCAGAAGGAGAAAAGATGAACAGCAGTTTTGGCGTGTTCAGTGATGAAAAAAGAAGTGGGGGAAAATCCACGGTGGGGTGGGAGGGATAAAATGGAAGAGCGGCCAGAGGAAGGGCTCCCACAATAATTAACTTTCTGAGCGTGTCCACAGGCTGCAGGCCAGATGAAAGTCTGCTTTTCCAGCACATCTCCAGGGCAGGGGCTGTCCCTGGCTGCTGGGGTTTAACGTGGGGACAAAGAAAAAGGGACAAATGTTGTTCCTGCAGGGAGCACAGCTCTGTGGGGCAGGGGATGCCGGGTCTCAGAGCCAAGGGGATCAAAGAGGTGAAATGCATTCCCCAAAACTGACTGGAACAGCAGCACATGATGGTCATAGACTTGCAAAACCAGCACCAATTACTAATTATAAACTGATTTTATTTTGTTTTCTCCTCTCCAGTATCTTCCCACTTTTTTTTTTTGCCTCTCCTTTCCCTCTGACAACTTCTTTTAATGTCTAAGCCAAATTACTCTCAGGAGAGTCGTCTCCAGTGATACAGAGCCAGCCTGAGCAGAGAGCACAGGCAGAAATTCCATGGCAGCTCCAAGTCAGAGTCCTGCTAATAATTACACTGGATTTTCTGATGGGTTTTTTCTTCCTTTGGCATCTCTGGGGTTTTTTGCTGCTGGTGCTAAATATCTGATGTCAGCCTTTACCTGCCCAGGAAAAGAGGGATGGATGGTTTTGTGATTGAAGCTGCTGCCGAGTCCTGCATAGGGAGGGACTTAATTTTGGCTTTAACTCTAAATAAACAGATTTAATTGAGCTGGAGATGCCTGTTGTGGTTAAAGCATCCCCAAGTGGGTGGCTGTGGGGAGCTGAGCCTTCCAGGAGTGGGGTGAATCCCTCTGTGCTTCCATCTGGGACATTTAGTTTGCCCATCCACAAATTTTTTTTGCCTCCGTTTTACTTCTCCACCTGTCCTAGAGCACGAGGTATCTTTTGGTTCTTCAAAAGAAGAGAGAAAAAACCAATGCTCCATGAGCATCCCCAGGAGCATTTTCAAACTGGAATCTCCCTTTTTTTTTTTTTTTCTTTTTTTTTACTTACTGACAAAGACTTGTAAACAGTTGGTTTGCAGAATTTCGCCAGAGGAAATTTCTGATTTCCTTCTGGTCTGAACTGGAAGAAGATGTGGTAAAAGGTTTCAGTTTGTTTTTCCGGAGTTTTCGCAGGTGGCGGGGGGAGGGAAGAGAGACTTAAAATATTTTTTTCTGTGTGTGAACATTTGACAGAAGAAAGAACAGATAGTGCAGATAGTGCTGGGTGACTGCTGCTGTGCTCCTCGGGGCTTTTAAGCTGTGAAATAACTCTGATAGAGCCCATCGGCGAGGAGCGCGAGCGTGTGAACCTGATCTTTAATTAGAGGTGTTGGCCACAGAGGGCTGAGCTGGCCCCACCAGCTGCCCTGGCTCTGGAACTGGTCCTGCAGCACTCTCAGACCAGCCGATCACCCCATTTATTCCATTTTCAGGCTCCTGGTCGATGCCAGCAGAGGGATGAGGGGTGGCTGGGCTCAGTCCCCATGTCTGGCCTTTGGGCCCTGGTGCCAGGTTCTGTTTGTGGAGGGCACTGAGAGTGTGTGAGAACAGCAGCTCAGGTTCTCAGGCTCTCCCAGCACCTCTTTTTCTCTCGTTTTGATCTGTCAGATTTCACACCCTCAGCTTGGGTTTTAATGCCCCACGCAGATAAAACCACAGAGTTTCAGGTGATTTCGAGCTACGGCAGAACCTCCTCCCGAGGCTCAGCTGGTGAGCAGGACCCTGCAAAATGAATTTGAGCTGAATTCTGGGCTCTCCCAGGCTCTCTGCCTAGAACAGGGGTTTGGAACTAAATTATTCTTAAGGTCCCTTCAATCTTAAGCCATTCCATGGCCCTAAGTGTCCTCTCAAACAATCCTCAAAGATGGAAGAGACCATCTGTAAGATACAACTGTGAAATAAAAAACTCTTATTTGTGTGTCCTGGATTTGCCATCTTGTGTTCCCAGGGCCACTGAATGTCACCAATTGATGGCACTGGGAGGTTTGTGGGCTGCTGGTTCCTCAAACCACGACAAACTCTGCCCAAACTCTTCAGTGGCTTCAGACCAGCTGAGCATCAATGATTTGTCTCATTTGCTTTTCCAAACATTTTCCCTGGGAGCTGCTGTCCCTTGGTGTCTGGGTGTGTCCCCACTCCAGGGGTTGGCTCAGCTGGGCCACTCAATTTGGGGTCGAACAAACCAAGAGAAGCTCTTTGTCTCACCAGCTTTAGGCAGTCTTGGTCTTCCTGGAGCTCCCTGAAATAGAGCAGGAGTTATTGATATTTTAGGTTGAGTAAACTCAGGAATGTTTCAGCCACATTAAGAACAGGTTTTATTGTTGGTTTTTTGTTTTGTTTTGTTTTGTTTTTTAATTAAAACTTCCAAACAGCACAGAATTGGCTTCCTGTGCCATCAATGCCCACCTCAGACCTTTGGTGCTGTCAGTAGATGACCAAGGGAGTCTAGAAAGTTCCAGGGTCTAGTTAGGGATGAGTGAATAACCATGAGTGTTCCCAGGCAGAGGATGAATGAAGAAACTGAGCACAGTCAGGTTTTTTCTCACACCAGTTCTGTCCCAAAAACGTTCTGGGAGAAATTGCAGCACTTCAGTGATTCCCAGTGCCATGTTCTGATGAGGAAGGAAGAAGCCCAGTACTAATGGTGGGATTTTCCCTCAGCCAGGGAGCTGGAGAAGGAAGGAAGGGCTGGTGGAGGGGATGAGACCAGGAAATGTCTGCTGGGACCAGTGCAGGGAGCTGGGAGCTGTCCTGGTGGTTCTGGCAGGAATTCAGAGCTGGGAGCCAGAGTCTGACCTGGACCTGTCCCCCTGAGATTCCTCAGCCCAGCCTTAGGCTGGACTTGTTGCTGTCATCACCGGGCTTTAATTTTTTTCCTCTCCTTTGTTTTCCCTCCTTTTTTCTTTTTTCTGTATCTTGAAATAGATGGAAAAAAATATAATCGTATCCCACGAGATCCTGAGAGAATTAATTGCTAGTAAAAGCATGTTAAGAGCTTTTGATGACTGAAGTAATTTGCACTGACACAGGGGCTGGTCGGGGTAGAGGGAAATCTGAATCTCAGGAAAAAAGGAGTTTCTGGAGCAGGGAGGCCCATTTAGGAGCAGAGCAGAGCCTTGCTATGCTGGGACTCAAAGGGCTTCTCCTTGTTTTCAGGGTGTCCTGTGTCATTTTTAAAATGTGCTTTTTTTGAGTGAATTACAAACCGGATCATCCCAAAGGTTGTTCTGGAATGCTGAGCATCTCCTCTGCCTCTGTCACCAAACTCCACTGCCTTAAGAGAGGAAAAGTCTCTTCCTGGCAAACCAGTGACTTTCTTTGGACTGCAAAGACTTTTTTTCTCTTTTTTTCTTTTTTTTTTTTTTTTTTTCCCACACCTGGACTTTAAATATCTGAGAGGTTTTACTTTGAAGGATTCCTCTCTTTCACAGCAGCCAAATTGTATCTCACCTCCAGCCACACAGATGTGGCCAGTGAATTTCTCAGGCTGCACTCAGATAAATGAAAGCAGTGCATTGGGTAAAGCGGGTTTTTTTAAAAATAGAACCTCACAGCTCTGTGGAAAGTGACCTGGTTTGAGAGTTTATTGAAAGGTTTGTAATTAAAAATTATCCTGCATGAAAGGATGAAACAGATGATGTGAAGATGGAGCAGTTAAGGAGCTTGTCACAAAAATCAGTGCAATGTGGAGGAGTTCCCTGCTTTGATTACTTGAGCTGTGCTACCAGAGCTGTGTTTTCCAGAATATTTGTAGTCCTGAACCTTTTACTCATGGACCACTCTGAGGTGTGTCCTTGGAGGTTCTGCCAGCCAGGACCTTCAGACAATGGTTGAGATCTGATTTTATTCTCGTCACAAGTCTCTTTATCAATTATATCCATCACCCACCTTTCTCCTTTCCATTTTTTGTTTGGAGTTGTGCCCTGCAAACCCTTTTCCCCCCTCTCCCCCCTCTGTAGCTGCCCTTTGGCCCCAGCTGACCCCTGTCCTGTCCCGTTCTCCGCAGATTCCCGATGCCCTGGGCACTGAGAAGTTCTGTGCTGACGCCGGCCAGGGCGGGACTGGGAACTGGCTGAAGTACATCCGAGTGTCCTGTTCCTGCGACGAGCAGAACCTGGCTGTGTGCCACATCAACGAGCAGGTAAAAGTCCTCTGGACACAGCACGGCCTGGGGGCTTGGCCAGGGGGGCTGGGCAGTGGCAGCATCCAGGGAAGGTGATGGGTCAGCCCTGGGAGAAGCTAAAACCTCCAGATTTATGGTCCTGTCCTTGACTGAGGATCCAGCCCCTGACTGAGGATCCTGTGCCTTAATCAGGATCCAGACCCTGACTCAGGATCCTGTCCCTGATTCATGATCCTGTCCCTTACTCAGGATCCTGTCCCTAACTCAGGATCCCATCTCTAACTCAGGACCCATCCCCTGACTCAGGATCCTGTCCCTGATTTGTGATTCTGTCCCTAACTTGTGATCCAGCCCCTGACTCAGGATCCAGCCCCTGACTTGTGATCCTGCCCCTGATTCGTGATCCTGTCCCTTACTCAGGATCCTGTCCCTAACTCAGGATGCAACTCCTAACTCAGGATCCCATTCTTGATTCAGGATCCATCCCTTGACTCAGGATCCTGTCCTTGATTCATAATCCTGCCCCTGACTCAGAATCCAGCCCCTGACTCGTGATTCTGTCCCTGACTTGTGATCCAAGCCCTGACTCAGGATCCAACCTCTGATTCAGGATCCAGTCCCAGACTCAAGATCCTGCCCCTGACTCAGGATCCAGCCCTTGGCTCATGATTCTGTCCCTGACTCAGGATCCTGCCCCTGACTCAGGATCCAGCCCTTGGCTCATGATTCTGTCCCTGACTCAGGATCCTGCCCCTGACTCAGGATCCAGCCCTTGGCTCATGATTCTGTCCCTGACTCAGGATCCTGCCCCTGACTCAGGATCCAGCCCTTGGCTCATGATTCTGTCCCTGACTCAGGATCCTGTCCCTGACTCTGCTGGTGGTGGAGAAAATCCTGTCAAACCCAGGTTATGGCACCAAACCCCATCTGGGACAGCTGGAAACCAGCATTGGAAATGGGAACTATGGAAATTGTGGCCAGGGAGGGTGGGGAGGGTGATCCTGGGGTGGAAATTCAGATTTTGTCTGTTTTTAAGAGGAAAGTGAGAGTGGGAGGTGGTTTGGAGTGTGCTGAGGAGAAAGTTGAAATCTCCTGGGCAGGTTACAGCAGGGCTGGTGAAGCAGTCCCTGGGTGGGGGTTATATGGAATTAACAGGACTTTGATGATGTTTGCAAAGTTCCTTCACCCAAAAGTGGATTGAAGATGAGCAATTGACATTTTGAGCTTCACAAACCTGCAACCGAGTACAACTCAAATAGAAATTACTGTTCACACCTAAACTAAATGAGAAATATTGTCTTAGCAGGCAGGAGGCAGATTTGGGGCTGGGAAGGGCTTTTTGGGATGTTTCCAGCTGCTCTGGGCTTTCATCAAACCCAGTGAATTCATAATTCCCAAGTGGCCAAGGTGCCTTTTGGATACCAGCTCCTGCAATAGAAGAGCATTTGAACTCTTGGAGACTCAAAATAAAATTTCTAGGCTGCAAATTGAAGTCTTTCATCCTGGTCCTAGGAAAACTGTCCCTGGGAATGCTGAACTACCAAATCCCACAGCAAGAGTGTCACACAGTGCCAAAGGGACTGAGGTTAGGAGGGTACAAAATGCTTTCAGACTTTATTAGTTTTGATTTAGCAGGAGTTGTGTGCCCATAAAAGGAGGATGTTGCAGCTTCTTCCTGAGCCTGAGCAGCTGAAGCTGAGCTGGGCTCTCACACTCAGGTGTGTGTTCCTGGCCAGGGTTACACTGGGTTTTAAAAATCATTTAAAGCTGGGATAAATTTAGAAAATTTGTGTCAACTTCCAACTCTGTTTCCTGTGCACCAAACCTCAAATGAGGCTGCTCATTTTAGGGGAGATTCTGCAGGTCAGAGGGGAGGACTCTGAGCAGGGAGAGCTCCAAATGGAGAGATCCCCAAAGGGAGAGGACTCAGGGACATCTCAAACCCTTCCCAGAGTAAATCCCAAAGCCATTTTCCAATCTCTGTTGATTCCTATCTCGTGCTGTCTCTTGGTGCTGAGAGCTTTAACTTCATTTATTTCACCAGGGGACACATTTTTCCCTAACACAAAGCAGGATAAAAGTTTGATCTTTCCCCTTCAGGCAGCAGGAAAAGGTTTGGGGTTGTTTTTAAGCACCCACAGGAAATAAAAAAACTTTTGCAATAAATGATTGCCCTCTAAATAACCAAGCAGCACTGTGGTGATAAGGGCCAGGAGAAAATTTTCATTAAAATAATTTTATTTTGGGGGAAAAAAAGCTGTTTTATGTGGGGAGATGGTCTTTGAGTGTGTGTGTTTCCCTTTCTGTTCTCCTTTAGTCCTGTAACCCAGGATCAGTCCCAGGAATACACAGAGAATTTTCCTGGATTTTAGTGAGGGAATTGACAGCAAAATCTGCACCACTCAATTATCTCCCCCCCACAATTAACCAACTATTATATATATATAATGTATTTATTTCTCTATTTGGAAAGAGGTTAATTGAGATGTTTCATTCACCGTTTTTCAATTATGAAGCAAATTTTCACATGTAGAATAACATTAGTCAGTTTTCCTTAAATTTATTATTATGCTGAAGAGGTATTAGAAAGAAGAAAATAATTAGAAAAGAAGATCCTTGATTGTTGGAGATAATTGGGATTCTGAAGGAGGACTGCAAAAAAAATAGGAGATAAATTATATCATTTACTAAAAGGGAAATGGTTTATTTTTTTCCTGTTGTTACTCCTGCCTTGAAAAGGAAAATACTTGAGCAGTTCAAGAGTCTGAAATAGAATCTATGTAATAATATATTTATATTATATATAATTATATATATAATATGTAATATATAATATATAATATACAATATATAACATATAATATATAATATACAATATACAATATATAATGTATAATATATTCTATATAATATGTTATTATATATATTATAATATATATATAGTATATAATAATTATATTCAAATCCATAAGCTGGTCATTCATATAATTAATACACATTAATAATAATCAGGGTGACAGCTGCTGCTTTTAGTTGGGGTGCAGATATTGGGGGGGAAAAAGAAGGAGTAACAGGAGATAGAAAAAAAAAAATCTCCATTTCATCAGGCAGTGTGAGGTGTGAGTGCAGTGCAGAGATTTTGGGTGAATTTTACAGAGGTTTGGTAACTCCAGTCAGGATTCCCAAGGACGTCACAAAGAGCCTTAAAAAGAGGAAATCAGAATCAATGTGGCTGAGGAGAAACAAAAGGGGAAGGAATTCCAAAGGAGGAAAAACACAGGAACAAAAGCAAAACGTGCAGCCCTGTCCTGGCTGGACATTCACAAGGCCAAATTTTCTGTGTCCAGAGCTGGACACACGGACTGGTCTGAGCGAGCAGGAGGGACAAATCCTCACTGGGCTGCCCCTGGAGTGAATTATTGGTGAGACAAGGACACAAAGAACCTTTTTTTCAGGCTGGGTTTGAGTTTTGGAGCTGCTCTGCTGCAGCTGATGTGTTTGTGGGTGGGTTTTTTGATCTTTAGGAGAACACAGTGGCTGCTCTCTCCCCTTTTAATGCTCTTTTTTTCCCCTGAAATACAAAAATGTCGTAGCTCAGATAAATCCCTGCAGCAGGAAAACGGGGCTGGTTCTTAGCAGGGGCCTTAATTAATGAGATAATTCTGGGATGGACTTTTCCCACTCACCTGTTCCACCTCCATCCCTTGGTTAAACCTCATTCCCAGGCTCTGTCTGCTCCAGAACTCTTTTTCTCAGTGAAAAGATGAGGTGGTGAGTTAGACAAACCCCAGAGTGTGGTTATTATGGTTCTGCAGGGCTGATATTTTGGGGATTGTACCAAATTGTTTTGTTTTAGCAGGAAAATTAGAGAGTCAGAGCCTGATTTCTGCTGCCCTGAGTTCACATCCACAGCAGATCCCTGTATCAACCCAGGCTGGAACAGGATTCCTCTGGGTTACTTCTACTTTCCCTCTTTGTTTTGGTTTTTTGGGGGTTTTGGGGTGTTTTTTTGGTTTTGTTTTTTTTTCTTTCTTTTTTTTTCTTTCTTTCTTCAGCATCCCGTGCCCAGAATATTTTTGATAAAAATCAAGAAAAGGAGTATTCTCAGTACCATCAAACCCTACTTATCCTGTTAACTATTTAGTGTAAAACAAAGCTGGTAATTTGGAGAGCTGCCCATGCTGTGGTGGGAAACACGAAATGATCAAGTGTGGGACTTTTCTATAAACAAACAGAATCGATTTATGAATGTAAATCTTCTGCTGGATTAGTAAATCTGAGCTTTTTCAGTGCACAAAAAAAAGGCTTTGATGAGCCCAGACCATCAGTAGCATGACTGAAAGATGATGTTAATTATCATAATGAAATGTTTGATGAAATTAATGTGACTCCAGCAGAATCCAACTTCTCCCTGATCATTAAAGGAGCCTGTCCTAGATTTCTGGAAGGGCTGCAGGAGACGTTTGGAAACACAAGGAGCCACTTTGTTCTGAGAACAAACAGGAGAGGAAAAGGAGCTAAAGGGTGAGACCAGGGCAGTGTCAGCCCCTGGCAGGGGAATTCTGAAGGATTATTCCCCTCTATCTCTGAACTTGATGGACCTTTTAAACCATGGCTGGTGATTTAGTTTGGCTGGTTTGGGTTGCCAGCTGCACGAGAAACATCTGTTAACAGCTGGTTTATTTTATTTTATTTTATTTTATTTTATTTTATTTCATTTCATTTCATTTCATTTCATTTCATCATATTTTATTTTACTTTTTCCTCTTGGCTTGGCCCATCTTGAGTTCTGTTTTTCCAGGTCAGTCCTGAGCTCTGAGCTCACTCCTAGGCTGCATTTTGGAGGTTTTTTTCAGGCACTTTTCCTGCTAAGTTCAATGTGGTTTGATCCTGGGAAAAGCTTTGCTTGTAGAACAAGCAGAGAGGAGCATTGAAGTGCAAATGAAAAAGATAATGAGGAAAAGGAAAAATTTAGATGACTTTTTATTGAACTCCCTGGGCTGGGTGGAGCAGGGGTCTCTCAGAACTGCTCTCACCTGTGCACAGGTGTGTGTCCTGTGTCACCCTGGTGCTGCTCAGGGGTTTTCCCCTGAGGTTTTGGAGCTGTGCAGGCCCAGGGAGGTGCCCAGATCCTGTCCACAGCACCAAATCCCACTTTTGGACTCTCAGCTGGACGAGGACAGATGTGTCTGCACTGGGAGAACTATTTGCAAACCAGTGGGAAACGCTGGTGGAATGACCCCAAGGCTCCTGGCAGGCACAGGGATGGATGTCTGGGCACTTTGGGATAATTTACCAACAGCCAGCAGTGGGATTTCATTTCCCATCCCAAATCTTTGTGTTTGTGACCATCCCTGTGCTCTGAAACTCCCAGTGAGGGATGGCTGGGCAGTGCTGGGTGCTCGATATTTGAGTGAGCTCGCAGTGGGGCTGTGCTGAGGCCGGGAGGGAGGGAGGGCTGGCAAAAGGCTGGGAACGACCAGGATGCACCAGAGCTCCCGAATTGGGCTGTACCGAGTGTTCAGTGAGGGAGGTACCCCGGTTAAGGCTGTACCCCCAGCAAGGGCTGTATCAGAGCACTCCGTTAGGGCTGTACTGGCTGCTTGATAAGGGCAGTATCCCTGACAAGGGGATCAGAGCACTTGGTTAGGGCTGTACCGGGTGCTTGGTATGGGATGCACCAGAGCTCCCGAAAAGGGCTGTACCGGGTGTTCAGTAAGGGCTGTACCCCCGGTAAGAGCAGTGTCACAGCACTCGGTTAGGGCTGTACTGGGTGCTCCGTTAGGGCTGTACAGGATGCTCGGTGAGGGCTGTATCCCCGGTAAGGGCTGTATCACAGCACTCAGTTAGGGCTGTACCGGATGCTCGGTATGAGACGTACCAGTGCTCCCGAAAAGGGCTGTACCGGGTGTTCAGTAAGGGATGTACCAGAGCTCCTGAAAAGGGCTGTACCGGGTGTTCAGTAAGGGATGTACCCCCAGTAAGAGCAGTGTCACAGCACTCGGTTAGGGCTGGACCAGAGCTCCCGGTAAAGGCAGTACCGGGTGCTCAATTAAGGCTGTACAGGGTGCTCAGTAAGGAATGTACCCCCAGTAAGGGCTGTATCAGAGCACTCGGTCAGGACTGTACCGGGTGCTCGGTATGGGATGTACCGGAGCTCCCAAAAAGGGCTGTACCGGGTGTTTAGTAAAAGCTGTACCCCCGGTAAGAGCAGTGTCACAGCACTCGGTTGGGGCTAGACCAGAGTTCTCAGTAAAGGCTGTACCGGGTGCTCCGTTAGGGCTGTACGGGGTGCTCGGTAAGGGATGTACCCCTGGTAAAAGCAGTGTCACAGCACTCGGTTAGGACTGTACCGGGTGCTCGGTAAGGGCTGTACCCCGGTAAGGGCTGTATCCCCGGTTAAGGGCTGTACCCCCGCTAAGGGCTGTACCCCCGCTAAGGGCACTGTCACAGCACTCGGTACCGGAGCTCCCGGTAAGGGCCGCCCGCAGCCCGCGGGGACCCTCCATGGCTGTGACTGTGCCTGCCCCGGCCTTGGAGCTGCCGCACACACACGGCCCGGCCCGGCTGCCCTTCTTCCCTTCCCTTCCCTCCCCTCCCGTTCCCTCCTCTTCCCTTCCCTTCCCTTCCCTTCCCTCCCCCGACGGCCCGAGCGGCGGCACGGGAGGAGCGCAGCGGCCGCGGGACAGGAGGAGCAGGTCAGGGGAGCCCAGCCCGGCCCGGCCCGGCTCGGCCCGCTCCGTTCGCATTGCTGGGACCGGCTCCGAGGCTCCGGCGGGTTCCCGCAGCGGCGGCGGGGCCGGTGGCGGGCGGCGTGTGCCACCTGCTGGGGCGGGCAGGGCCGCGCTCCGGCCGCGATTCTGATCTCCATCCCCATCCCCATCCCGATCCCATCCTCATCCCCATCCCCATCCCCATCCCCATCCCATCCCCATCCCCATCCCCATCCCCATCCCCATCCCCATCCCCATCCCCATCCCAGTCCCATCCCGATCCCTGTCCCGGTCCCGTCCCGGTCCCGGCAGCGGTGGGAACTCGCCCCACCGGCAACTTTTCCTGGGTGTGTCCCGGGGAGAGGTGGGAGCCCCGGTAGAGCTGCTGGGAGCGGGATCGGGAGGCGGCGGGAGGCGGCGGGGACGCGTTAATTGTCCCGCGGGATGGGAACGGCCCCGCTCGGGGACCCGCGGCCGCTCCTGGGGGGACCAGACTGGGAAACCAGAGCGGTGACCGGGGCCAGAGCGGTGACCGGGGCCAGAGCGGTGACCGGGGCGGATCGCGGGCCGTCCCGGCGCTCGGTGTAACGCGGGCTGATCGCTGCGGAGCTTCCTGACTCCTCGGTGTGGAGGGAAAGTTCTGAGCGGTGACCGCGCTCCAGGTCCCCGCCGCACCGCGTGGTGGCTCTGGGAGGGATGTCCCTTGCCCCTGCAGCTCTGGGAGTGATGTCCCTTGTCCCTGCAGCTCTGGAGGGATTTTCCCTGTCCCTGCAGTTCCGGGAGGGATTTTCCCCGTCCCTATAGCTTTAGGAGGGATGTTCCCCTGTCCCTGCAGCTCCGGGAGGGATTTTCCCCGTACCTGCAGCTCTGGGAGTGATGTCCTGTGTCCCTGCAGCTCTGGGAAGGATGTTCCCTGTAGCTCTGGTATGGATGTCCCCTGTCCCCGCAACTCTGGGAGGGATTTTCCCTGTCCCTGCAGCTCTGGGAGGGATTTTCCCTGTCCCCGCAACTCTGGGAGGGATTTTCCCTGTCCCTGTAACTCTGGGAGGGATGTCCCCTGTCCCCGCAACTCTGGGATGGACTTTCCCTGTCCTTGCAGCTCTTGGAGGGATTTTTCCTGTCCCTGCACCTCTGGGAAGGATTTTCCCTGTCCCTGAAGCTCTTGGAGGAATTTTCCCTGTCCCCGCAACTCTGGGAGGGATTTTCTCTGTCCCTGCAGCTCTGGGATGGATTTTTCCTGTCCCTGCAGCTCTTGGAGGAATTTTTCTTGTCCCTGCAGCTCTGGGAGCAACGTCCCGTGTCCCTGCAGCTCTGGGAGGGATTTTCCCTGTCCCTGCAGCTCTGGGAAGGATGTCCCCTGTCCTCGTGTTCCGTGCCAGGGAGGGAGGGAAAGGACTCTGGGTAGAGAAATGCATGGTGGTGACACGATTAGTGCAGCCCAGGCAGGAATTTGGGAGTTGTGTGTGTTCCCTCCCCATAAACACAGGCTGGCAAAGGCAGAGTGGCAGCAAATTTGGGGAATTGTTCTGGGTGAAATGTGGGTTTTTAGCCTGGAAAAGAATTTCTTGGGTTGCTGTTAAACGCAGTGCTAAGAAAACCTGGGAGTTAATGACTGTCACCAGGTGAGTTCTCAGGGTGTTGTGTTAGGACAGGGCCCTGTGTACTCCAAAAATTTGGGAAACATATGGAGGACACTGAATGCTCAGGGCATTTTGGAAGGTTCAGGGTCTGTGCTCAGGCAGGAGCTCAGGATGGGGGTAAACAGCTCCCCTGGAGTGGTTTATATCTGTTTTTAGGGGTCAGGTCGAGGTTGTTGGGGAGAAAAATCAACAAAATAATTCTGTGGAGATGTGATAATTCAGCTGTAATCATGAGGCCAATTTTGGCTCCGAGCCTTAAACGTGACAATTCCATCAGTTTAATCTTCCCTTCACTGTGACAAACACACTGAGCTCATAGGAGGACAGGAAAAAAAAGGGAAGATTTGCTGTAATTTGAGGGAGAGAGGCTGTGGCCCAAAATATTTTTTTTATTGTCCAAGCCGTGTGAAACTCTGACACCCAAAGAGTCAAATAAAGGCGGGAAAACAATTATCCCAATTATCCCAAATCAAGGGACAGCCTCCCCTGTTAGCTGGACTCATTTGAGTTATTGGTTAAAATACACACCATGAGCCTTTGCATATTTAACATGTCTGTTGTGTTTGTGATTCCCAGGTCTATTATAAAGTTATTAAGGAGATCGAGCCGGGGGAAGAGCTGCTGGTGTGTCTGAAGGAAGGAGGTTATTCCCTGGGGAACATGGCACCCAGCATGGAAGGTAAGGCCCCCCCAGGAGCTTCTGCTCCTCTCTGCAGCACCCCTGGCCCTGCTGGGACCCCCAGCCAGGGCAGGATGGGACAAAACCTGAGCCAGGACCTGCCCTTTCTGTCCCTGCCTGCATTTTGTGCTCATTTTCACTTTTCCTTGAAGAGCAAAACTCAGTCCACAATACTGAGTTTTTATCAGCCTCAAGCAGCTTCATCTCCTTCTCTTTGTGGGTTTGGATGTGATCAGAGGTGCCTTTTCCACCCCCAGGGTCACCAGGTGCCTTTGGGTGTAAATAAAAATGGCCAAACCATCCCAAGGCTTGGGAAACACCAGCCTGCAGAGATTTGGGGAACCTGAAAAAGGGGGGTTGAGGGAGGGAGGTCAAAGAGTCATCACTAAAATTATCATTGCTGGAATAAAGACACCTCATCTTTTCTGCAGCAGCTGTGAGCAGGTAGCAGGACACACACATGGGGTGCTCTGGAAATCCAAGAGTGCTCCCAGCACTGAGTTTCCTCTCTTTGGATGCTTTTTCCCACATTCTTCCAAGGCTCTGACACTACAGACACTGTGCAAGGAAGTGATCCCTGAGGAAAACTGGGAAGGGTGTGCCCAACATCATCGTTCAATGATTTATTTCTATAAATGCATTCTCATTTACCGTTTTTTTTAAATTAGTAATTGTAAGGAAATGCTCTATAAAATTAATTAATGAAATTGGAGTTCTCTCTGGGCATCCCACAATACATTTATTTTCTTTTACCTGTATAATTAATAATATATTATAATATAATATTAATAATATAAGTATAATTTCTGATGCGAGTTTGCAGTAAAATCCTGCACAATTAACTTCCAATATTTCTGGAAAATGGGATACTTTGAGGATTTGTGCTGCTGGAAGTTCCTTTGCTGAAGGGCTGGGGATGAAGTGTGATATTTGCTGCTTCACACATATCAAACCTGGGACTATTTTTTCACTGCTCTCCTCCCAAAAAAAAAAAAAAAAAAAAAAAAAAAAAAAAAAAAAAAAGTTAATGATTTTCTCAAGACCAACACAAAGAGATGAATAATTTCTGGGGTTTTTTTCTTTTTTTTTTTTAATGTCAAGGAGAAATCTGAATGAAAACTCACTGCTGTTCTGCATTTCAGTTTCTAACAGGCTTTTATGTGAACGAGCAAAAAAAAGTGCTCCTTGTTTTCCATCTCTGTCATTATGGAACATTTATCTGGATCTTCCTGGTAACGTCTAGTGCTTTTGCTGCATAATTGCTGTCAAATTATGCCAGGCCAACATTAAATATTTGACTCCTTAATACTTTTTACTTTCAGCAGGGCTATCTCCCTGCTGCCTCGCACCCCCAGCTCACTTCGGAATTAACAGGAGAGAAAATGCAAAATTGTTCCACACAAAGATAATTATCATAAAAATCTTTCCTCCCAACCCCAGCCAAACACAGCAGACCCCTTATCACTGCAGGAATTTTGAGTAGGGCACTTGAACTCCTTTGAGATTCGAGTCTGGTAGATTAGCATGTAGATGCCACATAATTGTGTTCCCCTTGGTTTCTCTGAAAGCTATTAGGCACTGATTTACTTTTTCTGTTACATTCCTGCTTTGTCCTGAGTGTTACTGATGGAACTTCAGATAGGCACATATAACCATAGATTTGACAAACGCCACACTGGAGAGAGCAGGCAGCAATTTCGGTGTGACTGGGGTGGCTCTTTTCTTTGCAGCCCCTTCTCCCTGTCACACACTTACCGAGGCTGTTACCTTTGTCAAGGGCAGTATTTTCATTCCTGATGCTTAAAGAAAGGGGGAAAAACTTTAATGAGAAGTTGTTTTGAAGGGCGACCTTTTTTATTTTGGGTACTTAAAAGGGGGGGGGAAAAAGAGAACCTGGAGTCTGCAAAGTGGGTGTCTGATACAGACACAAAAACAATAGCAGGGCTCAGTTCAGCCCTGAGACTCTGGGCTGGTTTAGGTTTCGGTTTTGCAGGGGATGGTCTGGTCCTAAGGCAGGGTCAGGTCTTTCCCCTGCAGGGTTTTTGTTGAGGAGTCAGGTCTGGGATGTGCTGGAGCTCAGAACTGGGAATGCCAGAGGAATGGGGTATGGATATGGATATGGATATGGATATGGATATGGATATGGATATGGATATGGATATGGATATGGATATGGATATGGATATGGATATGTCAGCATGGAATGACCTTATCCCACCCCCTGCCCCTGCAGGGACACCTTCCACTGTCCCAGGTTGCTCCAATCCCCTCCAAGCTGCCCTTGGACACTTCCAGGGGTCCAGGGACAGCCACAGCTGCTCTCCCAGGGCCTCCCCACCCTCAGCTGCTCTCCCACCTGATCAGTCTTTCCTCTCTTTGCCCTGTCTGAGCATCAAAACAGGATTTACAACCAGTGGCAGCACGAATAACACGTGGCTACAAGGCTTTTAATCATATTTTTGTCAGCTCTCTAAGTCTCCTTTCAACACAAATTTCTTTTTTCCAAACCCAAATACTCTGCAGCACAGGAATTGCCTTTCCTACCCTCCATCTTTTCCACCTGTGGAAAAGCTGCTGCGTTTGGTGCTCTCTTATATTGTGTGTGATTTGGGTGAGATCTGGCAAAGGACGAGGTGAACCAGAAGCAAAATCTCTTCTCTAAAATATTCTTGAGGCAATTAAAGTATTTCACCTCCTCTCCTGCTCTGTGAGCTCAGAGAAAGGACAGAAATGTGTCACTGTCAGTGGTAAGAGCAGTCAGGGCAGTGTCAGGGCGTGCTGTGTCCACCTTTAGCCAGGTATGGAGGAAATCCAAATTTGGAGTTTGCTTCTCCAAACCCAGAGAGGATTTCTGCTTCCTAGAGCAGAGTTTGGGTGAAATAAACTGCAATTAATCATGTGAATCTCAAACTGGAGCAGGAAGAATTCCACTTGGATTTTGTTGTGTTTTCTCTGAAGTCAAAAGAAGGAGATAGAAAAAAATCTGTTTCCTCCATTCCAAGTGTTTTTCAGGTCCAGGGATTTGCCAGGTGGAGCTTGAGGGATACCGAGAGTTTGGTAGGAGTTTGTTAAGAGGTGAAGGGACCTGGGGCTCCCCAGCCTGGAGGATTTCAGTCGCTCCTCCAAAAATTCCTTCCTGGTTAAGCCACTGCTGCATTTACAGGAGAGCAAAGAGGAGAAATGTTGGCTCTGAGGTAGAGAAACACCTCACCAGAGCAGTTCTATGTCTCTGGAGTTTGATGCTACAGTTTTTTTGGTTTTTTTTTTTTGTTTGTTTGTTTGTTTTTTTGGTTTTTTTTGGTTTTTTGGGGTTTTTTTGTTTTTTGTTTTTTGTTTTTGTTTTTGTTTTTGTTTTTGTTTTTTTTTTTTTTTTTTTTTTTGTTTTTTGTTTTTTGTTTTTTGTTTTTTGTTTTCCCACTCATAAAAACCAGTTTGGATCATTTGAATGGTGGGTGGTGCAGCAGCTCTCAACACTGCTGTTATTGGTGCCCTGATTTCCAGTTTTCCCTCCCCAGGGACATAAAACACACGAGATACACATTGGTCCTGTTCTAAAAAATTTTCTACAAAATTGGTCCTGTTCTACAAAATATTGTACAAAATTCTCTTTACTAAAGAGAATTTCTCTGAGGGGCAGAGCAGGGCCTGACCCACCTCCTGGTGAAGCTGCTGACAGCAATTTCAGAGTGTATAAACTCTCAAAATGAGCTGAAATTAGAACAATTGGGTATTTTCTTCCCTCATGTCTTCTTTTTTTAATCAAAATCCCTTTGTTGACACTCTAGACTTGATTTCTTTTTGCTCTCCTGTGCTGTGCAGCTGGGGAGATGCTCCTGCAGCCCTGTGGGTGCAGTGGGGTGATCCCTGCCTGGTGTGGGTGGCTTTGGGAGCCCTGGGGTGCCCAGCCAGGCTGTGCTGGCTCAGCTCTGGTGATACTTTCTTTTTCAGCTGGGTTTGAGTTTCCCCATGTCGATATTTTCCGTGTAGGTGTGCAGAGTGTGCAGAGGGTTTCCTCTGCCCACATCGCTGCTGCAGCAGCCTCTGGGACCTTGTCTTGCTCAGTTTTAAACTCAGGTTTAAGCAGAGAAAGGGAGATGGGAGGTGAGGGCTCAGGTGGGAGCACGGAGATCTCGGGGTGTGACATTGACTGTGCTTCCACTCCGGTCACACTCAAAACAAAATTAACCCTGATTTATATAAAACACCATTCCAGACCTTAAAGCTCAGCCTAAGTGTTTGCAGTTGTGCAAAATTTGGTGTAAACAAGTGCAAGGGGGGACTTTAAATCAAAGGTTTGATCGGGGGTTGAAGATTTTATCCCAAGAACGTGAGCGTGGCCACATCCCACCCCAACATCCAGGGACTGGATCAGCTCCATCACAGCCTTGCAGCTCTCAGAATATTCCCACTCCTCCCTTGGAGATAATGCACTCACCACGGGCTGTTCCTTTCTGAAGTTATCAGAAAAAGAGAACCGGGCAGAGCAGCAGAGCATGGAGGAAGAGGGTAGGGGAGGACAGGGAAATGCGGCTCCAGTGACTCAGAGGGGGCTGGAAAGCTTCTGTTCCAGGGTGGAGAAACCCAGAGCTATCCCCACTCCCTCGCAGAGCTTGTTCTCCTGGAAAATTTACAGCTCCGAGCTGATTGTTTGGCTTGGCACTCTGGTCAGGATGCTGCCTTGTAAACTTAATAATAGCTGCCCTCTTTTTAATTTGTTTGACCTTGACTGCAGTAATTTATTATGTGCATTAGAACTTTAGAAAAAAAATAAATAAGTTTTTAAAAAGCAAAGAGCACGGCAACAAAGCCTTTGGCTCCCTGCTCTTCCTTCCATGGTGCTCTGGGCTGGGACAGCTTGGGCTGATGGAGCCCTGAGCTCCTGCAGTGGAAAATTAGGAGGAGAACATTAGAACATTAGGCAGACAATTTCTTAGAAAGAAGCTCCTCCAGGTTTGTGCCGTGGCAGTTTGCTTTTCTCACTATCTGTGTTTATACGAGTCTGGCTTGTTCCTTTTTCCCTGGCAGCCCCTTCTGAGGAAAACTCATCCATAATTTCAAACCCCCTCCTTGCAGACATGAGCAGCACCCCGGGATGAACCCAGAATTTTGTGTGTCTCCCAGTCCCTGTAGCTCTCCCCATCTCAGCAGAGGCCAAGACACAAAGAAAACAAGATCTCCTCTAGTTGTGTGATCTAATTTTTTTTTTTTCCTCTCTCTTAATGCTTAAAGTGAAAGCAGCTGCTGGCACAGCCTCCCTTGGGTTCTCTCCCCTCTCACTCGCAAATTCTCTCTTTGTTTGTTTGTTTGCTGGACTCGGGGAGCTTCACCTCCTCCCTGGGCTCCAAGAGGCCGGGCTGGTGGTGTTTCCTGGGGCAGGGCTGAGCATGGGCTGGTGTGTGTGTTGCAGAGGAGCCCTCGTTCCGCTGCGAGGACTGCGATGAGCTCTTCCAGTCCAAGCTGGACCTGCGGCGCCACAAGAAGTACGGCTGCAGCGCCGTGGGCGCCCTGTACGACAGCCTGGGCGACGACATCAAGCAGGAGGGCCTCGGGGATGGACAGGTCTACGAGTGCAAGGACTGTGAGAGGATGTTCCCCAATAAATACAGGTACTCACTGAGAGCCAGAGCCTCCTCTGGCCTCCTCTCACCGTCCGGGCCAAAGGGGGATGGTGGGAGGACTGAAGGGATCAGCCTTTCCTTTCTCCATAGAAACCTTTCCTTTCTTCATGGAAACATTTCCTTCCTCCATAGAAACCTTTCCTTCCCCCAAAGACACCTTTCCTTCCTCCGTGGAAACCTTTCCTTCCTCCATAGAAACCTTTCCTTCCTCCATAGAAACCTTTCCTTCCTCCATAGACACCTTTCCTTCCTCCGTGGAAACCTTTCCTTCTTCCATAGAAACCTTTCCTTCCTCCACGGAAACCTTTCCTTCTTCCATAGAAACCTTTCCTTCCTCCATGGAAACCTTTCCTTCCTCCATGGAAACCTTTCCTTCCTCCATAGAAACCTTTCCTTCCTCCATAGACACCTTTCCTTCCTCCATGGAAACCTTTCCTTCCTCCATGGAAACCTTTCCTTCCTCCATGGAAACCTTTCCTTCCTCCACGGAAACCTTTCCTTCTTCCATAGAAACCTTTCCTTCCTCCATGAAAACCTTTCCTTCCCCCAAAGACACCTTTCCTTCCTCCATAAACACCTTTCATTCCTCCATAGAAACCTTTCCTTCCCCCAAAGACACGTTTCCTTCCTCCATAGAAACCTTTCCTTCCTCCATAGACACCTTTCCTTCCTCCATGGAAACCTTTCCTTCCTCCATAGATTTTAGGAATGTTCTTTTGGATCAACCTTTCCTTTCTCCATAGACACCTTTCTCCATAGCATTTCAGAATGTTCTTTTTGGGATAAACCTCTCTTTCCTCCATAGACTTTAGGAACGTTCCTTTTAGGATCAACCTTTTCTTTCTCCCTATCATTTCAAAATGTTCTTTTTGGGACAAACCTCTCCTTTTTCCATAGGCTTTAGGAATATTCTTTTGCCATCAACCTTTCCTTTTTCTATAGAAACCTTTCCTTTCTCCACAGAAACCTTTCCTTTCTCCATAGGCTTTAGTCACGTTCTTTTGGGATCAACCTTGCCTTTTTCCATAGAAATCTTTCCTTCCTCCATAGAAGTCTTTACTTCCTCCATAGGCTTTAGGAATGTTCATTTTAGGATCAACCTTTCCCTTCTCCATAACATTTCAGAATGGGTTTTTTTGGGATAAACCTTTCCTTCCTCCATAGGCTTTAGGAATGTTTGTTCCTTTTGGGATCAACCTTTCCTTCCTCCATAGGGTTTAGGAATGTCCCTTTTGGGATCAACCTTTCCTTTCTCCCTAGTAACCTTTCCTTTCCCTAAGAAGTTTAAGAATGTTCACTTGGGGACCCTCTGTAGCTGTTGGGCAGTGTTTTATTCCACCCTGATCTCACAGACTGTGATTTTCACTGCCCGCTGGTAGAAGCTCTCAAGGGTTGTTGGTGGGAAGTTTAAGGGGTTCTTTTCTGAGAGACCCCTGTGGGATCTTTCCACCATCTGCTCTCTTGTATTCTGGTCCTGAAGGAAAAAAAAACCCCACCAATATTAGTTCAGTCAAAATGTGCATGAAGGCTTGTTTTAAATTTAATTCTTAGTCATTTGAGATGAGTGGGTTTAAAGAGGTGTCGATGCCCCAGGAACTTGTAATATGGCCACAAGCTCCTCTTTGATCTGGAAGGAACAATTAAAAAATTCTATTCCAATCAAGTCTTTAATTTTGTGTCCACCAAACGTTCTTGTGACAGCAATGTGAAAAGGAAAAAAAAAGAAGATTGAATATTCTCCAGCTCATTTTTTTTAATTTTCAACAATTATTCCGTTACTATGATGATCATATGGCAGCTCTAAACAAGAATTAAACTTCTCTTTAAAAGGGAAAATATTTTAACTCAGGTTTTACCTGAAAATCTGATTTTTTTTAAAGCAGAACGTGGTAGTAGTGAAATTCAGCTTTAAAGCAGCGATCTTTGAGCTTTCTAATTCATTGGAAAAGTGAGACTCAAATAGTTAAATATTAGGAGCCAGCTTTAAAAGTTGAGAGGTTTTTTTTTAATCACCTTAAGATTGTATTTATTTGCATCCTAAGCCTTGATAAAAGCCTTTATAAAATTCTATCAAAGCAGAGTTTTCTGTCTTTACCAGAGGCTGAAGTTCTCACATACTCATTTCTTTTGGGTGAACAAACCCCGTGCACCACAAGGTTTGTGATAAAACTGTGAGAACTGGCAATCCCCTGTCAGGCTCTGCCTGAGCAGAGCAAAAACCTCGAGGTTAAAGCCCCTCTAAGGCCTGTTTCACTTCAGTTTAACATTTAAAAAACCTGCATTTGTCACTTTGAACTTAATTACATTGATACTTTCAGCTCTTTGATCTGGGTGAGGAAGTGAGGGGGAAGAAATTTATTTTTTTAAAAATGCAGAGAAAGGTGAAGCCTACAGAGCATTCCCTGTATGTGCATGGAAAAAAGTTTGGAAGCTGTAGAATCTGGGATGGATCTTGGGATTCCTGTGCAGGATCCTCTTAGCCCAGAGGGGCATCTTTACCCCTCACCTCGTGTCCCTACATTGCATACTCTCATTAGAAATAAGAGGCTGCAATTTGCTTCATTTTTTTAACCTGACAAGACAAGGAGAATTTCCTTCAAATGTTTTCAATACTATGGATTTTAGTAAAAGTTCCAATTCTTTTATCCATCAGTGTCAGGAGCTCTCTCCTCTTTAACTTCTAATTCTAATTTTAAGTTCTTTATTTTTTATGTTAACTAGGAAATGACTTTTTGAAATCTATGTGCTGTATCCTATTTGTACCCTCTGTGTATTCCTGGCTCCTTAGGGATCTGAACTGGCACTGTGGCCTTGGATTTTTTTGCCTTTTAGACCAAATATTTTGGGATTAATAATATAAAGTTAATTTTTTTTTTTTTTTTTTTTTTTTTTTTTTTTTTTTTTTTTTTTTTGGACAAAGTAAAAGAGAAGTCAGCAGCATCCCCGTTCAGCCTTTGACGTGCTGGTGGATTGGTGGGGTGGGGAGGAAATGTCCCACATCAATCTCTCCCCCATCAATCTGCCAAGTTTAAAGTCACTAAAACGCCAAATAAACCCGCTCAGAGTGCCTGGATGGTCTTAGAATTTTTTCAAAGTTAATACAGATGAAATCAAGGATGCCACTGGGGACCTGAAATTGAGCATTTAGCAGCTGACTAAATAAATAAATGTTTCACTAATCCCAGTAGGTACCTTGCCTCTAAACAGCATATTAGCTTGTCCATATTTGCTCGAAACAAACTCATAAATCACAGTTAACAGGAGCGTATTTTTGGATGTGCATATGAAAGGTTTGTGTTACTTTGTGTGTGTGTGTTAAAAATCTGGTCATTTTAAGAGCACCATTTCTTGAGCAAAATGAGTATTGCTGCTTTCAAGGAGTGGGTTGGCAGTTTATGTGGGGCATGCCCATGAATATGAATTATCTGGCTGGGATCAGGGCTGGTGCTCCAAGGGAGGAGTTTTGGGTGTGGAGTGACCAAGGCTGACAGAATTCCTGGGATCCTGAACCCCTCAGCTGACTGGAAGTACCCAGGGAGTATTTTCCCTGTGGCATTTAATGAAGACTGGCAGGATTTTCCAGCAGTGTTCAGCTTTAATGTTTCTGCAAAAATACAACTATGCTTTATAGTTCTGTAGAAATGGTTTAATATCCATGTGTAGGGGTGTCAGGCAGGAGCAGATTCCATGTGAGCTGGTTTTTTGGGGTTTTTTTAGAACTCACAGTAAGAGTAGTGTTTGTAACTCCTGTTAACCTGCCCCAAAGGAAGCAAAGGATGCAGATTTCCTTCCCTTGTTTCTCAGGGCTGGCCTGAGATGTGCAGGATTCCTGGCCTGAGAGATGCAGGATTCCTGGCATGAGAGGTGCAGGATTTAATGTCTGAAAGGTGCAGGATTATAGGCCTGAATTGTGCAGGTTTTTCTGGCTGAGAGGTGCAGGATTTCCAACCTGAGAGGAACAGGATTCTTGGCCTGAGATGTGCAGGATTTCTGGCCTCAGAGATACAAGATTTAAGGGCTGAGAGGAGCAGGATTTCTGTCTGGGAGGTGCAGGATTCCTAGACTAAAAGGAGCTGGATTCCTGGTCTGAGAGGTACAGGATTCCTGGTCTGAGAGGTGCAGGATTCCTATCCAGAGAGACACAGGATTTCCAGCATGAGAGATGCAGAATTTCTGTCTGGGAGGAGCAGGATTCCCAGCCTGAGATGTGCAGGATTTCTGGCCTCAGAGATGCAGGATTCCTGGATGAAGAGGTGCAGGATATCTGGCTAAGAGGTGCAGGATTCCTGACATCAGATATGCAGGATTTAAGGGCTGAGAGTAGTTCGATTCCTGGCCTGAGAGAAACAGGATTCCTGGCTAGAGAGATGCAGGACTTCTGGCATCAGATATGCAGAATTCCTAGCCAGAGAGATGTAGAATTCCCAGCCTGAGATGTGCAGGATTTCTGTCTGAGATGTGCAGGATTCCCAACATGAGATGTGCAGGATTCCCAACATGAGATATGTAAGATTTCTGTCTGAGACGAGCAGGATTTCTGTCTGAGAGAAGCAGGATTCCCAGCCTGAGATATGCAGGATTTCTGTCTGAGAGGTGCAGGATTCCCAGCCTGAGAGGTGCAGGATTCTCAGCCTGAGATGTGCAGGATTTCTGTCTGAGAGGAGCAGGATTTCTGGCCATAGAGATGCAGGATTCCCAACATGAGAGGTGCAGGATTCCTGGGCAGGGAGGTGCAGGCTTCCCATGGCACAGGGCACTGGAGCACCCTGTGCCACCCCTGCCGTGGCCCTGTGCCAGCAGCCACTCAGCATTGCCATCATCCCCCCCAGTCTGGAGACGCTGCCAGTTGGCAGGAGGTGAAATTGCTGAGTGAAGTAATCAAAGATGTCTGACATTTAGAAGTGAAACGTGTTTGCACCTTATCATGTTTCTTCCCAACGGTGAGTCCCTGTGTTCTGGGAAGCCGTGGGCCAGGTGCCCGTGAAAATGGACACGTGAGAGTCTCAGCAGCAGCAAATATCTTTTCTTTCCCCTGGGGGATGCCACAGAAGTTTTGATCACAAAGTGCCCATTTTTCCCCTCAAGAACCTGCAGGGTCAGTGCTGAGTTTACTTTTCTTTTCGCTCTTGAGAACAGATTCAGGTATTAATAAGAACTAGCATAAAACACAGCATCATTTTGAGGCAGAACAGGGCATCTTCCACCAGTGAAATAAATGTCAAAAACCTCAAATAGTATTTGGGTGTCATTGCCCTTCTCACAGCCCATGAATCCCTTCCTGCTCTGAGGCATCAGAGTGACTGGAAACCCCCCAGGCCCCACAGCTGGTTCTCTGTCACCATCCCTGTCACCTCTCTGGGTCTCAGACCTGCCTCAGTGCCAGCCTTCAGCCTGTCTCTCTTTCCCAGTCTGGAGCAGCACATGGTGATCCACACCGAGGAGAGGGAGTACAAGTGTGACCAGTGTCCCAAGGCTTTCAACTGGAAATCCAACCTGATTCGTCACCAAATGTCTCACGACAGTGGGAAACGGTTTGAATGTGAAAATTGTGTTAAGGTACAGTGAGGGCAGGGTCATCACCCTGGGGGGGAATTCACCTGGGGGAGGGCACTGGGATTTGGGGAAAAGGGTGCAGGACACAGTGTCTGTGGGGGATTCACCTGGGGAAGGACACTTGGACCTGGGCAAGGGCTGCAGGGGATGGGTGGCCCATGCTGGCCCAGAGCAGGGTGATACAGGGAGAGGTGATCCTGCTGTCCCTGTCCCAGGGAGAAGAGGTGTCCTCACTGTCCTGGGGCATCCCTGCTCAACCCTCTCCCAACCCACTCCCCCTTTGGCCATTCCCAGCTGGGTACTGGGGTGGTGGGGAGGGCTGTGCTGGGCAGATGTGGGTGAACAAAGACAGCAAAGACAAAGACCTGTTCAACCATGAACACCACACACTCAGGGAGATGCCACAGACCTTTATAACCATGAGCACCACACACTCAAGGAGGAGCCACATATCTTTATAACCTTGAGCACCACACATTTGGGGAGGTGCCACAGATCTGTATAACCATGAGCACCACACACTTGGGGAGGTGCCACAGACTTACCAAACCATGAACACCAGACACCTGGGGAGACCTTTATAACCAGGAGCACCACACACTCAAGGGGATGCCACACACCTGTATAACCATGAGCACCACACACTTGGGAAGGTGCCACAGACCTTTATAGCCATGATCATCACACACTCAAGGAGGTGCCACAGGCCTGTATAACAATTAGCAACACACACTCAGGGAGATTCCACAGATCTGTTCAACCATCAGGACCACACACTTGGGGAGCTGCCACAGACTTATCAAACCATGAACACCAGACGCCTGGGGAGGTACCACAGACCTTTATAACCATGAGCATCACACACTCGAGGAGATGCCACACACCTGTATAACCATGAGCACCACACACTTGGGGAGGTGCCACAGAACTGTTCATCCATGAGCACTGCACACTCAAGGAGATGCTCCACACCTGTATAACCATGAGCACCACACACTCGAGGAGATGCCACACACCTGTATGAGCACCACACACCTGGGAGGTGCCACAGACCTATCAAACCATGAGCACCACACACTCGAGGAGATGCCACACACCTGTATGAGCACCACACACCTGGGGAGGTGCCACAGCCTGGCAGGGCACGACCAGAGCTCTTTCCTGACCCATTCTCACCTGTCCACCCAACGCTCCTCAAGCCGTGAGCAGCACTGAAAAGAAAAAAAACCTAACAAAATAAGTTTTTCACACACAGACTCTCCTCCTCCTGCCTTTCCCCCCCTCCTGAAGGCATTTTTTTCCCCGCAGGTGTTTACGGACCCCAGCAACCTCCAGCGGCACATCCGCTCTCAGCACGTGGGGGCGCGGGCCCACGCCTGCCCCGACTGCGGCAAGACCTTCGCCACCTCCTCGGGCCTCAAGCAGCACAAGCACATCCACAGCACTGTCAAACCTTTCATATGTAAGTTGTCACGGCCATCACCAGCCCCGGCGCTGGCTGTAATTGCAGGGATCCTGCGGGGGCCCCCCAACCTTCCCATCCCCAGCCGCTGTAATTTTATAGCTCAGAGAAAAAAATGAATTTTTTTTCTTTTTTTTTTTTTTCTTTTTTTTTTTTGCATGCTCCCTGTTTTTTCAGTAAACATTCGTGGCAGTTTTTGACTTTCTTGACAAGTTAAAAGCTGAGTCGCTCAGCGGTCACAGCGATGCCATTTTTCCTGATATCTTTTCTTTCTCTCATCTTTTTTTTTTTTTTTTTACCCTCCTTAATCGCTTTTGAATGTTCCTGTTGGTGACATAAATAAATAGCTGGCACAGCCTGATCGAAATGTTTTACAGGGGTGTCTCAAATCCTGGAGCCGTTGTAAAGAACTTGAAGTAATCACAGAGATGAGAAGGTGTTTTTTTTTATAAAAAGAAAGTTTTTTCTTCTTTATTTACTGCATGTTTCATCTAGATAATGCTGGGAGCCAAATAAACAGCAGATGAACTGTGTCCTCAGCGCTCTCCTTGGTGGGATATTTCCAGAAGGGCATTTTCCCTGGAGAGCCACCCATCTCAGTCCTTGTCATTCCCAGGGCTGTATATTTTTTTTAATTGACACAGCACCCACTGGGTTGGGATAACTGTGCAGGGAGCTGGATGGTGTCACAACAAAGCTCCAGGAACTTTAGGGATCACCTCCTGACACTTCAGAACACGTCGCTCAGGCACGGGCCGGGATCTGGGTTTGATTCCAGGCTTTGATGTTGGGGTGGGGAAGCCACTGAACCTACTCCTGCCTTTTTTTTTTCCCTGCTGGAATAATGGGAACAGCATGCAGGAATATCCTGGGAGACTCATTTCATTAATGTCCCGGGGTAATCAGTGTCCTGAGATGATCGGCTGGGTGTCAGCAGAGGAAGAAGAAACGCTCCTCTCGCTCATTTTGCTGCAATCTTTCACTGGGCACATGAAAGGGATAATTTGACTCCCAGGATTGCTGCGGGGAGATGAGGGATTTCTCCTCATAATCTCCTCACTCTCACCTCATCAGAATTAGGGACTTGTCAGACCAAATCAGGTCGTGGAACAACTGCAGAGGGATCCTGCCTGGTCAGACGTGTCAGGTTGTTTTGTCCATCAATGTGGAACCCATTAACAACTTCAAACCCACACGGCAGGATTCACAAGGAAGTTGGTTCTTTTTTTTCCCTTGTTCAGTGAAAGAAAAGGGTCTGTGTGTTTGTGTTTAATTTTTTTTACAATATTATATTTGGCTTTCAAAAGACCCCAAATGCAGAAATCAGGAGGGCAAGAGACGCCGTTCCACGTGGAATTACTGAATCATTGGATAACTGGAGATTCAACAGAAATTTTCCCATTTTCCTTATTTTAGAAGGATGATGAGAGCTCTCAGAGCTCCAGCACTTCTCTTTAGGGAATTTTGTGCTGTGTTTATATATCTAGCAAAAATTCCTGGGGTGAGAAATGGAAGAATCCTGGAATCATAGAATGGTTACATTTGGAAAAGCCCTCTGAGATCATCCAGTCCAACCCTTAACCCAGCACTGCTGTGTTCACCACTAAACCATGTCCCTAAGTGCCACATCCACAGGTTTTTTTAGCAATTCCAGGAATGGTGATTGCTAATTCCCTTGGAAAAAAAACTAACAAAATCCCCAAAAAACTAGAGATTGTTGTATTTAAGAAACTATCACAAAAATAAAATTCAGTTGTGCTGAATTTTCACGGAAAATCAATTCAGTAGTGCTTCCTTTCAAAAGAACTCTGGATATTATTTAAGAAAACACTTTTAAATGGAGTAAAAAAAGCCAAATAAACTCTTTCTTTGCAAGTCTAAGGTGGCTGAAAAGATACTTGCAACAGCCATAAAACTCTGTGTGTGCACTAAGAGCAGCTCAGGAGAGCTGATCTGAGATTTTAAAGTGTGATTGCCAAAAATTAGGATTGGCTCAAACATCCAAACTCTTGTGATGACTTTCTTGTCCTGTTTGTGTTTCCCTGCAGCTCAGGGCTGTGTCAGGGCCCAACAATGAAATGCTCTGGGGACAGACAGTGCAGCCTAAATTTACAGTGCAGTCAGAAACCAGAGCCTTCAGTGACACTCCTTTGGATTTTGGGGTGCTCACCTGAATCGAAATGTCAGATTAATTAAATTTTGTCCGTCTCTGTTTTGAATTTCAATTGGAATTTATTATATTATTATGTTTTTCAGAGCTGCTAGTGAAATACTCTCCCACCAGTCATTCAATGTTCGAGCATTGAAGTAAATCTTAAAGATTTAGGAAAGCTTCAGGAGAAAATACAGGGAAAATCATGCTCACATGCAGTTATCAGTAAAGCTTGGAGGAAGGAAGGAGCACAGAGCAGTCCCTGAGCTGGAGTGTCAGAACTTGGATTCGTGTCCTTGCCTGTCCAAGCCCAAACAATGTCCTTCTTCTACTTTGTCTCGTTTCCCTGCTCACAAAAGGGTGATAACAGCAGTTCCCCGGGGGAAGGAGTGTGTTAATTCACCACCACATTTATTCCCATGTTGAAAGAGGCACCAGATAATAAAAAGTCACAGTGTTTTGATGTGTGGAAAAGTTTGGTGTGGGATTCCTGTCCCACTTTGCCCTGTTTCTTCTACAGCAGCAAAGTCTGGAAGGTGAAAAGGGGTCATAAAAATCCATGTTTTGAAAGCTTGGTATTTACAGGTCGTTAAAGAAAATGCTGATGTGGCTTCAGTTAGCGGGGCAGGGGTGTTCGACTGATTTAATGGATTAAAACAAGAGATCCCAGCCCTGGCAGAAGCCAGGCCTGGCTGACAGGGGATTTATAGAGCATCCCCCTGGAGGGGTTATGTACCACTGAGGGCATTAAGGAAGGGCAGGTTTGATTAAATGAGGCAAAGTTCTTCTCCCTCCAGCCCTCGGTGCTTCCTGCCATGCCAGGACTAATGGGAAGCAGATGAGCTGGGATAAATAGATGTTATCATTAAAAATACATGATTAGGGCAAAGAGGGGACTGGAGCATCTCCCCTGTGGATCCAGGCTGAGAGATTTGGGGCTGTTCAACCTGGGGAAGGTTGTGTGCAGGTCTCACAGCACCTTCCAGGATCTACAGGGAAGCTGGAGAGGGACTATGGAGTGACAGGACAAGGGGGAATGCATTCAAACTGAAATAAGGGGAATTTAAGTTGGATATACAGAAGAATTTTTTTCCCTGTGAGAGTGGTGAGGCTGTGGAACAGGTTGTCCAGAGAAGCTGAGGCCACCCCTGGATCTCTGGAATTGTCCAAAGCCAGGCTGGACAGGGCTTGGAACACCCTGGGATAGTGGAAGGGTATGGGATGAGATGGGCTTTATGACCCTCCCAACCAAACCATTCTGTGACTCCATGATTATCCTTCCTGAAAATTCCCCCAAACTTTGAGCAGAGAAGGAGCACATCCCCTCAGATTTCTGTGGAGCTGCTTCTTGAGAGATTGTCCAGGACAGGCTTCATCCAAAGGGAAAGGTGGTGAGGGAAGGAGTGAGGGACACTGCTCTCTCTCAGTCTGCCTTGGGCAAGGGAGATCCATGGGGCAGAGTGGGCAGAGCGGTGCCGGGGGTGGGCTGGTGAATCCTTTGGCAAATCCCTGCAAATCTTCCTGTTAATTTCATATCGCTTTTCGTTGTTTGGTTCCTGTTGACGCTTTAGGTGAGGTCTGTCACAAATCCTACACGCAGTTCTCCAACCTGTGCCGCCACAAGCGGATGCACGCGGACTGCCGCACCCAGATCAAGTGCAAGGACTGCGGGCAGATGTTCAGCACTACCTCCTCCCTCAACAAGCACCGGCGCTTCTGCGAGGGCAAGAACCATTACAACCCCGCCGGGATCTTCGCCCCCGGCCTCCCCCTCACTCCCACCTCCATGATGGACAAATCCAAGCCCTCTCCCAACCTCAACCACGCCAGCCTGGGCTTTAACGAGTATTTCCCATCCCGTCCGCACCCCGGCGGGATCCCGTTCTCGCCAGCCCCTCCAGCCTTCCCCGCCCTCACCCCGGGGTTCCCGGGGATTTTTCCACCTTCTCTGTACCCCAGGCCCCCCTTGTTACCACCCACGCAGCTGCTCAAAAGTCCCCTCAACCACACTCCAGACGCGAAGCTCCCCAGCCCCCTCGGGAACCCGGCACTGCCGCTGATCTCCGCGGTGAGCAACAACAACCAGGCCCCTTCAGGGGAGGAGAAATGTGAAAGCAGCCTGGAGAACTCCTACCTGGAGAAGCTAAAAGCCAGGAACAGTGACATGTCCGATGGCAGTGACTTTGAGGATGTCAATACAACCACGGGCACGGATCTGGACACCACGACTGGCACCGGCTCCGACCTGGACAGTGATGCGGAGAGTGACAGGGACAAAACGAAAGACAAGAGCAAACAAATTGAGACCAAGCCGGATTTCATCAGCAGCTCGGTGTCTGCCAGTTCCACCAACACCACGAGCGAAATCCCTCTCTTCTATTCTCAGCATTCCTTCTTCCCTCCCCCTGAGGAGCACCTGCTGCCCACCACGGGGGCAGCCAATGACTCTATTAAAGCCATCGCCTCCATCGCAGAGAAGTATTTTGGGCCTGGCTTTATGGGGATGCAGGAGAAAAAGATGGGTTCGCTCCCGTATCATTCCATGTTCCCTTTCCAGTTCCTCCCCAATTTCCCCCACTCCCTCTACCCTTTCACGGAGCGGACCCTCAATCACAACTTGCTGGTCAAGGCAGAACCAAAGTCACCCAGGGACCTCCACAAAGTCGGCGGCACCAGCTCGGAGTCCCCCTTCGATCTCACCACGAAGCCAAAAGAGATTAAGCCAATCCTGCCGCCCCCCAAGGTCCTCCCAGCCCCGTCCTCAGGGGAGGAGCAGCCACTGGATCTGAGCATTGGCAACCGCATCCGAGCCAGCCAGAACGGAGGGAGAGAGCCACGGAAAAACCACATTTATGGGGAGAGGAAGCTGATGGCAAGTGAGGTCTTACCTAAGATTTCCCAGTCCCAGCTGCCTCAGCAGCCTTCCCTGCACTACGCTAAGCCATCGCCCTTTTTCATGGACCCCATCTACAGGTATTAACATACCCTGCCTTAAGCCTTTCCCTAACCAGCTCCTTTTCCAGCTGACACCACACCCTGAGGCAGGAGAGGATGCAGGTTGGTTGGGAAGAACAGTGAGCATCTCCTGTTGTTGTTTGTACCTCTCAACACATTGAATTTCCTGAATGGAAAGGGCTGAGTAATTTCAAGGAGCCCTCATAATCAATGTGTGAAGAACACATCCTTATTTTGATAAAGAAGAAACTTGACCTATTTAAGGACTCTCCCACGAGCCGAGCCATCACTAAGATGGCACTTCTGCTGGCGAAATTCCAGAGGTTTGATTCGATAAGAATGCAGAGTTCAAATTGCCTTGGAGCCCTGGGCTCTCATGGCTTGGGAATGAGTCAGGAGCCCTGGGAGCCTGGAAATGCAGCTCTCCCACTGACTGACTTGAGGGCCTTTTGTGAGCCACTTCACCTTTCTTTCTCCCTCCCTCTCTTTTCCTTTCTAATGCCTTTTCTTGGGGTTTTTCTGTTCGGAGGAGCTGCTGATGCAGACCCAACCTGCCGAAACATGTTACTCTTGGAGTAACAAGTCCTGTGTAAACACATGGTAGCGTGTTACTACCCAGATCTCTCCCAGATACATTTCTCACAGATTTATCTTTCTTGGGAGATAACAAGGCCTTTCTGGTGTCACTTGAACAGATGGTTCTGAGGAGGGCCTGATGCGTTACGTCAGAATGAGCTGAACATGGGAAGGCGTGTGTAGAGCAGGCTGGGTGAAGTTATCCAAATGTCAGCTAAACTTCCAGAAGGCATCAATTCAGGAGGAAGAGAAGAGGGAAGGCTTTGGCCTCTTGTTTCTTGAGAGCTTTTTATAAAACCTGTTCTCAAAGGAAAATATAATAACTTTGTGATGAGGGCAACAGTAAATTTGTGTGTTACCCATCCGGGTATTACCTTTGGATGAGGTGGACATGGCACGTTTGGTTTTAGCAAAGCCCCATGAAAAGACGTGTCCTGAACTGGTTTGATTTAGACATCAACACATCTAAATTAGCCATTACCATGTCTAAATGCTCCACAACACCCATCTGGATACGTGTGCTTGGCCTGGAGCGCTCCTGGATTCAGTCCATGGAGGTGAGAGCTTTGTCCTTGCACTCCTTGTGCTGTATACATGGTGATCCTTGCTGTGCCCAGCCTGCTGGAAGGTTAATTGCTGTTCCCCTGCAGGATCTGCCGTGTCCCTGGCACTGGAAATCCTCAGAGCCACCATGGTGTGACGGTGGGACGGGCACTCAGAGGGCTGTGAGCACCACGACAGCCCAGATGTCACCACCGGCCGCTGTCGCAGGGCTGATAACTGTGGGAAAAAGTGATGTCAGTGTCTGGCCAGGCCAAGGAGCTGTCGCTGGGATGAGGATTAGTGAGCCCTCAGTGCTGGCTAAACAAGCCTCTCTGGCTCTGGCACTGCATGCCCACACCATTCCATCTGGGATGGGGACACCCCCCAGCTCAGGAGGTGCCGTGTCCTGCCTGGCACCCACCGTGGCCATCTCCTCCTGGAGAAATCAGGCATGGTGTGAACAGTGTTCATAAAAAATACCCCTAGGGGGGGAAAAAAAAAAATCAATAAATGGGATGGAGAGGCAGAAGAATCCATGTAGGGTCCTGCCACCTCTGGGCATTCTCAGCAGTAATGCTGAAATAACACGGCTCGGAAAAGCCGCTGCCAATTAAAACAGAGGCCTCGGGAAAACCGTAAAGGCCCAGAAGACAGATGGAAGTGAAGGATGGGGGCATCGTTTGCTGCATTCCATGGGATGCACACAGTTTTAGTCATGTGTTAAAATAGAAAGTCAGCGGTGGCGTTGCCTGCGAATCAGACTTCTGATGTAATGAGCGAAACAGCCCAGCTTCCAAGT
The DNA here is from genome assembly GCF_965231275.1 of Zosterops lateralis. Classification (NCBI taxonomy): domain Eukaryota; kingdom Metazoa; phylum Chordata; class Aves; order Passeriformes; family Zosteropidae; genus Zosterops; species Zosterops lateralis. The sequence continues at coordinate 4,652,806 of NC_139782.1, read as the reverse complement.
CCCAGCTTGAAAAATATGGAAATATTTTGTTTCTAAACTTCCCTTTATCAGACTCTCTCACATCATTTGGCTCCTTTTTTTTTTTTTTTTTTCCTCCCAAAGGCCACTTAAATCCTTGACATTTTCTCCTGGTGATATAATTTAATGCGGCCAGACAGTCTGAAATGGGGGCAGTTTTTAGCTCAGCCCGTGGGGGTGACGTTCTCAGGCACTGGCCTGAAACGATCGGCTTAATCCTCTGAGTTGGGCTCTGACGGGGACGTTTGGACCTCGTGTTTCCATTCCCAGAGCTGGGAGATGGCAGAGCTGGGGAAATGCTGTCAGTTCATCAGGCTTTACGCACGAGGAGCAGGCAGGGCCCTCCCCAGACAGCTCTGCTGGGATCAGGGATGTTCCCTTGGGCATTTCAGTGCCTCCTGGAGAGAAAAGCTGTGCTGGTCAGGGAGGGCTCAGGGAGCAACTTTTTACTTATTCTTTGGTATTTCTGGCAACTCAGACCCATAAAAGCACGTACTTTCCAAAGCCCCCTAACTCTGACTGCGTTTCCAATCCAGCTCTTCTCTTTCCCTCTACCCAAGAAGAATTAAATGCAGATTAAGCACAGTTCACTGACTGAACTCGGCAGGGCTCTTCTTTAAACTCTTTGGTAATTTGATCCACACACCAATCAGCTGAAATGCAGCTAAAATAATTTGCTCTCAATTTATGCTGGACTAATGTACTTAAAATCACTCTCACTTTTGGATTTCTGCTGGTTTAGCTGGATAGACTCAATTCCAGCTGTTTAAAGATGCAGCTGTGTTTGTTGGAGTTACTTCCTCAACACTTTTTTTCCCTTAGAGAACATCTCAGTTTGTCTTTTTGGTGATTCCACACCTCTGTTTCCCTGCAAGTAGAATATTCTGTGGAAGCAAAGCCAATATTTTCAAAAATAGGAGCCTCACTTTAGGGTCATCTCAGATGCTTAAACATGAAATATTTGTATGGGCCAAAGTGATATCAGAAGAACTTGGGTTTCTGAGTCACTTCAGAATTCTCCCACCAGTCCCTCACTTTTTAAATCGTTGTCCACATGGGCTTGCCAAAGAAACTCAATGCAAATTATGTCTCAGCTGCGAGGGAGGAAACAAATATGAAACACCTAATGATTTCAGCACGCTTGGGGCTGCAGTCTGGCCCAGTGTTAACTCTTCAGATAAATGCAAACTCTCAAAGACATTTTTTATTTTTTTCCATGCGGGGGCTGCCTGCTGTGGACCCTGGAGCTTCTCCTCTAGGAGCTCAGACAGTTTTGCTCTAAACACAGGGTTTTCCATGACATTTCACACCAGCAGAGGTTTATAAACCACTGCAGCAGAGCAGGAGCAAAACGTTTTCTTAGTCATCAGCCTGAAGGCTAAAAAAAATACTGCCCAAAGGAGGGGATTTGTGTTCATGTTGTTTCCAACTCTTTCTGCGGGGCAATTGTGCATCAGAATCTGTAGTGTCCAGGAGAAGGGGGTGGAAGAGAATAAGAGAATAACCTTGTGTGTAACTGAAGCACAGTGTGGGGCTCCCTGTGAGGTATGTAACCCTCTGTGTTGTTGTCCAGCAGGGTGGAGAAGCGGAAGGTGACAGACCCCGTGGGTGCCCTCAAGGAGAAGTACCTGCGACCCTCCCCGCTGCTTTTTCACCCCCAGGTAAGAGCAGGGACACTGCCATGTGCTGTGCTGATGGAATGCTGAGGTGGGGCTGGTACACACTGGGATCACTGGGATCAGACTCCTCCTCATCCAAGGGCCTGACTGGAAACTCCACTATTTTCCACCAGTTCCTTCCAGACACGTTTAATTCACAGTCTGAGGATGATGACAGTTGTGCCTTGCTGTTCTCTTTGCATTACCAGAAAAACAGGGATGAGGTCTGGGCAGCTCACAGGCTCTGCCAAACTCCCCTTCCACAGCCCAGAATGCCTGTGAGGTTTTTCCTTTGGGAACACCTGGGGGAGTCATTTGCAGTGGTACAAAGGGAAGAAGGCAGCAGCATTTTCTACCTTTCTGAATTCCCCACACCATGAGGAGTGTGTGGAAGTGCCAGGCTGTGGGTTCAGCTGTGCTGCTCCAAAGGCGTGTGACAGCCCCCAGCTATCCCCTGATGTGCCCAGGCTGTGATCCCAGCTCTGTGGTCCTCATTGTGCTCTCCTTTATATTCACAAACATTGTTCTCCCCTGATAATGTTTCCCACCTTAGATAAATAACTCGCAGGTTTGTGAAATCTGGGTCCTGGTTGCTTTCACAGCTAAACTTAGTTCCCACATTGTTTCACACCAGCCTCAGAGTTTGGTTAATAACTTCCCCCGATTTTTCCTTCATCCAGGCTGGATAATGGTGACAGGCTGGCCAGGAACATCCTGTGTTTGTGTGAGTTAGAATAGTGGGGATATCTGCCTGTAAAGAATCTGATAGCAGGGAGGAGCCAGCGTGGCAAAGCAACCCAAGGAGACGATGAGAAACATTCAGACCCCAAGCAGGAGCAAACTCTGGGTGGAAGGTTGTTAACATTGTTCCCAAAATCCTGACCACGTCCTCTTCCCATGGCAGTGAAAAGATCTGGAAGGTCTGGTTATCTCTAACAGCTTATCACACAGAATAGCCTCAAATTTACAATCACCCCAGCCCAAAGCTTCCTGATAAGTGATTTTTAATAAGGGAAGGCGCTGTGTTGAGATGACTTGATCTGGAGAGGTCCCGTTCCCATGCTGCAGTCAGTCAGGTATTTCACACACAGTGAAGGAACATGGGATATTTATTCCAGAATATGGGAGATTTGCACCAGCAGATCCCCTTCCAGTGTTATCATAGAATCAGGGAATATCCTGAGCTGGAAGGATCATCCAGTCCAACCTGTGGCCTGCACAGGACACCCCAACAATCCCAGCCTGTGTCTGAGAGCTCTGGCAGCCTTGGGGCCGTGACCATTCCCTGGATCCAGCACTGCTAAGAATTCTGGATCCTGGATCTTTTCCTAAGAAATCACATTTTCAGGGTTCCTGCTTCTGCTTTGTTCATTAGGACTGATGTTCCTGTGCCTGGTCAGTCAGAGTCACATTCTACCCAGGCTTTTCTCACTCCAGACACGAGTCTGGTCTCAGCCTTTCCCTCTGTGAATAATCCCCAGCTCTCTCAGAGTGCCTTCACTGGGATGTGATGAAGCCAGAAGATGTGATAAAAGGAGATGTTTCCTCTCTCAAAATGAATTTCAGGCAGCTCTTATTTCTTAGCCACTCGTTGGCAGAAGTTCCTTTGCTCTCTGGGAGTTTTCCTGCATTGTCTATTCCAAATGAAACTCTGGACAACATAAATAACCAGTGTAACTTTTTGATAACTTAATGGAAAGCCTTTCCTCACCTGTTAAGATTCTTTTCTTCCCCCTTTCTGTTTTATTATAACCAGGCAGTTGTTCCCTAAATAGCAAAGTGCCTTTGCCACTGGAGAGGCCGTGGCCAGCATTTAGAATTTTAAAACCAGCCTACGGCTCTCAAGCCAGCAAATATCTGTGACTAAGTGCCTAAAGAACAGGGCACAACAAAGGAGAGCTCCAGGTACCTCAGCAAAGGGCTGAGAGCTCAGCTCTGAAAGGTCCGGAGAGCTTTTTAACATGATGGTTTTGTTGTATGACTGGCAGCTGGGGCAGAGCTGGTGCTGTAAATGATCAAGTAACCTTTTCAAGTGGCTGGTGCTAAGTATTACTTACTATTTATCATGGGCTGGGAGCCTCCAGCTAAGGGGCTGTGGATCTATTATCGGGAAATGGGGGTTACTACTCCTCTTTTTTTACAGCTTATGAATGCTTGTCAGCCCTCCACAATGTCTTCGGGGGTGATTAAGACAACTTTTTTTTTTCATAGCCGTATATTTTTAAACAATATCTTGGCTCTCTTCCCCCTCTGCCCCCCCCCCCAACCTCTCCAAGCTTCTAAAGCCCAGTTTAATAAAGTGTAAACGTGCAAAAGGTCAGCCCTTCCTGTACAATCGAGCATCTCGGGGTGATGTATGGCTTCCTACTGCCTTCCGCTCCTCGCTGCCGCCCCGGCTGCCTCCGCAGCTCCCGCCTGTCCCGGTGATGTCAGCGCAGCCAGGAGGCAGCTTTATTGCTGCCTTGTTTGTTTTATCCCTCTTTTCTGCCCCTGGTATCTCCAAAGTGCTCTCAGGAGTGCATGGAGCTGGACCTCGGAGGGGTCGGCGTCGTCCTGTGCGCTGTGTCGCTCTCTTGGACTTGGATTTCCTGTCGCGCTGTAATGAAAGTAAAAGTGCTGTTCTTTAGGAAGGATTTTTATGCAGATCCATTTTTTGCACACAGTCCAGCTTCATTCTTTTCTTTTTTGCTTTCTCCTTCTCCTGTATCTCCAGGGTTTTCCCTTTCTCCCTCTTTCTGGTGTGGTGTTTAATCTCATGTCTGTGAGAGCATGGCCAAGTCATATAAAGTAAATCTGATAAAGCAGCCAGGGACATTCTGCTTGGTGTCCCAGCTCCAGGCCTGCGTGCCAGCTGCTCCCATCCCAAAGGGATGTGTAGGTGTTGCCCCTCCTGACCATAACTCACCCAGCCACCGCTCACATCCGGGGGTTTGGCTGGAGCTCCCTTTCACTCCAGGAAACTCAGCCATCTCCCACCCATCCTTCCATCACCTTTAGGAGCTGCTGAACCTTTCCTACCCATAATTAAAGTGTTGGCCTCTTCACCAAGCTCCCTGTTGGCCTCTTCACCAAGGCAAGCTCCCTGTGGACCCACTCCATCCTGAGTCTGATCCCAGCTCCTCCTCTTCCCAGCTGCTCCCTCTTCACCCCTTCAGCCTCTCAGCTCCCTGAACCGCCATTGCACATCCTTCCCACTCCACTTTGGCCAGGATTCTTCTGCTTTGGGCCCAAAACTTCCCTGTTCCCCTCTCCCGGGGTTGTGTCCCTGCCTGCCCACCCACCACTCCCTTCCCTGTCCCTCTCCGTCCCTGGGATGCTGCAGGAGATGTCAGACCTCCCTCTTCCCAAGACTCTGGTTTGGGCTTGGGTACTGAGTTCTACCTCCAGCATCTGACCATGGTGTTTAGTGTTATCCTGGTAAAAATGGATATTTCAGGTGTATTCTGAGATAATTTTGAGCTGAAATGCTGAAAGTGAGCACATGCAGAAAGTGCCCATTTCTGGGACCTAAATGCCTGGCTTTTCCAGCTGCGCCTTTCCTGCTTTCTCCATGACCAACACACTACTCCTGTCTTTCCTGGCTGGATTCAGTGGCTCCATTTCCCACTGCACCTCCAACTCCCAAAAGAGCCAACACCAGCAGGAGGCTTTGCCCCACCAAAACTGGTCTTTTGTGTATCAGACCTTGCCCTTCCCAGGGACTTCTCTGACAGGAGCTGTCTTCTTGTCCTTGCAGATGTCAGCCATAGAGACGATGACGGAGAAACTGGAGAGCTTTGCAGCCATGAAGGCCGACTCTGGCTCGTCCCTGCAGCCCCTTCCCCACCACCCCTTCAACTTCCGATCGCCGCCACCCACGCTCTCCGACCCCATCCTGCGCAAGGGCAAGGAGCGCTACACCTGCAGGTGAGCCGGGCACCCCACGGCATCCCCGCTGAGCCCCAGGCTGTGGAAACATCCCGGGATGTGGGAACACCCCAGGATGTGCCATCCCAGCCGGGGAGCTGCACTGGGCACCAGCGCGGAGCGGAGCAGCTCCGCACCGACATCTCTGACAAGGAGGGAAAACAAGGAGCGGCGGAATTAGAGCAGAGCTGGGATGACTAATTCCCTCTGAAATAGCTTGTTTTGTCTGGTAGGGAATCAGCATCTTCTGTTTGCTTTGTAATTTTTAATAACCTTGGGAGCGGATCTGGAGATTCTCAAGCAAACCCAACTCTCCCCAGGCCAAGTCTCTGGCGTGCGGCAGCGAACGTTCCCAATGCCAGTCCCGGCTATATCCAACCTCAGCTATGGAAAAATGATTGAATTTTAAAAAATGGCATGCAGGAAACAACTTTTTCAAACAGTTCTATCCACAGAACTCCTCACGTACCCCTCCAGCTCTAAACTGGAGCAGATCAAGGGTATTTAATAATAAACCTCTGTCTGCTATCGTAGTTTTACCTCAAGGTTCTCGTGGTGGCTCCTGCTGAGGGGGTTTTTTTGGGTGCAGAAGGTGGTACAAACTTCGGTTGATGTGTCTCTTACGTTCAACTTCGCCAAAAGAGCTGAGGGCTCAGATTTCAGTTGACTATTTAGAAATTTGAGGTTTCTACTTACAAAAAGAACTAAACCTAAATTTTAGATGCACACTCACAAGTTAACATTTGGATTGCCATTGCTGGGGAACACTCACGTTCACTGTTCATCCTCAGGACAGCTGAAGGTCTCTGAAATAAGGAAAGTCTGTCATAGCTTCCCTCTGGAATAGTCAGAGAGTGCAGCCCTTCATCCTTAAGTCTTTATTTCCCAATTAATGTTTTAATTTATACCTTTTTGATTTTACTGTGAACTGGATTTATTGGGGAACACAATTCCTTTATTAATTTCCTATGTCTGCATTTCCTTGCTCTAAGCAGCCTGTCAGGCTCCTAACCCATAGCAGGCTGCTGCAGCCTTTATCTAGAGAAAATTCTGTGAATTCCAAGGATGAAAGGGCAGATTCCACATGATGAGCACATCAACAGGGCTATAAAGGAGATGCAGAAACATCTCAAGTGCCAATCTGCCCGGGCAGTGATTAAACCCTCTGTACCCTGCTGCAGGAATGCTGTGGTTTAACCTTGTCTTCAAGTGCCATGTCCACACTTCTTTTGAACACTTCCAGGGATAGTGACTCCACCACCTCTCTGGGCATCCCATTCCAAGGTCTGACAAGCCTTCCTGTAAAAAAAATTTCAAAATATCCAATCTAAACCTCCTCTGGTGCAGCATGAGGCTGTTTCCTGTTGTTCTATCCCTCATTCTGTGGGAGCAGAGCCTGACCCCACCTGGCTGCACCCTCCTGTCAGGGAGTTGTAGGAGTGAGAAGGCTCTTCCTGAGCTTCCTTTTCTCCAGGCTGAGCCCTCCCAGCTCCCTCAGCTGCCCCTGGTGTAACCCTGGGGTGGGAGATTTGTCCTCCCCACTGTCCTCCATAAGCTGTGAGCGCATGAAGGGATTTTGGGAGGGGCGTCAGGATGAGGGGTGCAGGTTGTGCCATGGCATCATCCATGGCTTTCCTTTGGCTCTCCTGATGGTTTCCTTTGGCTCTTCCCTGTCCAGGTACTGTGGCAAGATCTTCCCACGCTCAGCCAACCTGACGAGGCATCTGCGGACACACACTGGGGAGCAGCCTTACAGGTGATGTTGCCCCCCATAAAAAAAATCCCTTTCCCAAACCCTCCTCACTCACCACTCCGGTATTTCCCCCTCACCCTCTATAAAGCTGTGCCAGCACAGAATACCACAGGCCTGGAGCATTACACAGAGTGATTCATAGGGTTGTATATTATGTGTGCCAGCCAAAAATAATCAGGCTTGGCAGCTCGAAGATAGACACTTAACTTATATTTAGATGTATGCTGGCAAATGAGGGCTCTGATTTGCAGTGTTGTTTCACACTCACGTTAACCATTCATCTCAAGGACAGCTGAAGGTGCTGAATGGCTCTGAAATTCAGGCTGGTTTGAAGGGCTTGCCAGGACCTTCACTGCTGAGGCTAGATGGGGTTTTGATTTTTTTTTTTTTTTTTTTTTTTACTTTTCTTAATGCACATCAGAGGTGCCTGCAGTAGGAGATCAAAAAAACAAAGGCAAGAAAAACCCTGTCGATTTACTTACCTTAAAATTGAATTTTGGTAGTGTCTGAGCTTAAATCAAGAATTTAAAAGGAGAGCTGGGAGTGGGGGGATTCACACAGAGTCTCACACGTTTGTGGGTATTTAAGGTAGAAGACTGAGCTATTTTCTGTTAGCTGGGGACAAGGTGATGTGATTTTGATTCTTCAGTGTGCACAGGCACAGTCTGCCACCCCAGTGGGTTCTGTGGCTCCTGCCCAAGTCAGGGCTTTAAATCTGAATAAAACTCACAAGAAAATATATGTAATATGTATGCTTAGGTATATAAATAACTATTTCTCATGGAAATCTTTCCCCCCAGCATTTTCTCCCAATGCATTACAAGCAGTTTCAAAAAGCTTGGGAAAAAAAAAATAAATAAAAAAGCCCATTTTTTTTGTTAGAATGAGGTCCAGAAATGAGCAAACCTGAAGGAATGATGAATCAAGAGCTCAGTGCAAATCAAGCCTTGTGTTTGCCACGATGTGAGGGAGTGTTTTGCAGGTTGTCAAACAATGGTAACAATTCCGTTTCGTTTTGGGTAGCTGATATTGCAGCATTTCATACACAGCCATAAGTTCACAACAAAGCAAATGGAGCAGTTATTAAATAAAGAGAAACACAAATTTATGAGCAGCAAAAGGCCATGTGGTCAAATACATCACATTTTTATGCTCAGTTTAACCTAAGAATTGACTCTCCCACATTGTAATCCCTGCTACGCCGAGAATCACATTTATTTTCCGTCCAGCATTTTTAGTGTAGACATTAGGTAAATTAAAAATACACCACCAAACCCACCCCCCCCTAAAAGCAGACATATATTTTGGACCCATTCCCTGCTGTGATGTTTGGGGTTGTGTTATTTGATATGCCTGAACGGGCCCTGTGTGTTCCCTGTCCACTGCAACGCTCGCTCCCGATTATTCCGAGATCGTTAGTTCAGTTTTTCTTCCAAAAAAGGAGACTTGCAACTTAACAAAGGTTAGGAAAATAAAGATTTATTTGATCTGGTCTTCTCCCAGAAAATAGCCTGTGTGGGTTTTTTAGAGGTCTGACTCCTGGACAATGTTGCATTCTAACAGCACTCAGGAGAGCCGGGGCTGCGTTTACAGGCGAGCTTTAATTATCATTGATTTGCTTTTCCTCTCAGAGAACTGAGATTTGCAGCTTTGGCAGCCAGGCTTGTTTTGAAAGCTTGGTTTTTAAGTGCTGACTTCAGGCAGGTAAAAGGAGGTTGCTGACTTCTCCGTGTTTTACTCTTGTCTCCTTTGTAATTTTGCTTTTGATTGTTTAATTATTTTTTTTACCCTGTTCCTATATAGAAATATTTTTTATACAACAATTTAAATAATAATTTAAATATTAATTACGATGTTCTTAAAGGCAACAGGCCAGAAAATAAGGTGGTTTGGGTTTGATTTCTGATGGTCACTGATTAAGTGATGAGGTTTTTTGAGTTTTTTGGAGGGGATGGTGAAATCATTTAAACTTCTTAAGTGTCTAATTATGTATAAAGTAGGAATCAATAGCACATGAGCAATAAGGAGGCAGATTGTTTTTAGAAAGAGAAAATGCAACGTGTTTTCAGAAGAAATACCTGGTGATGCACTTCCTAAAAATCAAGTGATTTGAAAACACTCCAAGTCCCTGTGCCCTACAGTGAAATTCAACATTTGTTTTCACTCTTTTTTTTTCTTTTCTGCACCAAACCTGAAATTCAGGACTATGTATTTCAGAATTCAGTGATAAAAAGGCGCTGTTATGTCCAGTTATCTGCATTAAGCTGGAACTCATAGCCACAGCTGACACCTGCCATTTCATTTAAATTGCACATAGCTCAATAAATATTGAAGATATTTCTCATGTTCTGGTTTTAAAATGCAGCCTGAGCTATAAATGCACTTGAGGCTGAGGAGTCACTCAGAGGGGGAGTTGCTGTCCATGTGTTTTTTGGTTTTTTCCTGCAATTCTGCCTCTCCAGCTCACACTGATCAGTGCAAAACTTCATGAGGAGGACTCAAGAACTCCTCCCCTCATCCCCAGGGCTTGCTCTCTGCTTTTCTCCCGAGTTGTCCCAGGTACCAGAGCTCCTCCAGCTCCCAGGATTTCCTGTCAGAGTCCCCCAGCTCCATCCCGGGCTCTCTCCTTGCTGTCCCTCCCTCCCTCCCACTTGGGATGTTTTCTGCCCTTTAAGCTGATAAGGGAGAAGCTTTGTCGGGCTGTTTGCAAAGCAAACACGGCTGCCTTTGAGTTTTATTCTTCTCCTCCCTCACCGTTCACCCCTTTCCCTGAATTTAAGCTGGTTCCTGTGCCTGGGCCATTTATTTAGATTAAAACCAGCAGAGCTCCCAGCACCGACCCCTCTGGGACCACAAATAACACCGGACATCTCCCTCATCCCTTTGCTCCCAGGCATTCCCTGCTCCTTCCCACTGCCCCTCTGGTTCCTATTTTTTTTAACAAGCTCTTTTTCCCTCCTTATTCCCGACATAGCTCATGGTTAGGGCGAGGACCTGTCACAGGGAACTTTTCAAAGGCTTCCTGAACATCTAAATAAATGGATGTGGAGGAGGCTGGGCTGTTCCTGCCCCAAGTGTGTGAGAGCTGCCTTTAAATGTCTGGAGCTGCTCCTGGGGGTGATGGCAGGGACAGCCAGGCTGTGACAGTGGTACCCACTGTGCCAGGTATCCCCTGTGCCAGGTGTCCCCTGTGCCAGGTATCCCCTGTGCCAGAAATTGGGACACACAAAAAAAAAAAAAAGTGGTTTTTAGGAGCTGGAGGGAGATAAAACCCTGGTCTAAGCTGGACAAAACCACTCATGAAAATTCCATGGAATAGCAGGAATATTGGGATATTGGCAGGTTTGGATATTGGGGTTTGCTGGACAGGTTTGGATATTGCTGTTTGCTGAACAGGAATCTGAGAGCAAATTCCTTAATGCTGGAAATGTGTGTTTAACTCTTCATATAGACACTATGGTTGTTCTTGCTGATGCTCAAATAATTTCTTGTTTTCTAGTTATTTTGGGGGGTTTTGGAAATAAAATGGAAAACAAAATACTTTAGAAGTCTGGAAATGCTGTGGTTTAAAAAGGGACTTTGCTCCCTCCCTTGGTTAATCCCAATAAAGGCCCATTATTTGAAATATCTTTATTCTTGTTGGAGATTTAGCAGTAGGAAATTCGGAGGTGGACACGGAATCCATAAACATTCAGCCAGAGCGAGTGTTTCATAAATGTATCCCCGTTTTTTCCAAAAATAATATCGATTTATTTTTAGAGACCGAATAAAAATCACAGCTGGAGCACATCTGGAAATGGGGGGGGGGGGGGTGCGTGTTTCACTGTGGGGATCTTTTCCACTCGCAGTGGAACCTGTTGTGTCTGTAGGGAAGAATCCCACAGGAATCCTCTATGTCCAGGGAAATCCAGTTCCATCCTTGAGTGAGGCAGGCATGGGGTGAGTCTGTGCACATCAGGAGATGCTGATATTCCCAAAATTTCCATCTCCATGTCCTGGAGAGCTGGGGAGACCCTGGCACAGGTTGCCCCATCCCTGAGAGTGTCCAGGACCAGGTTGGACGGGGCTTGGAGCACCCTGGGATAGTGGAAGGTGTCCCTGCCCAGGGCAGAGACTGGCACTGGATGGGGTTTAAAGTCCCAAAACCATTCTGGAATTCCAGGATTCCCATCGAGGAGTAGCTCAGCTCCATGGGGCAGATGTTGCTGTGGGTTAGAGGAGCTCAGAGCAGCCCTGCTGGAGTGGGTTTGCTCTGGAGTGGGAAGAGTTGGAATTTTGGAAGTGCCCAGGATTTGTGGGGCTCTGCAGCAGAGACAGATTGTGCTGCTCGTGGGTTTTGGGACCAGACCCGCTGGGGTACAGATGACATATTTAAAGGGAGATCTAACGAGGGATTCGGCGGGTCCGGGCAGGAATGAGGTTTTCAGGAGTTTTAGACCCAAACTCTCCACCGCAGCTCGGAGCTGCCACCTTCAGTCCATCAGCGGCTCCCGCTCTGCCCTGCAGCTCGGGCTGAGCCCTCGACACCACCCCGAGCAATTCCGATTTATCTGGAGGGAATTTAAACCCAAAAAGGGGAGTGATGGTTTCGAACAAGCCCCCAGCCCATCTGCCCTGGGTCCTGCAGGGTCTGAGCTCAAAAGGGGAATATTTTCTTCACTCAGCAACTCCCCTGAACATCCTGGCTTGGCTCCTTGCATTCCATCATAAACCAGATATTTGGGGGGGAAAAAAGTGAAAATAAAGGAGTTTAGAAGTCTGGAAATGCTGTGGTTTAAAACGGGACTTTTCTCTCTCCCTTAATTAATCCTAATAAAGGGCCACTATTTGAAATAAATTACTGTCCTAGGAGTAAATCTTACCCTGTTTGGAAAGGATGGTGGATTTCTTTGGGAGCTGTTTTGTTGTAAGAATAGTTATAATTACCTTTAAACCGTGTTGTAGTTCCAGTACCACAAGGAATGTCACAAATAAAGCCAGAATTTTCTGTGTGTCCAGCTAAATGTCATGCAGGGATTTGTCAGTTAATAACTATTTTATACATTTCACCTCCCTGCTTTCTTCTTCTGTCTTCCTTGTCCTCCCTCCAGAGCCGTATTTCACCTGATTCCCCTCAAAAAAAAAAGTGGAAGGAATAAATCCACCTCTCTCATTCCTACAGCCGTGCATGGAAAAATAATTATTTTGTTTCGAATTCTTATTTGTTTGGACGACTCGCTTCCTAATTAATCCTAATCCTTTCTTTGTGTTCCTTGAGTAACAATAACATGAGATTTGTCTGGGATGATTAATGCTTTGTGCTTCCTTCAGCTGAGCAAAGATTTATAGACCAGCATTTCCTAGGGGTTTGATAGTCAGATTTTTCTTCTTTTTTTGTGTGTTTTGTTGGTTTTGTTTTGTTTTGATTTTTGTTTTTGTTTTTTGTTTTTTGGTTTTGGTTTTAGTTTGGGGTTTATTTTTTATTTTTATTTTTTGGTTTTGGGATTTTTGGGGGAGTTTTTTGAAGTTTGTTTTTGTTTTTTTTTTTTTTTTGCTTTTTGGGGTTTTTTTTGTTTTTATTTTTTGGTTTTTTATTTGGTTTTTGTTTGGGTTTTTGTTTGGATTTTGGTTTTGTTTGGTTTGGTTTTGGTTTTTTGGTTTTGTTTTTTTTGTTTTGGTTTTTGTTTTTTCGTTTTGGTTTTGGTTTTTTTGTTTTATTCGTTTTGGTTTTGGTTTTGGCTTGGTTTGGTTTTTTTTGTTTGTTTTATTTTTGGGGGGTTGGGGTTTTTGATTGTTTATTTGGGGTTTTTTGGTTTTCTTTGTTTTGGTGGTAGTGGGTTGGGGGGGCATTTTTTTTGTTTTTTGTTTGTTTGTTTTGTTTTGCTTTTTATTTCTGTTTGGGTTTTGCTGTTTCTTTTCTTCCCTCACGTTGCCCTCTTTGCCATTTTCTCTCATTTTCCAGGTGTAAATACTGTGACAGGTCATTCAGCATTTCCTCCAACCTGCAGCGGCACGTCCGGAACATCCACAACAAGGAGAAGCCATTCAAGTGCCACCTGTGCAACAGGTGCTTCGGGCAGCAGACCAACCTCGACAGGCACCTGAAGAAACACGAGCACGAGAACGTTCCAGGTGGGGAAAAACTCTCTGGGTCTGCTGGGGATCCCTGAAAAGAGGAGGAGATTCCATGGTCTGACCCCCTTGGAATGCCCTGTCCCCCTAAGGATGAGTTTGTAGGGTTTTTTGGAAGTTCCAGAAGATAAATTGGCTTTGTTTTGACATAAAAAAAAAAATGAAAGGGAGGAATTTCTGTGAGTGATTTCCCAGCAGGGGTAAAAAAAAAATGTATTGTGGAAAAGTTGTAGGCAAAGAGTTCTGCAATGGTTCCTAAATTGTGTGTGTTGCCCGTAAATGCTAAATATCACCTGTATCTTGGTCTGGAAAACACAATCTTCCTTTGGGATCTTTGCTGCATGACTTTCCTCTTGAGTATTAAATCACGAATATAACATGAAAGGGCTGTTGAGAACATTCTTACTTTATGTTTCCTCATAACCATGGCCTTGCCAACACCTGATGGAGTCTCCTCTTGTCCCTCCTGTTGTCCCTCCCTGCTCCTGCCCCACAGTGAGCCAGCACTCCGGAGTCATCACCAACCACCTCGGGACCAGCGCCTCCTCCCCCAACTCGGAATCAGACAACCATGCACTTTTAGATGAAAAAGAGGATTCCTATTTCTCGGAAATCAGAAATTTTATTGCAAATAGCGAGATGAATCAAGCGTCGGCTCTAGCGGATAAAAGGTAGGCAAGGAAATGAAATTATCTGCTGGCAGGACAGGCATGAACAGCACGGTAATACAAGAGGGAATTCAAGCTGGCTGGGAGAAGCTTCCCCCTGAGGAGATAGGCTGATTGTCCCACAAATGTTAATTTTAAGAGATGAAAAACCAGCATTTAAATCAGATTACACAAATTTGTAGTTCAAAAAGCTTTGGGGTTGGTGTATTCTCAACATGCTCAGTGGCCCTTTGGAACAGTGAAGGATGATCTTTAAATGCCTGAAGCACATTGGTTTTCTTTTTTGTTAAATTTTAAATAATATATACATGTATATATTATTTAAATATAATAATATTATATGGGTTTCTGTGTTTATATCTGTATATAAAATTATCAAAGTCTTGCTTTAAGTCGTGGGAATACACAACTTAAACATTTGCCATCCTTTTTTTTTTCCCTTTTCTTTCTTCTTCTTCTCCTCCTCCTCCCTGCCCTTCAATCAAACATTTCAGGCCAGAAATCCAGGATATCGATGGCAATTCCCAGTGCCACGGATTGGCAAATGAGAAGACAGAAGATGTGGACGATGAGGACGAAGAACTGGAAGAGGAAGACGACGACAGCCTGACTGGGAAGTCCCAGGATGAGACGGCGTCGCCCACGGCGGAGCCCCGGGGAGCGTTCGAGGATGAGGAGGACGAGGAGCCCACGTCTCTCACCATGAGCTTTGACCACACCCGAAGGTGAGGGGGCCGTCCCCAGGGGCCTCAGCCCCCTGCCCGTGTCTGTGGTGCATCGTGAATGCTGTGGGTTTGTTCTCCAAGCCATGCCATGCCTCCGGTGTGATTCAAACCTTCACTCCAGATTCCATTTCACCGCGCTGGGGGACACGAGACAAGTGGACTGCAAGGAGAGTCTGGAATGATATCTGGAATGATATCTGGAATGATATCTCCTGCCTGGAGCAGGAGAACAGACACAAAACCCAGAGTTTTCAGGGTACCACAGCTCAGCAGATGTCGTTTTTCTCTCCAAAACTCTGGTCAGGGCAAGGGAAGAGGTGTCTGTGCAATGCCTTTGGTGCTGCTATGGCCCTTTGAGTTGTAGCAAAATAGTCTTGGCTTCAAGTGGAGTTCTAAGAGCTCTGGCAAAAAGGGGATTCTGCCCCTCTGCCCTGCCCAGGTGAGACCCCACCTGCAGAGCTGCCTCCAGCCCCAGGGCTCCAGCACAGGAGGGAAGTGGAGCTGCTGGAGAAAGTCCAGAGCAGGCCCCAGGATGATCAGAGGGATGGAGCAGCTCTGCTGGGAGAAAAGGCTGAGGGAACTGGGATTGTTCAGCATGGAGGAGAAAAGGCTCCAAGGTGACCTTCCAGTGCCTGAAGGAAGCCACAGGAAATATGAAGGGAGACTCTTTCCAAGGGCCTGGAGTGACAGGACAAGGGGGAGTGGATTTAAACCAAAAGAGGAGAGATAGAGGTTTGATCTTCAGAGAAAATCCCTAACTGTGAGGGTGGTGAGGCCCTGGCACAGGAAGGATCACAGGTTTCCCAGTGAAGCTGTGATTGCCTCATCCCTGGAAGTGCCCAAGGCCAGGTTGGACAGGGCTTGGAGCCTGAGAGAGTAGAAGATGTCCTTGCCTCTGACAGAGGGTGAAATGAGACAATCTTAAAGCTCCCTCCCAACCCAACCCAGATTCCATTGTTCTATAAAAAGCAAAGGATTTTTCCCCCAATGTCCAGCCATGTCTGAACACCCTCAAAATGAAAGATTGCTGCACACAGCACAGGCTCAGCTCTGTTTCTGCTGCAGTTTGCCCCAATTTCTGAGGGTATCGACAGCACAACCCACACAACACTGAGCGATGCCTTACCCAGCTTAAAAACCCCGCTGCTTTTGGCGCAGAACCTCAGGCATAAAACCTGCTGCTTGTTGCTTTCCACTTCTTCCTCGCTCCTCCTCCCATCCCGTGTCGTGTCCGTCTGTCCATCCCTTCACGCATGTGGCTGGTGAGCCCCCCGTGGGTGGTGCATGCAGGCTCTGGGCCAGACCAGCTAACACAGGTCACCCCTTCCCCTGGTCATTGGTACAGGTGTATTGAGGAGGACGAAGCCGGCCTGTTAGATTTGGAGCAGATGCCGAATTTTGGGAAGGGGCTGGATCTCCGCAAAGCAGCCGAGGAAGCATTTGAAGTTAAGGATGTGTTTAATTCCACCTTAGACTCTGAGGCAATAAAACAGACTCTGTACAGGCAGGCTAAAAACCAGGTGGGTATATCCAGAATGTTTTCCTAGCTTGCCACCCAGCATGTACAGCAGGATTAGGGAGCAGCTGGCCTCCTCCAGCCCAGGGTTATTTTCCCCTTCCAGAAAGTTATTCCCCCTCCCCAGCAGGAATTCTAACAGACACGTGAATGTGTCTTGTTGCAACTAAATTGAAATAGAGGAGGAAGGGAGTGGGCATCACCTCTAGGTGGATTTATCTCAGCCTGTGCAGTGAGAGTGGGGCTATATAGGAAGAGAGAGGCATCTGTGTGTTTTTATCTGTCTGTATAAATGTTTTTATAAGTCTTTATTTATTTATGCTTTGGGATGGCTCTTCTGTGGGTAACCACTGAGGTTTGGTCTGCAGAAACAGCAACAAAGCGCCCTTGGGTTTGATTAAAACAGAGGTGAAAGACAATAATATATCCAGGACTTGCAAGCCAGCATGTCTAGAGGGTATCCTTGTTTACCTCCTTGATTTCCAAAAGTAATCCAGAAAATGGAAAAGAAAAACCCCAACCCTGTGAGCCAGACTAGTTTAGACCCACCAAAAACCATCAAAATGGCATCTAAGAATGACTAGAGTTCTGAGAGAGATCTGGAGGTTTAGGGCAGATCTGTGTGTGCTTTCTGCTTTTTTATTAGCCAAAATACCCAGTCTGGGTTTATGGAGTTGATGTCTTGATCCCTCCACAATAATTCCCACAAAAGACCTGTTCAGTGAAGTTACCTCAGCAGGCTGGGCTGGAGAGAGGACACCCAGCCCTGGTGGGGGATGAGCACAGCTCTCACCTCAGAGGCCCTTTCTGACCCTCAAGCAACAGAACTTATCCCAAAATCTATTTCAAATGTCCAGCAGAACAGTAGCTTAGTGCAGACACCATGCAGAACATTTTGGAATTGGCATCATCCAAAACTTTGGCTATTTCTGTCCTCCTTCATAGTGGGTGCCAGTAGTGAGGCTGGGGAGGGCTGCTGGAAGAGACAGCACAGCAGTTTTCTGGGGTGACACCTGTTTAAACACAAGCCACTTGCCTGACTCTTCCCTGTGTCCTGTCACTAACATCCCAAATGCACTAACTCTTTGGGGGCAGCTTGCTCTTTTCCAATGTCCCACCCTGGTACAGCCTGTGCTTGGATGGGGAAAGGTATTTTTGGTTTTTGACTCTGTTTTACACTTGAATCACAATAAGCAACTTAAATAATTTGGCCCATCTTTTGGCAGTAATACAGAACCTTAGTGTGAGCAGCACAGCTTAGTTTGGCTTAGTTTTAAGCAATTTTAGAAGTGTGTGTGTCCACAAAACCACAAAACTGGACCTCTTCCCTGGGCCAGGGGGGTGGAGAGGGTGGGGACAGTGTCTTCCTCTTTTTCAGGCCATGAGTGGCAATGACATTGGTTGTATGAGTTATTATCTGCCCAAGCATCAGTGATGTGGGCTGAGAAAGGGCACGGAGAGGTGTGTGAGACAAACCTTGTGTCCTGGTGGAGGGAGAGCAGCCAGGTTACAAGGAACCAGCAGTTTGTTAGAGGGCAAACAAGTCTCACTGCATTTCTCTCAGCAGACACTTTTAAGGGTTTCTCTGCAGCAATAAACCCATCCCAACCACAGAGGCCATGCCAATGACAATTCCACATCACTAAATATCCACACTGGCATCACCAGTGGGTCCATGCCAGGCATCAAGTCAGGATGAGAAGCTGCTCACCACTTTCCACTGGGCATTGCTGCCCCAGCCCAGCCTCACTGAGCCACTGGCTTGTCTGGGGATGTGGGTTTTTTTAGTAACAATCCCCAGTAGCAGCTGCTTTCCTCTGAGAGCAGAGCCTGGAATCTTGTGGAGGTTTGTGACTGAGCACAGGCAGTACAGGATGGGTTAAGTCCTGTGAAAACAGTGGGAATGATAGTGTCTCCTGATTGTCCCCATAAACCATGACAAATCTGATTTTTTTAGTGGTGGGTGCCCTCCCAGAGCGTGGATGTGAGTTTAGCCCAGCACAGGGGATGCTGCTGGCCCAGGTGGGCAGGGTTAGGTGGTGCTGTGTGTTTTACACAGACTGTTCCTCCATGCTGTGTTCTCACTCGTGTCCTGGCATCCCTCTCTCCCCCAGGCTTATGCAATGATGCTGTCCCTGTCTGAGAACGCTCCCCTCCACACGTCCTCCCAGAACTCTCTGGGGGCTTGGCTGGACATGGCAGGAGCAGCTTCAGAGTCGGGGACCTTTAACCCCATCAACCACCTCTGAGAGGTCCACAAGGCACTGGCCGGAGCCCAGGTGGTGCTGCAGCCATCCCAGCAAAATCCCAGCCAGCAGAAGATGGATGAGAGGGCCTCAGGGAGTCGTCTGGACTTTGGGCTGAGAAGGAAACCTGTCGCATCCGACCTACACGTCCTGCATTTTTATCTCTCCGGAGTTTTCCTTTCTAATTTATCAGAATGAACCTCTCCCAAACTGGATAGACCCTGAAGCAGCCCCAGGATTTCACAGCCTGTAGGAATAGCACAAGCAAGACACGAATTGCAACAGTGCAATCAAAGATTGGCCCCTCCAACCTTCCAAACCAGTGTCACTGAGCCAGCACAGCCTGAGCAGGAATGACAGCTTGGAGCCACACAGCAGCACTTCCTTCCCATCCAGCTGAATGGTGAAGCACCAAGGGAAGAGAGCCAGGTGTGACCTGTCCCTGGTGCAGTTCTGACACAGCCACTGGAGTTATGCCAGGGAAAGGCAAATTCAACCCGTTTAACTGACCCCATTCGGAATTCTGCGCTCCCACAGAAACACTGTCCTGTCCTTTGCTCCCAGCAAAACACTGGCACAGTGCAAAGCTCCTCCCTCCAAGGTGAGGCCACGTTGCCTGCAGTCATCATGAGCCACCTGCAGCTCCCAGCTGAGACATCTCCAGCCTGGAACAGTGCTGAGGTTGGGGTGACAGAGGTGTCACAGGGACACGGATGGTCGGCTGTGCCCTGAGCGAGGCTGGGAGAGCTCCCTGCCCCTCCTGGTACCTGCGAGCCCAGCATGGGCTGGGAGTGCCTGAAGCTGGTGGAGCTCCTGGAAATGCTTGGATTTCTCCAAGCACAGAGGTCACAGGGCAAAGCCTTCCCTGGCTGTGCATAAGGAAATGTTTTATGGGCAAGTCTCGCCTCACCCAGGGCAGCTGGGACACATCTGTGTCACCTCCCGGGGGTTTCAGGGTGACATCACCCCGTGCTGATTGTATCTGTGGCACAGATCTCTGATTCACACCGTTGTTTTGGCCTGGTTTTCCTTCTGCTCCACCTGCTGCTGCTTGACCTGTGATTTAAGTAGAAAGATGAGTATTTACATGCTCCAGCAGCCTGAGGGGTGCAGAGCACAGAGATAAGAATCCAGTTGTCTCTGTGACTCCAAAATTTCTCACAGAGATTTTATGAGTGATTTCCACTCACTTCAAAACCTCATCTTCTCTACTGATACACAGCAGCCTCCACAAATCCTGTGGGCTTTGTGCTGTTCTCCACTGCAATTCCCATCTGCTGCTGGAGTGGGGAATTTGGAGATGGCATTCCTTTATGGAATGGTTAGGAAAGCCATGGAAAAGGGCAGATGGAGGGTTCTAAACCAGTCCAGTGTGGGAAATCTCATTGCAGCAGGCCAAAACAACAGAAACCAGCTCCCTGAGCAAAGCAGAGCTGGAGTTGGTTGTAACAGCTTTGCAAGTCAGCTTTGCACCCAAGAGCACAAGTGAGGCTGATTTTGGGGAGCCTCAGGGTGCCCCCACAGGAAAGCATCCAGGGTGCCCTTGGTACAGAGGGAACGAGAGGTAAATTAGCAGCACCAGTGTGTTTCCCAAGAAAATTTATCCTTCCCTTTTTTTGGTTTTCCACAACATCCTGTGAAAGTGCCCAAGGCTCTGAGAGCACCAGGCGGTGTGACTGAGCTGCTTCATGTATTTGCACAAAGCTCCTGGGTAGGCAGAGCCTGAGAGCTGACCCTGCTGGAGGCTCTGCAGAGGAGAGGGACAGCCCTGTCCCCTCCTGTCCCCTCCTGTCCCACCCCATCCCATCCCATCCCATCCCACCCCATCCCCACTCCAGAGGCTGCAGCACAGCCCTGCCCAGGCACTTGGCCTTTAAATTATTCCCACAGGGGCCAACTGAAAATAATAAAAGAATTGTTTCTTTTCCTGATGGAATTTATTTTAATCTGTATATAACTTGTCACTTGGGCCTAATTCCTTTCTTATTTTATTTCTTCCTTAACAGTATGTTTTGTTGGGGTTTTTTTTTGCATTAGATATCATTCTTGTGAAGAAATCATGTTAATATAAGTATGTAGTGAAGGACCAAAATTGTGTTGTTGAGGTTGGATGTGGGATGAGCAGGGAACAGGAAGATTTTGTCCATGTGCCAAATGACCCCAGTCAGTGCTGCCAGTGGTGCTGCCCATTCTCCAGACAATCATCCCTCAGCTGCCCTTTGCCTTGTATCTCCTGGGGCATTGGAGGAAGGTTCCAGTGATGGGGAGCAGCACAGCAGGAGGAGGAGGAGGCCAGTGGAGATGCTCTGCCTCGATGGCCCTGCTCCAGGACAACATGGAAAGGGCCTTAAACATGGGGCTGGATCCATCCTGTCCCATTCCAGCTGCAGCTCTGTGACTCCTGGCAGCTGCTCAGAGTAAACCATGTCTGAGCATCTCCCTGGCAGGGCCTGTGGCACTGCCTGCTGTGCTGGAACAGGACCTGTGGGCAGCAGTGAGCGTTTGTGTGCTCTGAACATGGTTTGTTCACCCTTGAAGAAACCTTAGGGCAGGTCAGCATTGCACCCCACAGCACAGGGAGGTGACAGAGCAGCCGAGGGAGTGGCAGTGAGCTGGACACCAAAATGTGGGCCAGTACTAAGGAATGAGAGTGTTATTGTGGGGATTTATTTGGGGTATTTGTGGTCTCCCCATCCCTCTGTCAGCCCTGCTGCCAGTTGTGTCATTTCTCCTGAAGCAGTTGCTCAGGTGCTTGCTCCGACTGAGCTCACACTGTCACCATCCCCAGGCTCATCCTGGCTCTCCAGGGATATCCTGAGGGCCCCTGGCCAAGGATAGGGAGGTATTATCCAGTCAGGGATTGAGGACATTAAAAATATAGGGTTTAAAATCATTAAATGATTTTTTTTTCTTTTCATATTTCCTAATTTGGTTTTCTCCCCATTTTCTCTAGCTTGTGTTGTAGGATCTCCTGACTTGTTTGATTTAGCACTGATTACAAGTTTCAGTTTTTCCCATTAAGATAAAGAAACAGGAAGCCTCTGAACTGAACCTCTGTTAATCTCTACCTTTCATTGGATTGCACTTGGAACGTGCTGCAGCTCACAGCAGCTGTGGAGGTTCCATTTTGCTGCTTTAGCAGAGAATCTCATCTTCTCAAGGCTGCTTCCCGAGAGGTTTGTGTCCAGGACATTCTGCTATCAGAGCACTGCTGCCTTCCCAGTGCTGCAGAGGCTCTGGAGCTTTGGTGAGACGTGGAGCTGTGGTGTCCAACCCCATGGACAGGCTGGGATCCAGGGCAGGTGAGGGTGGCAGGGATGGGAAGTGGCTGTGGTGTGTCCAGTAGCCAGGGCACCACTCCAGGTGTGGTTTTAAACTCAGAGCTTTGTGTAGGATCTATTTATTTAAAGTATTTTCACAGCCACAACAGCACAGAGGAGAGAAGGAGAAGCCCTGGATATTTTTGGAGTGGTCGGGGAGGGCTGGGAGCTGTGCAGGGCTGAAGTGTTGGTGCTCCATGAAGGGCCCTCGCTTTGGCCAGAGCTGAACCTTCCTGCCTGAGCTGGTCAGGGAGGAGGACGTGAATATTGTGTCTGTGCATTCCCTGCTTCCCATCAGCTCAGAGCTGGTGGTTGGTCCTGGTGTGATCACTGTGGCTGGTGCAGGCAGCTGGGAGCTCTCCAGTGGGACGAGCTGAGGTTCTCCCACGGGATGTGCTGAGGTGCCAGGTCCTGCAGGACGTGTTGATGCACCCAGGTCCTGCAGGACGTGTTGAGGCACCCAGATCTCCTGCTGGGCTACTGGGTTCTTCCCTGGGATGTGCCCTTTGGTGCTCAGGCTACTCTGGGTAGGTGCCTTTCTAAGGTGTCCAGCAGGCCCTGCCTCGCTGGGTGCCACGGGGACATCAACGCACAGGAGCCCAAACCCAACCGGGGTTGACCAAACAGAGCCAGGTGTGCTCAGCTGATTCCGGGACAAACACCCTGCTGGGGTCCTGTCCTCCTTGGGACAGCACAGAGGAAGCTTCTGCCCTCTCCCCAGTCAGCACTTAGACACTCAGTGGCTGCTCCTGGGAGCAGCTCCTGGCTGCCCATGGCGCGGACGGAGCCTTTCGAAAGCACTTGCACAATGAGGTGAGCGTTGTTTGACTCTAAAGCATCGAAGCACTGGATCGTGAGCCCCCCGTGCCCCCCGCCCAGGTCAATCTGCTGATTCCCACTCAGTTTTTTTACGTGCTGTACTCTGTGTGTGTGTGTGTGTGTGGCGGGGGGCAGGGGGGGACAGCGCTGGGGACACTGCCCGAGGTGGCAGCGCTGTCCCCAAGGGGTGGGAGTGGCATCACTCGGGTCAGTGCTGGCAACACAAAGGGCAAAACCCTCTGCTCCTCGCCGGTGGTCAGTAGTGTTCTCACAAAGCCATGAAACTTCTCCGTAGTGTTGAGTGAAACTGTGACTAAAAATGTTTTTTGAATGATTCCGAGGTTCTTTTTTTTTTTTTTTTTTTTTTTTTTTCTCTTTCTTCTGTCGTTAATTCTTATTACCACTTTGGAAGAAGAAATTAAAAAAAAAAAAATTAAAAAAAAAATTTAAAAATTAAAAAAAAAAAAAGAACAAAAAAGAAAAAAAAGGCAGCTTTGATTTTCCAAATGTGCAATTCACATGTGAACAAAGTAATTCTGAAAGTAATTCTCAGTGTATTTTACATTCTCGTTGCTCTCTTCAAAGCAAGAGATGTTTTGCCCTGATGTCATTTCCAGCCTGCAGAAGATGTAATTTAAAACATATATATATTGTGCTTGCAAGAATCATAAATCTGTGCATCATATGTCATTCCTTTTCCCATTGTTACAATACAGATATGATTTAGGTTGGATTTTTTTTTTTTTTTCCTTTAGACCTGTATAGTGTTTTTTTAAAATCAATTGTAAATGTCTGGTTTTCATATAATGTTTAAAAAACATTGAGAAAGAGGATGGTGCTTGTTCCATATCATTCTTGATTGTATATTGCTTCTGTTATGTTTATAAGTAAACTGTGCATGACTTGTGTTTAGCAGTCATTATTGTGTCCGTTTGTGAAATTTTTATTAAAAAGAAAAAAATTCCGTAGATGCACTTATTGTATATGTGATTAGATTTTGCGTCCGAGGCTCGAAGCCTCGAACTGCCAAGGAAGAAAGAAAAAGTGTTGGCAGTTATTAATTAATATGGAATCGCTTTGTTGGGAGCATAATGAAATAAAAGATATGAAGTGTAGAAAATAATTAAAAAAAAAAAAAAGAAAAAGGCAATTTTACAAATTTCATTTTGATGCTTGTGATAAAAGACAAATGTACTTGTGTAGAGAAATTCCTTTAAAATAATGAATAGAAAAAGCTGATTTTGAGGTTAATGCTGTAGAATAGGAATGTATACCAAATGTAATCTTTCCAATGCTACAATGAATTTATACATGAGATTGATATGCAATAAACCTGTGTGCTTTTATAAGCAGTGGTCCCGTGAGCTTCTTTCCATGGAATAACCATGGAGAACATCCCCAGTAATGGGACACTGGATGTGTCACTGTGTGGCTTTGCTGCTCTGGGGTACCTGTGGGGTCTGATGTCCTGTGTGTGGTTTGTAATATTCAAAAGAGCTTCAGAAATTTAAATTATGGCCACCCCACTTGCTGCTGAGGTCAGAATCATGGAACCACAGAATGATTAAGGTTGGAAAACTCTCCAAGACCATCCAGTCCAGCCTGGCTCAATCCCCACCTTGTCCCCAGCCCAGAGCACTGAGTGCCACATCCAGCCTTTCCTTGGACACCTCCAGGGATGGGGACTCCAAACCTCCCTGGGCAGCCCCTTCCAAGGCCTGGCTGCCTTTTCCATTAAAAAATTATTCCTCATATCCTGGCACAGCTCGAGGCTGTTTCCTCTCACCCTGTCCCTTGTCCTCCAGCCAGGGAGTTGTGCAGAGCCACAAGGTCCCCCCTGAGCCTCCCTTTCTCCAGGCTGAGCCCCCCCAGCCCCCTCAGCCCCTCCTCACAGGATTTCTCCAGCCCCTTCCCCAGCTCTGTGCTCTTCCCTGGAAATGTTTCAGCCCCTCAGTGTCTCTTGTGAGGGGCCCAGAGCACTGGAGGCCTCCCCAGGGCAAAGCAGGTGCATCACATCCCACTGAAGAGATGGGATGCTTGTACAGGGAGGAGCGAGAATATTCCAGGGTGGGAGAAACTGTTGGGCATCGGTGAGCTGATGGAAAAAATGTCAAGCATATTTCCTTTCACAACCAGAGCACAGAGCCAGTGAACTGCCCAGTGATAGCGGTCAGATGGTTCAGCTCCAGGGGACCCTGGGAGCAGAAATTACTTGAAAGCCGGGTCTTTGAGCTAAAAAAACCCATTACACAAGTGATGAATGGCCTCGCTTCAAAAAGTCATTCATGGTGATCAAATGATGGTGTCCCACGTTGGGGATAATGGCCCTTCCCCGGAGATCGGGAGGGTTTCAGGCAGAGCTGAACCCTTGAGTAGGAGCCCTCCTCTCGCTGGAGCCTTTCTCCTTATTAGCCCCGGAGGGAAAGGATAAAAAATCTATGGGATAATAAAGCTGCGATAATGGGGCGATTGTCAGGCAGGCCCCGGAGTGGAGAGAACAGAGGCATTTAAAAGAATATTGCTGACAAGTGGACTTTGTCATGCACAAAGTGCTCGAGATTCACCACAAACAAGTGAGAAAAAGGGCCCGTTTGGGGGATGGGGAGGAGCAGAACAGGGGGGGCAAAAGGGAAGGTCAAGGAAAAGTCTGTTCCCAGCACAGACACAGAGCACTGTTGAGCCTCCCTGGGTTATGGGACAGCTGTCACCAGCCTGACCCTCAGATCCTCTTTCCCAGTAGCTGCAGAGTCCAAAAGCAGCGGGAAGTGATTTGTGCGTCCGGAGGGACGGCCCGAGGTTACCTTTGACCACTGAGGACACAACCAAAGCGAGCATCACACACGCCTGCAGTAAGGGACAGTCCCTGGGCTGCTGAAATACCGAGGGGGTGTCGAGGACAGCCGGGGGACACTCGTTTGTCACCCGTTAACGTGACAGGAGAGCGACACCGCATAACCACCCCCCCGCCTCCAGTGACTTTACAGAGGCGCCTTTAGGGGATGGGAATTCCCAAATTCCAGGGAAATTCCCAAATTCCAGGGGCCGGCAGCGCCGCTCCGCGCTAACACCCCATTAACATCATCAAGAAGCGGCAAAACACAGTTCCTAGAGACAATTAATTAATTTTCCACCCCTGGCGAGGCGGGGTGACCCCGGGCCGGGGCGCGGGGATGTGCGGGACACCGGGAGCGGCACCGCCAACCCGGCACGGCCTCGGGGGCCGGACCGGCACCTCCCCCTGTCCCTCCCCGGTCCCTCCCAGCCCTCCCCGGCCCCTCCCATCCCATCCCATCCCATCCCTGCCCGCCGCCGGGCTCCGAGGGGCGCGGTAGGTGCGGGCGCGGCGGGCTCGGGGCGGGGGCGCCGCGGGGGGACCGGGGACCCCGGGGAGGGACCGGCACCGCCATCGGACCAGCGCCGGAGCTCCAGGGCGGGTGGCGGCCCCGAGAGAGCGGCTGCCAGCGCCTTCCGGGGAGGGGACGGCGGGGACTGGCTGTCCCGTCCATCGGGGCTCGTCCTCCCGCGGCGCTGTCCCCGCTGTCCCCGGGGGTCGCAGCGCCCTGCGATGTCCAGGGGGTGGTTGGGGCAGTGGCAGAGGGGTTTGGGTGCCCCCAGCCCGCTTTCAGCCCTGCCCCGCAGCCCTGGGTGCACAGGGGTGGGAATACCCGAGTCACTGTCCCCGTGTGCCACCGCGGGCAGTGACACCGGGGATCCAGCGCTGTGCGGCCACCGAGCCTCCCCCCGCCCCAGCGCCCAGAGCTGGGGATGCTGCGGCCCCCAGACCCTCTGCATTCAGGCCTGTTTATTGCTTTATCCTCGGGCAGGACGGGGTTAAGAGCGGAATGTGCAGCTCTGCTCGTCCCAGGGACACTTGGCAGAGCTCCGGACACAGAGCGTGTGTCCCCCGCCTGAGGACAGTGCCCTGAGCAGCGTCTCTGTCAAATGGGCTGTTGTTGATGGCTCTGTGCTGTCCTCCTGCCAGTCATTCATACAGGGAAAGGCACGGTCCGGCCTGGGTTTGTTTCCTGGTCTTTGAAAGGGAACAGCTTGGAGATGGCACTGGCACACAATGGGACCTCAGTGGAGGGGAACTAAACCAGAACTTCTCCTGGAGTTATGTAACAGGCAGAGGGCATAAAACACTCTGTGTGTTCTATGGGGGCAGAGTTCTGTAGGTGCACGGTTCTGTGTGTGGCACAGGAGGGGATGAGTGACCTTAATCCTGGCTGGGGAGCCCCAGGGACTGGGGCAGGTGTTTTTGTGGGCGGTGTGGAGCTTTTTGGGGCAGGTACGAGCTTGGAGCAGCCCAGGGTTCACGGCCAGGCGCCGCCGGGGATTCCACAGCCCGGGGGAGGTGCCTTCAGGAGGGTGCAGAGCGGCTGTGGTGGCTGGCAGCACCCCAAAGGGGAGTGAGGAGCACGGAGGTGTGGCATAGTGGGGCTTGAGGAGGCTGCAGACCTGCCCAGCTCAGGTCTGAGCCTGTCCTGGTGCCTGTGGCACGGCCTGCCTGCTCCTGGTGCCTGTGGCACGGCCTGCCTGCTCTTGGTGCCTGCCTGCTCCAGTGCCTGTGGCACAGCGTGGCTGCTCCTGGTGCCTGCCTGCTCCAGTGCCTGTGGCACAGCCTGGCTGCTCCTGGCCACATCCTGGAGCTCCCAGCCTGTCCCTGGCACACGGGTGTCCCCACGGGGAGCACGGGCGGTGACAACATCCCAAGTGTGTCCATACAGGCCCTGCCTGCGGAGCATCTTGGGAAGCCGAGTCCTGTGCTGTCCCAAGGTTCCCGTGGCTCAGTACTGCCTCACTGGGAGGTGTTCAGCCACTTATCTGTCTGTCTGTCCTCCTCAGCTGGCTGCTGCCCTGGGCCACCGCCATGTCTCGCAGCTCCTCTAGTAGCTCTGTGGATGACAAGACCTTGCTCCTGGAGTACCGATGCCACCCAGTGCGGCCAGAGCCCTCCAGCCCCATCTGTGCCCCTGGAAAGACCAGCTCCACCACGGCTCCCAATGCCACCCCGCTGTCACCACTGTCCTCCCCCACCTCGGCCGAGCCCCGTCGCATCATCCTCAGCACGGACAGCCCGGCCGCGCTGAAGGTGGGAACGCAGCAGCTCATCCCCAAAAGCTTGGCCGTCTCCTCCAAGCCCAAGAACTGCCCCTCCCGGCACCAGAGCTTTGGGGCCATCCGGGAGCCCCTGAGCCCTGACCCGAAGAGGGTGGCAGTCCCCATCCTGGCCGTGGAGGATGAGGATGATGGTGGAGGGGGCCTCAAACGCAACCTGAGGAACATGTCCTACCGTGCGGCCATGAAGGGCCCTGGTGCCGAGCTGGAGCCAGCCAAGGCCTCTCCCTCACTGAAACCCGTGTCTGAGGATGGCAGTGCCCTGCCCAACCGCAGCCCCGGCAGGAACAAGGTGGGTTCAGCACCCGCTGTCACCCCTGTCAGGCAGGGATGAGGTCCTGCTTTCCTGGAGGTGACAGAGGAGCTGCAGGATCCACAGCTGTAATCAGTTCTGGAATTGGTTTGCTGAGCCTGGTGTCGTGACTGGTGCCTTGGGAAGCTCTGTGTCACCAGCAGATGCTGCAAGTCCCTGGAGAGCCCGGGAATTGCTGACATGTCTTTTATGGGGAGTGGAGTTGAGCTCTTGGCAGGCGGCGGGATGTTTGCAGGGTGGGGCTGGCCTGGAGAGTGGCTCCAGTCGTACACAAACATGGGTGAAGCACGTCTGGA
Source organism: Zosterops lateralis (assembly GCF_965231275.1). Lineage (NCBI taxonomy): Eukaryota > Metazoa > Chordata > Aves > Passeriformes > Zosteropidae > Zosterops > Zosterops lateralis. The sequence goes on along the minus strand of NC_139782.1, from coordinate 4,624,339 downwards.
GAAAGGGAGACTCCAGAGCAGGCAAAGTCCAGGTGTGAGAGAGATTTGGCAGGAGCAGTGCAGGTACAGAATGGTTCTGAGCGTGACCCTGGTTACAGGAGGTGAAAGCTGAGTCACCTGGGTAAGGCAAACAGAGCTCAGACAAAAGCCAGGCTGAAAGAACAGGGTGGTGTGGGCTGACTGGCACAGGTAACTCCCCCTTTTCCTGAAAGAGTTTTCCCAGGGCCTCAGGAGTGTGGTAACCACAGCAGGCTGTCCTCTTGCCCTTGCAGAGAACCCTCGGGAGGAAGCGGGTGCAGAAGCGTGGTGGCTCGTTCAAGGACCGTGAGTGCTGCTGTCCCCCATCCCCTCTGCCTCAGCCAAGCAAATCCCTGCAAGGCCCTTCCCTGCTGTGCTGCTCCCTGTCCATGGCCTGGGGCCATGGCTTTTGTCTCTATTTCCCCGAAGCAACAGGAGCATTGCTGCCCTGCTTTCCCACTCCTGGGGCTGATCACTGATCACGCTCCAGTGGCTGCCATGCTCACAGATGGATGGTTCCCAGGGAAAATGGGAGAGCTGTGAGAGGCTGCTGGGAGCAGGAGCCGCTGGGTAATCAGTGCAGTGCAAAGTCCAACCTCGTCAGGGAGTTTCTGGCCTGACTCGGTGGCATTTGTGGCCAACAGGGCAGGGCAGCCGTGGTGGGAAGGGAAGCCTTGGGCTGGGAGAGGCTGCTGTGTTGACCTCGTGTCTTCTCCTCTGCAGAGCCCCGGCTGTATCAGGAGATCCGTGAGAGAGGTCTGAACTCTGTCAGCCATGAGTCAGATGAGGACTTGCTGGAGGAGCCCCTGCCAGAGGAGCCGTCCCCTCCGGGTGCTGCTATCGTGGTGCAGAGCTACCGCCCAGCCCAGGTCACCTGGAGCCAGCTGCCAGAGGTAGGGACAGCAGCCCAGAGGGTCCAAGAGTTGTGTGGGGATGATTCCACATCATTAGTCCTTGCACTGGCATGTTCTGCTCTGTCCAGCCCTGGCTGGGACATGCAGGGTGTGCCCAGGGCTGTTGGTGCAGGTGATGCTGCTGTGGTTGGGCTTCACCCACAGTTGAAGGGAAGGTGGGTGCTCTTGGCTGGGCTTTCCCCGCAGACTGTGGGGAGAGTAATCTTCATCCAGGGAGTGGCAGCAGCCAGGTGCTGGGGGCTGGGGGGCCAGGTGATGATACAGGGGGTGATGCAGGAGTGAGTGATGATGGGCAGTGGTGGTGGTGAGTGATGGTGTGTGATAGTGTGTGAGGGGTTGTGATGGTGTGTCATGGTGTGTCATGGGTTCTGCTGGTGTGTGAGGGGTTCCGATAGTGTGTCATGGTTTCTGATGGTTTGTAATGGCTTCTGATGGTGTGTGATGGTTTCTGATGGTTTGTAATGATTTGTGATGGGTTATGATTGTGTGTGGTAGCGTGTTACAGTGTGTAATGGTTTGCGAAGGTTTGTGATGGTTTGTGATGGGTTCTGATGGGTTCTGGTGCTGTGTGATGGTAAGTGACAGACTGTGATAGTGTGTGATGGTTTCTGATGGGTTCTGATGGTTTGTAATAGGTTCTGCTGGGTTCTGGTGCTGTGTGATGGTAAGTGACAGACTGTGATAGTCTGTGATGGTTTCTGACGGGTTCTGATGGTTTGTAATAATTTGTGATACATTCTGGTGGCATGTTACAGTGTGTAATGCTTTGTGATGGGTTCTGGTGGTGTGTGGTGGTGGGATGTGCAGTGGGGTGGCTGACACAGCCCCAGACCGCACTAGAGGGCGTGCAAGGACCATCATTCCTACTCATCCACAGGTTCTGGAATCCGGCATCCTGCAGAGGATCTCCCCCGAGGAGCGCAAGCGGCAGGAGGTGAGAGAGGCCTGGGACATGCCCAGGAGAGGCACCAAAGGCTGTGGGACACACGTGGCTCTGTCAGGGTCAGTTCCAGGTGGAGCTGGGTACAGCTCAGCTCGTGGTGCTGCTGCTTCCAGTTGCTCCAGGACTGGGCAGTGCTGGGAGGGCTCACCTGCACAAATTGGTGGGGAAACAGGCAGCTCCATTGGATGCTGATGGGAAGGGAAAATATCTTCATGCTGTGGCTTTTTAACAGCTGGGTGTCCTAAAACACACTGGGATTATTGGTATTGGCCAGACTATGCATGAGGTGACAAAGAGAACCAACATGGAGCCAAGTCATTCCCAGTGGCTTTGTACCAAAGGAGTATAAATAAGATTTAACAATTAATTCCCAGCTTTGTGCAGTCGGTTTATGCTGTTGCATCTTCCCTGCTTTCTCCAGGCAATGTTTGAGATCATCACTTCAGAGTACTCCTACATGCACAGCCTGAGCATCCTGGTGGGCCACTTCATGAGGTCAGAGGAGCTGAAGGAGACCATGACTCAGACGGAGCACCACCACCTCTTCTCCAACATCGGGGACATCCTGACAGTCAGCACCAGGCAAGTGGGGCCTGGGGCTGGCACCAGGCAGGCCTGGAAGGGGACCCTGAGCTTTTTATTTGTAGTGCTAAACCAACCATCCCTTGGATTGTTGAGGGTACTTGCTGGGAGGTGGGGAGGAAATATCTTGGGAGCCGGTGCTGGGTGAGCTGTGTCCGTGTGGGAAAGCAGCAGGAGGAGGATGCAGCAGCCCTGGGAATGGCTGTGGGGGTGTTGAGGGATTGTGGCTTTGATGGGGCAGAAACTAAACCTCATAGAGGGCTGAGGTGGAGGAGGGATCCCGTTCAGGGATAGAGGAAGCGTGTGCCTCTGTGGAAGGCGTGGGTGTCTCGGCTGCTGGAGCTGCCCTGCCAGAAGGGATCCACGCCCCATCTCCTCTGAGAAAACTGGGGAAAGCATGGAAACATCCATCTCCTCTGGGAAAATTGGGAACATTCAGTTTGTCCAGCGCTAGTGAGTCATGTGGTGAGGCTGTTAAAATTCTCTCCTCAGCTTCTTTGAAGACTTGGAGAAGCGACACCAGGAACATCCCCTGATCCCTGACATCAGTGACATTGTGGAGGAACACGCCTCGAAACACTTCAACCCCTACATCAGCTACTGCTCCAATGAGGTCTATCAGCAGAGGACACTGGATAAGCTGCTGTGAGTACAGGGCTTGGGCTGGCCAAGGAATTGCCTCCGAGGGGCTCTGGGCTCCAGGGATTGCAGAGGGACACAGATGGGCCTTGTTCATCTCCAGGTCAACTCTGACTCTGTTGTTGGTACATCTGTGGCTTAACCCACATTTTGGTGGGCTCACCATCTCTCTCTGGGTGCTTTTCCACCACCTGCTGTGGGATCAGTCCCGTTTCTGCCCAGCGGGGCACTCAGAGCCTGGCAGAGTGACAATGAGCACCCCAGGCAGTGCCATCACTGCTCTCCATTTCCCATGCGTGTAGAGCTGCTGGAAAATCCTGACGACTGAAGAACGTAGTTAATGGAGCTTTCTTATCCCATTCCAGAACCACAAACCCCTTATTTAAAGAGACCCTGAAACAAATTGAAAGGAAACCAGAGTGTGGAGGCCTGCCACTGATCTCATTTCTCATTCTGCCCATGCAGAGGGTAACACGGCTTCCGCTGCTTTTAGATGTAAGTAATCACACGGTGGCATTGCTTGACACCTCTTAAGAGGTGTCTCAGCTGTTTCCTTTGTTTGCTGAGCCCAGGACAATCTCTGCTTGAGCCTCCAGCCCTCTGGAGCTGGGCCCTGGATGCTGAGCCTGTATCCAGGAGAAGCATTTGGATAACTCTCAGGCGCATGGTGGGATTCTTGGGGTCCTGTGTAGGGGCCAGGAGTTGATCCTAATGGGTCCCTTCCAACTCAGCATATTCTGTGATTCTGTGATTTATATCCAGAGCAATCTGCTTCTCTGGGGGTTGTCAGGTGTGGAGCTTAAAGCTCTGCAAATAACACTTCATGTCTTGGTGCCATCCATCTGGATGACCTGAGTTTCTTCTGTGCCTTGTCTGGCACAGGGTGGGGTGACACAAGTGTCCTGATGGATGGGTGGTCAGGCAGCCCAGGAATGGAAGGCAGGTCTTGCATTCTTCATGGACATCTGCTCTAAATGGCCAAGCTGCTGGATGTGGGATTTCCAGTAACTGCTCCCAGTCTGTGGGGGGCTGCAGGGGTGAGGGCCAGGGGGTGGCCAGGCATGTATCAAACATGAAACCCCCAGGTTCACATCTCCCAGCACTGTCAAACCTTTCTTTGACCACTGGGAACAGCTCAATCAACATGTGGCATCCTGAAATCCCAGGGAAGCGGCTGATGCTCCCTTCTCTGTGGTGCAATGTCACTAAAGCTTCTTTATCTTGGAATTCCAGACCGTCCAGCAAAAAACAAACGCACACACTGCAGCGTACGGAGCTGCCACCCGCGCTGTGAAGGCCATCAGCAAGGTGAGGCCCAGCTGCCAGCCCTCCACCTCTCCTCCTGCCAGCTCAGCCCTCTGGAGCACTGATCCAACAGTGCCATTCCAGCCTCTCATTTCCCTCCCAGCATCAGTTCACTTGAGGCTCCTCTGCTCCAAACAGCTGTCAGATGAAAACATTTTCTTTTCTCTTTTTGAGAAAACTTCTTTTCTCTTCTCACCTTTGTCACCTCATCTCAGTTTGTTCCTTTTTTTTGTCTTCTTTTCATCTTTCCTCTTTGGCCCACCGTTGTCCTTCCTGAGACAATTCTCACCATGGTTTTTGGGCAAAGGGCAATGAATGAATCAGAGAGGGAAGTGTGGAGTGCAGGAGTCACAAGCTGTGCACTGTCTGTGCTCCTGGATCTCATGTCCCTGTGTTTTCCCATCCATTGATCAGTCACATAGGCCAAAGGGACTGCAGCCACCACCATGCCAGTGGTGACTCTTCCTTTCATCCCCCTGAAGAGCAGCTCTTGGCAGCACTTTCCTGCTGCTCCCAGTCTGTCCTACTCTCACATCCAAGCATCCTCCCTTCTGTGTGATTGTCCATCCTCCTGCCTTCAGCTCTTCTCAGATGATTTTCTTCCTGTTGCTCCTCACTTCTGGTGCAGGTTCACTTGAGTCCTTCTCCAGGCAGAGCCCATGTGCCATCCCTCTCCAGGAGAGCATCCCACTGCCTTTCCCCAAATCTGGCTTGAAGTCAGGATTTTTCTGTCTCTCCTGCTCTGTGCAGCAGGACAGTCCCTAATGCTGGGGGTGGTGTGGGAGATGGATGGGCTCAGTGTCTGACCCCTCTCCACTTCCCTTGGGATGTTTTTCTCTTCAGCTGGTCAAGAGCTGCAATGAGGGAGCTCGGGCTATGGAGAGGACGGAGCAGATGTACACCTTGCAGAAACAGCTGGAATTTGGGAAGAAGAAGGTGAGGTCTTGTGGAAGTGGTGGTGGGAAATCTTCTGGGGCCTGTTCAGGCAGGTCAGACCTGTGCTGGGAATCCTTCTGGGAAGCCTGGACTGGGCTGTTGGATGCAGGCAGTTTTTGAAGAGTGTAAAGCCATGACAGTGTCACCCAGTGTTGGGGTCCAAGGGCTGCATCTCTGGGTGTGCTGGAGGTGGGTGCACAGCCGTTCCACCTTCCACCTGCCCCCTGGAAAATCCCTTTTAAAGGACACTTAAAACCATGTGGTGTGTCCATCCCAGCTGACCCCAGGGCCACTGCAGGTTCACTTCTAACCTTGACTGTGCCTGCTGCTGGTGAGGAGGGCAGTAACTGAGCCTTTTCCTGGTGCTGTTGCAGCCTTTCCCTCTGATCTCGGCGTCCCGGTGGCTGCTGAAGCGAGGGGAGCTGCTGCTCTCGGAGGAGCCCGGCATCTTCCGCCGCGGCGCCGGCCGCCTCTGCCACCTCTTCCTCTTCAACGACGTCCTCATCATCACCAAGAAGAAGAGGTGAGGGCCCTGACTTTTCCCTGTAGAACAGATAGGGCATTAAACCCCAATTTCCCAAGCAGCACAATGCAGAGAAATCTGTGAAGTTTCCCTGTTTTCACCTTTTTGAGGTGTCCCTTGTCAGCCAGAAGAGAAGCACGCAGTCCTGCCAATGGCTTTGCCTTGGTGGGTGGGTGACCAGCAAGTCCCCAGAGCCATGTCCCCCGCAAACATCAACTCCAGGCTGCTCTGGCAATGCCTGCTGAGCCTCCTGTGCCGGGCTGGGAGCCGGGGAGTGGCCTGGACCCCACAGCTGAGGCACTGATCCCGTCTGTGCTGCAGTGAGGAGAGTTACATGGTCATGAACTACGCCACGCTGGACCAGGTCACCGTGGAGAAGGTGGAGAGCTCAGATCCACCCTCCCCTCCTCCTGTCAAGGCTGGTGGGCACCTGCTCCGGGTGGTGCTGGAGAAGGACAGTGAGGGCCGGCGGGAAGAGGTGCTGCTGTCAGCAGAGACACTGTGAGTGACACTCTGGGATTTTGCTGGATGAACTGGTGCCCTGGGAATCCTCTGAGGCTTCTGCAAATGTCCCTTTACCCCCATGCTCCTCTTCCCAGAAATGGGGATGTGCACAGGCCTCTCCCAGGCTCTGTTCCTTCCTCTCCCTTACATTTCCCATATAATTCCCATATCAGCTTCCCCTGTCCAAGTGAAGCAAAGCAGCTGGGCCGTGTGTGCCACTTGGGAAGTGTCCTTACACTGAACAGTCTGATCAAATGCTTGTCCAATCTGACTCCCCTGGAAAGCATTCATCCTGCTGGGAATATCCCAGCTGCTGCTGACCACAGGGCTGCTGTCCTAATGCTTTCTTTGTGTTTCCCTCTGGCAGGAGTGACCGGGCCCGGTGGATGGCAGCACTGATGCACAGGGAGAAGGAAAAGCCTGACACCATTCCCAAAGGAGGTACCGAGTGCCAGAGGGCAGCCTGGTTCTGCTGGGATTCTCTGGTACACTGGAGCATTTGCAGGGCCAGGTTTCTGCCTGGTTCTCCTCCACTCCTGCCTGTGCAGAGGAAAACCCCACGCCTTGCTCCTTAGGAGTTGCCTCCCATGAAGTTATCAGTCACAATTAACCTTAAATACATTTCCTGGGAGGCACAGTGGAATTCCAGGAATGCCTTCAGCTGTTGTTAAAGGAGGTTTGACAGGCTTAGAGGGATAAAGGGCAGGGACAGGAGGAAATGGAGCATGCTGTGCTGTGCAGCACTGGGTGGGCAGCTGGGGGGTCACAGCTGAGCAGGGGGGACTGTGCCTGCTCACTGTCCCTGCTGTCTCCTGTCCTGCAGACCTGAACCAGGTGGAGATCACCCGTGCCTACATGGCCAAGGAGGCAGATGAGCTGTCCCTGCAGCAGGCAGACATTGTCCTGGTGCTGGGGGAAGAGGATGGTGAGTGCCAGCAAGCGTGGGGCTGGGGCTGGGGCTGGGGCAGGCTCTGCCCTCAGCAGACCTGGGGCTGGGGGAACCTTCAGTGATCCCAAGGGACTGGGATTTTAGCAATTGCAGAAGCTTCCAGGAAGCCCTGACTGCTGGTGAGACCCATGGCACGGGCTGGTGCTGTGTCCCAGCAGGTGACAGTGGGTCCTGGGGGGCTGAGGGAGGTGGCACTGCCATGGGCAGATGTTGTGTTCCATAGGGGTGACTCCTGTGTGCAGGCTGTGGCTAGCACCAGCAGCAGAGGCACCAGAAATGAGAGAAAACACCCCCCAGAACAGGCAGTAAATCAGAAACCACCTCCCCTGCCATCCCTGGATGGCTCTAGCCAGCACCTCTAGGGAGGGTAGTGGTGCATCCCCAGGATCCACAGCCCTTCCAGCCCTGACACCTGCTCTGTTCTCTCCTAGGCTGGTGCTGGGGGAAGTGGGGCTGGTTCCCAAAGGACCCATGGCCCTTCCCAGCCCTGACAGTGGCTCTGTTCTCTCCTAGGCTGGTGCTGGGGGAAGTGGCTGCAGGACAGGGGCCAGGGCTGGTTCCCAAAGGATCCATGGCCCTTCCCAGCCCTGACAGCCACTCTGTTCTCTCCTAGGCTGGTGCTGGGGGGAGAGGCTGCGGGATGGGCAGCGGGGCTGGTTCCCCCAGGCCTGTGCCCGGCCCATCATGAGCCGTGTGGCTGCCGAGGGCAACGTGCGGCGCATGGAGCGGCTGCGCATCGAGACCGACGTGTAGGGACAGCCCAGGGGGACCCCTCTGCCCCAGGGAGCTCCAGACCTCTGCAGACTGAGCCCACCGAGAGGAGCCTTCCTTCTTGAGCTGTGCTTGTCTCAGGAGGCAGATCCCATCATCCAGGACGGGTGTGGGTGGCAGCTGTGACACAGCAGCTCCCTCTGGGAGAGCTGGCGCCGGGCACTCCTGGCAGGGCTGGCACTGGTGACCCGGAACAGGCTCCGGGAGCAGCCGAGGGCTTGGCTCAGGAATGCTGGAGCTGTTCTTGGCTTTGAGGTGCCTGCACCACTGTTCTCCGTCCCTGCTGGCAGCTGCTGCACACCTGGTGTGGGGAGAGCACACCCCAGTCAGGGATTTTTAGGAGTTTAAATCCAGGTGCTTGGCTTATTCCTCAACTCAGTTTGTCCTCCTGTTCATCTTTTTTCTGTCTCTCCCTCCCACAACAATTCTTGGGCCCTTTGGGCAGAGCTGTGCCCTGCACAGGTGAGGTGATGCCGGACACCTTTCCGTCACTTGCTGAAATACTTGATGCCAGAGTTGTTCCCATGGAGTCAGCTCTGGGGCCAGGAGTGGGATATGCTCCAGGCAGAGGGGGAAGCAGGGGCAGGATGAGGAGCAGTGCTGCAGCTCCCACCTGCCTTTCCCTCCTCCTAACTGGGGAGGGGACTCAGCCCCTCACACCCCATGCAGGGGACATGGCAGCTACAATTTTGGGGTGAGCCAGCCCCATACACTGCCAACTTCACACTCACAGGGGCAACACTGATGTAAGTTTGTGATTGATGTCTGTTCATTGATGTCTGTTCTGATCAAACTGTTAAACTATAAATTAAGGTACAAATAAATTCTTTGATACCAATGAACCATGTGTTCTCTGTTAGTGGTGGGTGTCCCTCAGCACAACAGCTCCAAGGAACCAGGTTGTCCCAACTGTAAGCCCTAAAAAGAAGCTTCATTCTGCTGGTGGCATTACTGTAGCCTCTGCATGTTCTCACACAACATGTGCATCTTGTGGAACACCCTCCAGAGCCCCTGCCAGCCTGCTGTCACCTGGAGCTGTGTGACAGCAGCTGTCAGGTGAATTTAACTGAGACAGACAAGATAAGTAAAAACTCAGCCAGGTTTTCTGTTTATTTCTTTTAACTGTGGAGAAAGTAACATTTTTCATCAGTGCTAAATTAAAGAAGATCCAGAAAGGAAGGCAGTACGAGAAAAGAGGAAGCAAACAAACTGGATTAAGAAATATGAACAGGAAAAGAACATGATATAAAAATACAGGTACAGGGCTGCTGCAGTCCTATGTTCAGACATGTGGTTTGCTCTGAGCAGCTGCCAGAAGTCACAGAGCTGCAGCTGGAATGGGACAGGATGGATCCAGCCCCATGTTTAAGGCCCTTTCCATGTTGTCCTGGAGCAGGGCCATCGAGGCAGAGCATCTCCACTGGCCTCCTCCTCCTCCTGCTGTGCTGCTCCCCATCACTGGAACCTTCCTCCAATGCCCCAGGAGCTCCAAGGCAAAGGGGAGCTGAGGGATGATTGTCTGGAGAATGGGCGGCACCACTGGCAGCACTGACTGGGGTCATTTGGCACATGGACAAAATCTTCCTGTTCCCTGCTCATCCCACATCCAACCTCAACAACACAATTTTGGTCCTTCACTACATACTTATATTAACATGATTTCTTCACAAGAATGATATCTAATGGAAAAAAAATACTGTTAAGGAAGAAATAAAATAAGAAAGGAATTAGGCCCAAATGACAAGTTATATACAGATTAAAATAAATTCCATCAGGAAAAGAAACAATTCTTTTATTATTTTCAGTTGGCCCCTGTGGGAATAATTTAAAGGCCAAGTGCATGGGCAGGGCTGTGCTGCAGCCTCTGGAGTGGGGATGGGATGGGATGGGATGGGGTGGGATGGGATGGGATGGGATGGGATGGGATGGGGTGGGGTGGGGTGGGGTGGGATGGGGTGGGATGGGGTGGGATGGGACAGGGCTGTTCCTCTTCTCTGCAGAGCTGGGTTCCTCTGGCAGTGGCTTCACCTGCCCAGGAGCTTTGTGCAAACAGACAAAGGGGGCTCTGGCCAGGGTGATGTGGTGGTATTGGAGTGGTGACATTCCCCGCTGCTGCAGGTGGCCAGGTCCTGGCTACAACTGGAATGGCCAAATCACTCAGGATTCAGGGTTGGGCAAGGCCATTCCAGCTGGGATTTCCATCAACCAGATGTGTGAGCATTTTGCCTCCATCCATGCAGTATCTCCGATTGCCACACTTGATCAAGGCTTCCTTCTTCTTGGAGTGACACAGGTAGCACCATGGACTGACAAATTCCTGTCCCTGGGATGACAAACTCCTGGCATGAAGAACAGGCTCCAGGCCCCTGCCAAGCTTGTCCAGCACAGCCTGTTGTGTCAGCAAGGAGGCACCAGTTCTGCAGGTGAGTGCTGGAGCCCTGTATGTTCTCCCCTGGCAAATGGTCGTTTACAGTAAAACACTATGGAAAATTCAAATTTAAAAAAAAAATAATTCAAGTGAGGTGGTGCATCCACAGGAGGCCCAGGAGAGCCGGGCACTGTCAGCCATCAGTCCTGACAACACTGTGGTGCAGCTTCCCATAAATATTGATGGATAAATACCTGATTTGGACCACAATTTCAGCCCCCTCCCCAAGCCCAGCACCCAAAAGTTGAAGGCCAGCAATGTGTCACAAGCTGTCAAAGTCTACAGTCCCCTGACCAGAATTGATCCCTTCAGAACTGGTCATCTGGTCTCTGGCCAAAGGCATGCACTGGTGTGGGCACACGTGTCCTCACGGCCAGCCCGCGCTGGCACAGTGAACTGGTTATACTGGGCACTTCAGCCCCACTCAGACCACCCCAAAAGCAGCAGCTGGGAGGGTCAGGAGACAAGAGCTGCTCATGTGGCTCATAAATGAGTTCATTTCAGGTCATTGGCTTCTTCAGGCGGCTGCTTGGTTAAACCAAGGAGATGCTCCTACTTCTCTGCTGGCCGGAGCCCCTCCGGGGGTGGTGGTGGCCTGGTGGGTGGCAGGGACTGCGTGGCTGGAAGGGAAGACAGGACAGGTCAGTCCTTGCTGTGGGCAGCCCTGCTGCAGGCTGAGCCTCCACACTGCTGCCCTGCCTGGGGGCACAGCCTCCTTCCCATTTCCCTCCCCACTGGGAGATGGGAGCACTGGTCGCAGTCTGTGGGTTTGGGTCAGACCCTCCTGACCCCACCCAGCACCCACAGGGGTCACTCTGAGCCAACAGGTTCAGTGATGGTTTGGGCAGAAATGAGGAGTGTGGGGCTTTCCACTGTGGTTCATGCATGGGATCATTGTTCCAGTGCGCTCATTAGAGAGTGGGATTTGTGCCCTGGCTTTTTTGGGGCACATCCGTGGTCAGGCTGCTGAGCACCTTTGTTTCTGAGACCTCACAAACCTCCCTGGTGACTGCAGTGACAGCAAACAGGTCAGACCAACCGAGGGGCTTGGGAAGAGGTGAGTGCTACCCTAAGTGACAGGATTGAGTTGATTCACTGCTCCCAAACCCAACCCCCGGGACAGGACCCCCAGCCTGAGCAACAACAAGGTCCAGACATCCCGGGAAACCCAGCAGGGTGAGTTTGCACGGATGTTTCACCTGGGAGGAGGCGGGGAGCTCTGCTGGGAGCAGTCTGTGCCAGGCTGGCACTATCACTGAGGTTCTGATCCGTTCTGTCACACAGAGCAGCCCCAAAGCACCCAGAACTCAACCCACACACACACATCCCTCATGGCACCGGGATTTCAGGATGGCACAGCCTGCAAAGGGGATCCAGTGGGAGCAAGGGCTGCACTTGTCCCTTCCCTGGCCTCACCTTCCCGGCAGGTGTGTCCCGTGTGTCCGTCCAGGCAGAGGCACTGCCCGTTCCGGGCGTTGCAGTAGGAGCTGTTGGGGTCGCACTGGCAGGACAGGCGGCAGTCGGGCCCGAACTGGGTGGGCCGGCAGTCTGAGGAGGGTACAGAGCTGCTCAGGCTGTTGCCCGTGGCAGCAGCCAGGCAGGAATGCTCAGAGCTTTCCTGGGATGATGCAGGCAGTGCCTGCTTGTGCTGGGTGCAGGGTAGGGCAGAGAGATTTTTGCTGGGGTGACACAGGACATCAGAGCATCCCCAGGCCACCAGTATGTCCCTTCAGCCTTTGATCCTCAGCCTTTTGACCATGTCAATCCGAACACACGAGCTCTGGAGGCTGGGGGAGGATTTCCATTCACATCTGACTACGAACAGGGGCCAGAGAGGTGAGTACCACTGCTGAAGCATTGATTTAGAAGAATTAAAGACTTTAGTCAAAATAGATAGTGCTGAGATAATGTAGCTAGGACTTCCCTTTTAATTAACAGAAGCCAGACTGAAGGAACTGATAATCATGGAAGGAACTGATAAATCATGGAAGGAACTGATAAATCATGGAAGCTGTCAAACTAGGCTTTTGCATCCTGAATAATCAATAGACCTCATGAATACAATACAATCATAAATCAAACACTCCTGGAAAAAAACAGGATTTAGCTGTCACTAACACTAAAGGTTAAAAAGTCAAGGGAGGAAGACCCATCTTACTTCATCATTTTGGGACCCCACCCTATAAAAAAGACCATCACCCATTTTAAAGAACAAGCTACACATGCTTAATGGCTTTTTGGGCTAATTACCATACGGAGCGGGGAATGGGATGTACCAGAGTTATGAATATGCATTTGTGTTTTAGGTATTCAATACTCCTGTAGATAAAAGACCCTGTGATCATCTGTAAATTGTGCATGTGTATTTGGGAGGTATCCCGCATGCTGCCCAGCATCGTAATAAACATACACTTTCTAACTTTAAACTGTTAGAGAGTCTTTGTCCGTCATAGTTGGATATTGGTATTAGATTAATATCCATAGTTTTTTAATAAATCACTGCCCCTCTCACTCTATGAGGTGACACACACCAGGAAAAAACCCCTTCCAGCTTCCTAAGATCAAAACCCCCATGACAGAACCCCCTTCCTCCCCTGCCCAGTGAGGCCCAGCTCACCTGCAGCACACCTGGGGCCGGTTTTGCCCGGGGGGCACAGGCAGCGCCCCGTGGCCGGGTCGCAGGGGACATCACTGGGGCAGTCACAGAGATGCTGGCACCCCTCGCCGTACGTGCCTTCCTCGCAACCTGTGTGAGACACAAAATAGAGTCCATGCCCTGCATGCCCGCCCCTTGGCATCCCCCTGGACCACACTGTACCTGTGTGACAGCGCTCTCCGCGCAGCCCCGGGGGACACCGGCAGCGCCTGGTGACAGGGTCACATCCGGCGCCGCGCTCGCAGTCACAGCGCTCCCGGCAGCCCTGACCGTGGAAACCCGGCGGACAACCTGGCACGGGAAAAAGCTCATTTGTAGTGGTGTGGAGTTGGGTTTTTTAATTTTTGTATAATATTGTTATTAAGGTTTTGTAAGGTTTGATTCCTACCTCTATCTCCCTTCCCAGATACCTGTAGTTAAGCCACACAAATTCCATTTTATTTCCCTTGATGGCCCAGCCCAGGCCCAGTCTATTGCATGTTATCAATACCCAAGGCCAGTGCTTTTTCTCTCTGTTGATAGCCCTGGTTCTGCCCATTATGTGTCTCTCAATAGCCCAGGCTAGCCCACTGTATGTCTTTGATAGCCTTGGCTCCAGTCGTTAAGACACTATTGTATCTTATCTGTGTACACACCCAAGGTGCTTGATAGCCCAATCAGGCCAGATGGCCAGACAGGCCTCAGGTATCATCCCACCCTTCCAACCCTTAAATGGTAATGTAACATCCTCTATGATTTGGTCACACCCCTTAATTTCCATGAGTAACACCCCTGTTATAAGAGCAGGACAGACCCAAAAGTCGCTCTCTGGTCTTCACTCTCGGACACGCACTCAAGCTTTGACTACCTGGGCCTTTGCCCTGAATAAATACCTTTTTACCACCGATTCTGCGTAGCTCCATCTCTGAAATAAGCACACTTCTGCTCGAGGTCTGGACCTGCCTAAAACTTCAGCATATCAGGACAGAGCCCAGCAAGCCGGGGGGCTCTCTGGGAACGGTGATACTCATTAGAGCATGGCTGAGCGGAACCGTGTGACAGAGCCTCAGCTGGCCCAGCAGGGAGAGGCAGAGAGCTTTTCCTCCCAATGTGAGCCCGGGCGCTCCGAGCCGCGGCCGCACAGCCCCGCGTTCAGCTCCAAAGCCCCGCGCTCATTTGACACATCCTAGGGGACAGTGTCCCCTCCCAGCAGTGTCACACTCTCCCAGAACCCCACGCAGCCTCAGCAGCACGGGGCACCAGGAAGTGTTAAGCACTTCTGTAATTTCTTTCCATATAAATTAATGAAGAAACCCACTCAAAAGGTAGACTTTATGTTGTTTTTTTTAAAAAAGAACCAAGCTAGGGTCCTGTCAGCTCCCCATGGCTGTATTTCAAGCTGCCTGTGTATGCATAAGAGACAGACCCAGCCAGCTGTGGAGCTATTGGGAAAAAGCCCCCAAAAGTCACTTTTTTATGTGCAACTTGTCCTCTCTGCTGTGTTTTCCTCCCTGAAGCTTGTCCGGAGGGGCATTTGCTCGGTACCCAAAACCTCCGGGCACTGGGGATGTGTGTCCCTTGGGAGGGGCACCGCTGTGACCATGCAGAGATCAGAAATCACCTCTCTGTTGCCTGAGAAGGGCTCGTGTGAACCCTTGGAAAAGGGACAGCCCTGCCGAGTGTGACACCAGTGTCACACCCGTGTCCTGCGGTCCTGCTCTCCGGACGAGCTTTAGAGACCCCCCTTTGAAGCATTAATTTAGAAGAATTAAGGACTTTAGTTAAAATAGGTATTGCTGAGGTAAGATAGAAAAGCTTCCCTTTTGTTAACAGAAGCTGGATTTAAGGAACTAATAGATCATGGTGCCTGTCAAACTAGGCTTTTGCGTCCTGAATAATCAATAGACTCCATTAATACAATCCAATCATAAATCAAACAGTCCTGGAAAAATAGGATTCAGTCATCATGTAACACTAAAGGTTAAAAAGTCAAAGCGAGCAAGACTCATCTTTCTTCATCATTTTGAGACCCTGCCCCATAAAAAAGACCACCGACCCATTTCAAAGAACAAACTACACATGCTTAATGGCTTTTTGGCTATTAATTACCATACAAAGCGGGGAATGGGAGGTACCAGAGTTATGGATATGCATTTGTGTTTTGGGTATTCAATACTCCTGTACATAAAAAGACCCTGTGATCATCTGTAAATTGCGGTGTATATTTGGGGTCGTCGTAATAAACATACACTTTCTAACTTTAAACTGTTAGAGTTTGTTGTCCAACTGTTGTCCATCATAGTTGGACGTCGCCCCTAATTTTCTTGCTTTCAAGTGTTTAAACCTTTGCAGCACCATTCTCACGCTGCTTGATGTAAACAATGTGTATTCTTAAAATTTATCTATATGTTTTGCATAGTTGTTCTCTGAGAGGAGAACATAACTGATAGTCATAGTAACCAATAGAGTCAGGAGGTTGTAACCTCCTTGGGCCAATCATGGCCCTTTGTAAGTAGATTAAAGTCAAATATTAAAAAAACCTTCCATGTTTGACCCTGCTGCTGCTTGCTATCCTCTGTGAGGTCCACACCCACATCGCAACATGTCACCCCTCTAAGTGCAGGGGTAACATCTAAAAACCCCAAATGTGTAAAAACGGGGTCCCCCATCACATCTGGTGACCCCTTCGTGTCTAGGTCACAGTTGGATATTGGTATTAGATCAATAGCCGTATTTTTTTTTAATAATTCACCCCCATGCCCCGAGGCGAGGGTGTCCCCGCTGCCAGCACTCACTGTGTTCACACAGGGGCCCGTAGTGGCCGGCGGGACAGTGGCAGGTCCCCGTGGCCGGGTCACAGGTGGCATTGTGCAGGCAGGAGCAGCGCAGCTGGCAGGAGGCACCAAACATTCCCGGAGGACATTCTGTGGGCGAGAGGGAGCGGCAGAGCTGCTCAGCAGCCCCACACCTGCGCTTCAGAGGGCTGTGCTACAGCAAGGCTGGCACAGTGGGGATAACAGGACCCAGTATGTGAGCTCCACAGCCACTGGGTCCATGCGGGACAATCCATGTTACCTAATTCACAGGATTTCCCCATCCAGCCCGGCGCACAGGAGCAGGAGCCATCGGTGGTGTCACAGAGCCCCCCGTTGCGGCAGGAGCAGCGCTGCTGGCAGCCTGGCCCGTACCGGTGCCACTCACAACCTGCGGGGCCAGAGGCAGCAGCCATGGGCAAAGGGACCACGAGCAGAGATCTCAGGGCAAGGAGAGAAGTTCCTGCCCAGGACCTTTCCCAAGGCACTGCCTGACAGTCTGTCCTGGGTTAGTATAGGATGTGCACAAAGTATTCTATTGCCATCATCATGAACTGTTGAATCCAATTGTTGGAGCAGTGTTTTCACAGGCCCCCTTCCTTTGGGTTATCTTCTGTTAATGGCCCAGCAAATGCCTTGCTGCATGATTCATGGATAACTCTCTCCAGGAGTTATCTCTGTTTAATGGGCCATCAAGTACACCCTGTATGACTCCTCATCATCCCATTGTGAGATGCTCCGCCCAGGGGGAGGAGCCAAGCATTCTCACCTGGATATAATCTGGGATTTGGGACAGTACACGCAGCCCTTACCCACTGGATTCCCAGAGCTACCAGACCTTTCTAGGGGATCACTGCTTCAGGAAGATCACCTCATCTGGACGGCTTCCACCACCCTGCTCAGGTTGTATTCTGACTCTGTCAGTGGTCTTTTGTATTATTGCATTTATTTTATTTTACTTTTTTCCTTTCTTCTTATTAAATTGTATTTCTGACTTGGAGCCTCTCACTCGTTTTGCTTTGAAACCATGACACAGTCCTGATGCCCGAGCCCACACTTGCCTTGCTCACAGGTGGGGCCAGCTCTGCCTGGAGGGCACACACAGTCTCCGGTGACAGGGTGACAGGGAACACTGGCCCCACAGGGGCACAGCCCAGCACAGTCCTGGCCATAGCGGCCAGCGGGGCATCCTGGAGGGAGGAAAAGCTTGGTCAGGCCAAAACAGGGCTGGGGAAGTGGGAAGTGGGAGAGGGAAAGTTTTGCACAGCACTGGAGCTGAGGGATGGGAGGCAGAAAGAGCCTCCTGCCCTGCCCTGCCCTGCTGTGCCAGAGAATCATGGAATGGTTTGGGTTTAAGAAACCTTAAAGATCATCTGTTTCCAACCCCCCTGCCATGAGCAGGGACACCTCACACTAAGCCAGGTTGCTCCAAGCCCTGCCCTGCCGTGGCTGTACAGCAATACAGCAAAGGCACGGTTGTGTCAGGAGAAATCACTTAATTGTAAAATAGAGCAGAAAAAAGTGTTTTCATGCCTAAGGCAGACAGCAAACACGGTCATCTGCAGGGTCCTTCCCTGGGACACAGCAGGAGGGGACACTGCTGCCAGGATAGGTGGACAAAGGACACGAGGAGCTTTTCTCAGGAGTCAGTCCCTGGTTTGCAGCTCATCCCCCGCAGGATCAACAGCCTTTCTGCGGGCAGGGTCTGCATCTCCCACCCCTCACATCCCCCTGAGGAGGCTCCCTGCTTTCCCAGCCCCTCTGGCCACAGCAGCTCTCACCGATGCCGCAGTCGGCGCCGATGAATCCGGGTGGGCAGTGGCACATCCCCGTGGCAGAGTCACACCTGCCCCCGTTCCTGCACCGGCACCGCCTCGCACAGTCACGGCCGTACCAGCCCGGGGAGCACTCTGAGGGGACAACAAACAGCGGCCTCAGGGTCTAAAAACACAACAACGAGGTCCACACATCCCAGAAAAACCCACCAGGGTGGGTTTGCATGGATGTTTAACCCGTGAGGAGGCGGGGAGCTCTGCTGGGAGCAGTCTGTGCCAGGCTGGCACCATGGCTGCGGTTCTGATCCGTTCTGTCACACAGAGCAGCCCCAAAGCACCCAGAACTCAACCCACACACATCCCTCATGGCACCAGGATTTCAGGATTGGACATTCTGCAAAGGGGATGCAGATGGACCAGAGCAGGACTCACCCAGCTGGCAGTCAGGACCGTGGAATCCGGGGGGACAGACACAGGCCCCGGTGACAGGGTGACATTCCTGGGTGGCTCCAGGACACTGGCAGATCTGAGCACAGCCCTCCCCGAAGGTCCCTGGCAGGCAGGCTGTGAGGAGAGAGGGCACCAAGGTGGCTCAGGAGCCATCCCACCCCCTCCCTGCAAGGCTTTTTATAAAGCATTTTATTTTAAGCTAGGATTTAGAGAGCCTTTTATGGCAGTAAAATTCCCTGCCACCCAAAAAGCAAAGGGACTCTCATGCAAAAGGTTCATTCACTCCAGGAAATACTTGCATTGAAAGAAAAGGCAAGTAATTAAAGGAATTAGATGCCTTTTGCTGTGCCAGCCCTACCTGCCCTCACATTTCTGCAAACTCCACACACAGGGATGGCATACCCAGCACTGTCCTCTGCGTAAGGAATGCGCTCACACACCACTGTCTCTTCCAGACTTGCTCATACCCACAGGAGCTCATTTAAATAGTGATTTATTGCTAATCCTCTGGATAAATCCCCAGCTCTGATTTCCCACTTGGCTCCCTCTGCCCCGCTAACATTCCGCAGGCATGCACCCAGCTGCCAGACTGGGAGTTGCTCCTTGGCACAGCTCTGCTCTCGGGCTGGTTTTCCTTGTTTATCTTTTTCTTTTTTTTTTTTTTTTTTTTCCCCTTCTATTTTCTGTAGGAATTGCTTCACCCATCACGTTCCCAGGGCCTGGCAGCAGAGCTGCCAGAGGATCATTCCCATCTCCGTACGTTTTTCACATCCAGAGCCGGTCAGTCCTGGCGGGCAGCCGCACTGCCCGGTGACATGGTGACAGGGCACTCCCAGGGGACAGGCACAGCCACTGGCACAGTTCTTCCCAAAGAAACCTGGCAGGCAGGCTGTGGGAAAACAAACAGCGGGATGTGAGTCTCCTGCCTAGATTTTAAGTTGTTGCTTAGGCTTGGAAGGCTCCTGCCCCAAAGCCGAGCCAGCCCAGCAGCATCTTGTATCACAGCGTCAAAATATTTTGCCACTACTGGTAATTCTCATTAAAAATGAAGTTTCCCTCTTCCCAGGCTCTGGAGCAGTTGATGTTTCCCTGGGTTTCTCTTACCCAGGGGTGTTCCTCACCTTTCTCACAGCGCCGGCCCCTCCAGCCACGGGGACAGTCACAAACACCAGTGATGTGGTGGCACGAGACATTGTCCCCACAGTCACAGAGCTCCTCACAGCGTGCCCCAAACAGCCCCTCCGGACAAGCTTCAGGGAGGAAAACACAGCAGAGAGGACAAGTTGTACAAAAAAAAGTTACTTTTGGGGGCTTTTTCCCAATAACTCTACAGCTGGCTGGGTCTGTCTCTTGTGCACACACAGGCAGCTTGAAATACAGCCATGGGGAGCTGACAGGACCCTAGCTTGGTCCTTTTTTAAAAAAAATAACATAAAGTCTACTTTTTGAGTGGGTTTCTTCGCTAATTTATATGGAAAGAAATTACAGAAGTGCTTAACACTTCCTGGTGCCCCGTGCTGCTGAGGCTGTGTGTGGTTCTGGGAGAGTGTGACACTGCTGGGAGGGGACACTGTCCCTCAGGATGAGCAAGAACCAGTGAGGTGATTTGTGTGGGCAAGCCTCAGCTGCCAGCAGAGCTGTTTACAGCTTCCTAAAGGGAAAAACATTCCCAGCAGGAAACCTGAGAGTGGCTGGTGGCAGCTGAGGCTCTGGTGGCAGCTCCCTTGTGCCACATGTCAGTTGGCAAGTGCTGCCACTGGACTTTACACCCTGATTTAAGGACGTGCCAAGCTGAGGTGTCATGACCCCAGAAGGGAAGAAGCTCAAGGATCTCTGCTTGGTGTGCTGATACGTGATGAGGTCACTGCCCTGAAGGCCAAGAGCCTTTTCAAACCCTTCCTCATGGGGAGCAGATTGCCAGGTGTGTGTCACATCTAAGGATACAGCAAACATGGAGTCACCAAGGGACAGATGCCATGGGACTAAAGCCAGGCCCTGAGGGTCAGTGTGATACAAGGACACACAGAAGGAAGAATGGAAAGGGGACAATCCACTGTTACCCTTAAAATAATTGTGGCAGAGGAAGGTCCTCCTTTGGCATTTTGGTTTCACCACACAGAGTTGCTGCCCTGCCTTCATCCCTATTTGGAGCCTCTGTTTTTGCATTGATGCCTTTGGGAATCCCACCCCCCTTCCACCAGCACTGCCACAGGCTGCTCTGAGTGTGCACTGGCCCTTTCAGGACAGCCCTCAGATGACAGGAACCAGCTGGGATTGGAACTGGGTGCTCTTTAAGGTCCCTTCCCACCCAAACCCCTCTGTGATTCAATGGAAGGAGAAAGAGCAGCAATGGGCAAAACCGGGGCACAGCTAAAGCCATGGCACTGCCGGCTCCCTGCCTGCTGAAATCTGAATTTTATATCTTTGGTTAAGCCCCCAGACCCTCCCTGTGCAGCACCAGCTGCTGACAGAGCCATCAATGCCCAGCCCAGCCCCCAGGTGCCCCACTCACATCTCTCGCACTTGTGGCCGGTCCAGCCGGGCTGGCAGAGGCAGTGCCCTGTCTGGCGGTCACAGAGCCCCCCGTGCTGGCACTCACAGCGCTGCTGGCAGTCCAGGCCATGCTGCCCCTGGGCACAGGCTGGCAGGGGCACAGGGTGAGACACTGTCCTGGTACCCACCTCCCCAGCTCCCAGCTCCCACCACCCCACACATGCAGGAAGGACCATACACCCCAACCCCTTCAATGTCACCTCCAACCTCTACAGGAAAACCATTCCAAACCAGAAGCTGTTTGCCCCAGAGGCATTTCCCAGGCTGTTTCCTCACCCAGCTCGCAGGCCAGCCCTGTCCAGCCTGCAGGGCAAGCACAGGCCCCCGTGGCCGGGTCACAGGTGCCGCCGTTCTGGCAGAGGCAGCGCTGCTGGCAGTTCTTCCCGTAAAAACCCGCCGGGCAGGCTGAGGGAGAAACAGGACAAACATCCCTGTCAGGACACAGCTCTGGAGGCTTGTGCCACACTGCCAGAGCTGTGGGTGGATGGTCTGATACAGAACAACACTGATTTTGATGCCAGAGGAGGCAATGACACCCCCAAGGCTGCTCAGCTGCCCACAAAACAACTTTTGGTATTTCACCTGCTCAGGTAAGAGGCAGCAGTGTTCTGCCCACCCTGAGGAATGGCAGGGGAAGCTGGCTGGGCTGGGAAGGGTTACCTTGCTGGCACGAGGGTCCTGTCCAGCCCTCTGAGCAGAGGCAGAGGCCGCTGATGTGGCTGCAGGTGGCATTGTTGAAGCAGTGGCAGATCTGGCTGCAGTTCTGGCCGTACCTGTTCTCCTGGCACGCTGCAGGGGAGCAGAGCAGGCAGGAATGGTGGGAATTACAGCAGCCAGGCTCCTACCAACCCTCCCCAAGGGCTGGGAGAGGATCTGTCAGTGGTGGTTGGCTGCTGTGTGAGGGGGTTTTGTGGTGTCACAGGGAAATAATGTGTCCTACAGGCCTGACATTCGAACACAGACACTGCAACCATCATCTGTTTGGAAGCAGTTTTGCTGGATGCCCAAGCCCTCATTGCATCCAACCACAACATGCTCAGGCAGAGCCCCCCAGTCTGAACCCAAATTAAATTCCACATGGAGAAAATCATGAATGGGGAATGGACAATCCAGTCCTCCAGTTCCTATGACTTGGCAGCACAGACACCCCTGGCTCTCAAGTGCCCATGGAGGGCAGGGTGGGCACCTCATGCAGACACCCACCCTGGGCACAGACACCCACCCTGGGCACAGCGGGGGCCAGTCCAGCCCGGGGGACACTGGCACTGTCCTGTCACAGGGTCACAGTGGGCACCATTCAGGCAGTCACAGGCTTGCCGACACTCCAGTCCATAAAATCCATCAGGGCAGGCTGTAGAAAACAAAGGAGAAATCCACACAAAATGCAGAGCTGGAGCCCTCCCAGAGGAAAAAGGGTGCCTGCCCCTTGGTGGCCAATGTGAGGCTGCACCAGTGTGACAGCCAGTGCTAAGGGCTGCAGATTTTGGATGTGAGTCCACTGTGGACATTCCAGGTACAGGAGAGGGCAGTGGTGAATCAGGAGAGTGATGGCTTTAGGTTCCTGACCACGGAGAGGCTGCTGGGGGAGCTGGATCCCTGCATCCAGGGACCCCTCCAAGAGGCTGCTCCAAGACCCTGTGTGCAACATGTACACACTTGGGGGACCACGACAGCTGCACAACCACGGGGTCGCCTATTATTTACATTTTCATAGCTTTTTTTTTTTTTCCCCTAGACCTTTTCCCTCCAGAAATAAAACCAGAGGCAGCAGCTTGCAGACTTGTTGTTCCTTCCATGACCATCCTGAGGAATTCTCTTTGCTGTAACAGGACAACAAAGTCAGACAGGGAGCACAAACCCTGTGGGATGGAGCCCTGGTCCCCAGGGTTGGGTACTCACCGTGCTCACAGAAGGTTCCTCGCCAGCCTGGGCTGCAGGTACAGGCCCCACTGACGTGGTCACAGGTGGCTCCATTGTCACACTGACACTGGTGCCGACAGCCCAGCCCAAACCACCCTTCTGGGCACTCTGAAAGAAATCAGATTGAGGAGTCTGTCCTTTCCTGGGTCCCAGAGAAGCTGTCCTAAGGAAGGGGCTTGGATTTGAATGGAATAAAAATATCTGTCAGCTGCTTTTTGTTATAAGTAAGAACCAGTGGGTTCTAACCTGCCCCTTACAGGTGTGTACCCACATTGCCCAGCCACCCTGGGGACAGGATCAGCATCACAGCCAGGGAAGGGGACTGGGCTGGAGCTGTGCCTTTCCCTGAACACCTGAGCCCCTGGGGGGTGTGAAGGCAGGCAGGGCAGGGGCAGCACTCACTCTGCTCACAGTGGGTGCCCGTGTACCCGGCCTCGCACAGGCACTGCCCGGTCTCGGCGCTGCAGCTGCCGTCGCTGTTGCTGCAGTTGCAGGTGTGGGCACAGTCAGGGCCCCAGTGCCCCAGGTCACAGGCTGGAAAAACACAGCAGGAGCCCATCACTGGTGTGTACCCAAGAGCACAGTGTGGAGACAGCCTTCACCAGCTGCCACAATGTCCCTTGGGCACAGGGACAAACACGGCTGCAGAGAGGCCAGTGGCACTGCCAGCCCTGGACAGACAGAGCAAAGAAACCAAAAGGATTTCAGAGAGATTTCCCTGGAAGAGGCACGGCATGAAGATGAGAATGGAGGGATGGCAGCACGGTTGGCACAGGTCAGAGTGGCCCAGGAGTGAGGGTGACAGAGCACAGGTGCTGTACCTCGCTGGCAGTGGTAGCCTGTCCAGCCGGGTGGGCAGCTGCACGTCCCTGTCACCGGGTGGCAATGTCCCTCGTTCCCACAGCTGCAGCTCAGCTGGCAGTCAGGGCCGAACCAGCCGGGTGGACACACTGCCAAGGGAAACAGGGAGGGACTGCAGGTGGCTCTTGGAACCCTGGCCCTCAGCAGAGCTGCTGGTGGCAGAGCCGTGAGCACTGACACAGCTCGGACACCCCGAGTGCAGGTGCTGAATGGGATGAGAGGCTCAGCATTTTGCCTCCCTTTCTCCTGCTGCAGAAATTACCACAGTGGAGATGGGGCTAGAGGGACTTTGAAGTCCCCAGCCTGCACCCCAATGAGTGAGGAAGCAGAGATATGCAGTGTTCAGCCTGCTGTGCTGAGCATGGCAATGCCTGGTCAGTCACTGGATGCTCCACTTGTTGGAACAGATGCTCCAGCTCAGCTGAAATAGCCCCATTCCAGCTGGGGATGAACATTCCAGCTGAGGGACCCACCCCAGCCTGCACTCACCATCCTGGCAGCGCTGGCCAGTGTAGCCAGGCGGGCACAGACAGGCTCCAGTGGTGGGGTCACAGCTGGCGTTGTTGGCGCAGTCAGGGCAGATCTCCT
This sequence comes from Zosterops lateralis, assembly GCF_965231275.1. Lineage (NCBI taxonomy): Eukaryota > Metazoa > Chordata > Aves > Passeriformes > Zosteropidae > Zosterops > Zosterops lateralis. Next base: position 4,600,232 of record NC_139782.1, on the reverse strand, counting down.
GGCAGCCCGGCCCCCAAAGACCCTCAGGGCAAGCTGGAGCGTGAGCAGACAGAGAACACACAGCACCGGGATCAGAGCCGAGGTGGCAGAGGGAAATGTGTGACCTTTTGGGCTCCCTCTCGCCCTCATTGCCGTGCTCATGCAAGACGTGGACTTTTGTTACCAGCAAGCACAGCACGGCCGTGCCTGTTCCACAGGCAGCGTGTGAGCCCTGTCTAAGTGCTATTCTGAGCTCACTCCACGATTTTCATGCCAATTTTGGATTTGCATCCACTTGCGGGGAGCTCCAAGGGCTCCTCAGTGGGAAATGGTGCTGCTGGCACAGGGACTCGGCAGCTGCCGTCACACCATGGACAAGAACATCAGTCACTGCTCCAGGACCCGCTGGGAGTTGCAAAGAAGGAGCAAAAGGCTAAACTGCTAAAACCAGGGCAAGAATCCTTCTCCAACTGGTCCTAAGCTGCTCCAGGGCATGGAAAAAAAAAGGCAGCTTGAAATGTATGGTAAGCACTGTGCACACGTAGTTTCATTGCTCAGCCAAACTCTTAGGAGTAGGACATCTCGATGTGACTAATACCTTCCAGCTGCTACAATATTGCAGAATCATGCAAAAGCTTTCAATTTCAGACTCTCTAGTTTTCCAGCAGTTAAAGAGTAATCTGGTGAAGGCAATCAAAAACGTGCATCAATACAGAAAGGTTCCTCTCCTACACTGAGGACTCTGACAACCAAAAACATCTTCATCTTTTTCACTGGGTTGTTTAAGACTCACCATTGAAAGCTGCAAATTTTTCTAATTTTCCACAAAGATGATTCTGACTGCACTGGGTATTTTTTAAATGAATTTTAGTTTAAAAAAAGCAATAGGTCTGCACCTAAATCCCTCCCTCTACACCACAATCCCTGAGTGTTTGCTCTGCTGCCCGTGCTCACCTTGGGCACAGTCGTGTCCAGTCCAGCCAGGTGGGCAGTGGCACTGCCCCGTGCTCCTGTCACAGGATGCTTCTCCACAGGCACAGGAATGCTGACAGCCTGGCCCAAATGTTCCCTCAGGGCACTCTGTGAGAGAACAGCAGGGTCAGAACTTGCCCCCAGAGGTGAAGTAAAAGAGCATTTTACCAAAGCGGCCCTGCAGGCTGAAGGAGCCTCTGGGTTTGAGGGAATAGCCCAGCTGTGAGAGGTTCCCACTTGTGCTTGTGGTTTAGTGGGCTTGGTGTTTGCTCAAAGGTTGGACTTGGTGATCTTGGAGGTCTTTTCTAAGAGTAATGATTCTGTGAGCCTGGGTGTGACCACTCTGTGAGCCACTCTGGTCACCTCCAGCATTGCCACCACTGCTGGCCTGGTCCGTCTCCCTGTCAGCTCTCTCTTGTTGTGTGTCCTTTCAACAAGTATTTCTTCATGCAAGAGTGACCACTCACATCCCCAAAAGCTGAGGCCAAACTGGTTTCCAGTCTTTGGACAAAGACTCTGCCCAAGCCACTCTGCTGTCTCTGAGCTGAGGTGGGGTCACAGCCCCACACCAAACCACCCCTTGGCTTTTCCAAGATGCCGTGAGGGTTTTTACCTCTCTGGCTGAATGCTTCCAGGGTCTGAGCACCAGGATTTTAAGAAGCAGCCAGGTTTGCAACAGCACACAGATGGAAAACATGAAAGAAGGAGCATCCTCATCCAGAGCAGGAATATTTCCTTCCCTCTGCCCTGGATGCCAGCGTGGTTCTGCTGATCCCGGCTCAGTTTCATCTTTGTACCCCATGCCACAATTTAGCAATGAGCTGGTGACGTGCACACTGAGGGCCCCAGACCAAAGATCCTTAAATCCTCTCCGAGTCCCCCACAAGAGCTCCACGCTCACCAAAGCCAATGTTCTGTAAAGCTTCAGCAGAGGAGAACACACCGGCACTGACAAACCGCGGAGGAAACGCAGCGCCTCCATTTCCAGTGACACAGTGGAGTTTTTGTTATTCCTCCTCTTTGCTAATTGATGGCAGATGTTTGTCTTCACCCTTTAATAATTTCCAGATCCGAACAACAGCCAAGAGCCTACTATTTCTATACAAATATTTGTGTTATTTCCTGTAACTCCCCCCCCTCTACAGCCTTCAGCTCCTTTCTTACCCTTTTTAAAAATATCCCAAGCAGGAGCACCCAGACTGACAAGGCTCCAGGGGCCACAGAATCCCACCACAGGGGATTTAGGGCTGTCAGACCCTGCCAGGGAGCACAGCCCTGCAGGAGCTGCTCCCATCTCTCCTGCCAGCACCATAGTAGGACTTGCATTGGGATTTTTGCTGCCTTCTGCAGCTCTTTATCCAACCAAGTCCTTTCAGAGATGGGGCTCTGCACCATGACCTAGTGCTGGCAGATCAACGAGGTTGATGGTTGCAGCTTCTGGGCTGGGGTGAAGCAGTGCTTGGCTAAACATTAGTTAGTGCAGAAACTCCTGGGATGCTCCAATCCAAATCCAGATAGCAGCCACTTCCAACCTCTCCATGCAGTGTCTTCTGCTGCTGCAGTCTGCTTTAAGTGTCCAACTTTTTTTGCATTTTCTGCAGGACCCAAGCAGCTGGAGTGGGTTCAGGAAGCCCCAGCCTCACAAGAGCAGGAGTGGGTTGATTTTTCAGTCGCCACTCAGCTCTGTGGTTGGCAGAACTTATTCTTTTCCAAGCATCGTGTTCATATTTTGTAATCATCACCTCGTGCCAATGACTCACTGCCTTTAGGTTCTCTCAAAGCACCTTTGTCTGCCCAAAGTGAAGCTCTCTGGCACACAAACCACCCCCAGGATTTTGAAATCTGCACCCTCAGAGCCTGAGTTTTGGACACAGTTAGACACACACAGAGCTGGGCAGTTCAGTCACCGTCCCAACAACTGGCCCTTCATGGGAAGAGCATAAAACTGCTCCAGGGAGGTTCATAAAGAGAGAGAAGTTTGAATCCTAATGTAAATTAAATGTAAAATTTTACTTGCAGTACAAAGTGCCCTTGCCCTTGCAGATGAAACAGAGTTTCAATAAGGAATATAGAACAGAGCAGAAAATGTGATACTGTTGTGCTGGGCAGGGATTGCCTGAAAGGGAAAAGACATCAAGGCCAAGGAAAGATAATTAGATCCCAATCACCTCCATCTACCAACACAGAGATATCCAGTGGCAGGGGGAAGGGAGACCTTGCTCTCCTTTTCTGAATCAGGCTCATTTTATACAAGGAATTCACTCTCTCACTTTAAAGAGGCAGAAGCATCTCACAGAGAGCTGTGGATGGCAGCTCCTGTGTCCCCTGAAGTCTCTACTGACCATCCATCAGATCATCTGCAGTGGGCTGGGGCTCTCAGGGGATTCTGGAAGTGCTTTTGTGTCATTTTATAAAGCAAAATTGTGAGGATTGGTGAGTTTCCAGCACACATAGAGTGGCCCTGCCTTACCTTGGTCACAGTGCTCGCCGTGGTACCCTGGGGGACACTCCTTGTGACACTTCCCGGTGACAGGGTCACAGGGCACTCCTGGAGAGCAGCTACACTTCTTCTTGCAGCCATCCCCATAATAACCAGGGTCACAGCCTGTGAACAACCATCATTAGAGAGAAAGAAGCTCTGAAATTACTCCTTGCCCCTGGCAGAGCCTGGCCCTGGGTGCTGAGTGTCCAAGTTCCGCACCCATTGTCACAGCTGTCCCCACCACTGTCACAGCTGTCCCCAACCACCACACAGCTCCTGCTGACCACTGAACGTGGCTGAGTGTGAGCATGCTGTGCTCATGAGTGAGCAAAAGGTGAGACAACCTGGGAGGGTGGAAAGCAAGCATAGCTTTGCCCTGGGAAAATTAAGGGAAAAGAGGCCATGGGAGGAGAAAGGGGGATGCCCTGGGGATGCTTTGTGAGAACAAAATGACACCAGATGACACCAAGGTGGGTGTGAGTGTGGATCTGCTGAAGGGTGGGAGGGCTCTGCAGAGGCACCTGGACAACCTGGAGAGATGGGACAAATCCAGGTTTAACAAGACTAAAGACCAGGTCCTGCACTTTGGCCACAATGACCCCTGCAGTGCTGCAGGCTGGGGACAGAGTGGCTGGACAGTGCCCAGGCAGAAAGGGACCTGTGGGGACTGATGGACAGCAGCTGGACATGAGCCAGCAGTGTGCCCAGGTGGCCAAGAAGGCCAATGGCACCTGGCCTGGATCAGGAATGGTGTGGCCAGCAGGAGCAGGGCAGTGATTCTTCCCCTGTACTCAGCACTGGTTGGGCAGCACCTCGAGTGCTGTGTCCAGTTCTGGGCCCCCAGTTTAGGAAGGAGATGGAGGGGATGGAGCGTGTCCAGAGAAGGGCAGCAAGGCTGGTGAGGGATCTGGGACACAAGTCCTGTGAGGAATGGCTGATGGAGCTGGAGTTGTTTATCCTGGAGGAGGCTCAGGAGAGACCTCATCCCTCTCCACAACTCCCAGACAGGAGGGTGCAGCCAGGTGGGGTCAGGCTCTGCTCCCAGGGAACAGGAACAGAACGAGAGGACATAGCCTTAAGCTGCACCAGGGGAGGTTTAGGCTGGACTTTAGGAAGAATTCTTCACAAAGGGTGGTCAGGTGTGGGAATGAACTGCCCAGGGAGACAGTGGAGTCACCATCCCTGGAGGTGTTTAAGGAGAGACTGGACTCAGTGCCATGGTCTGGGTGACAAGGTGGTGCTGGGTCACAGAAAAGACCTCAGAGGTGTTTTCCAAGCCAGCTGGAGGTGTGTGTGTGTGCCTCACTCACTGTGCTCGCAGCGCCGGCCGCGGTACCCTGGTTTGCAGCGGCAGAAGCCGTCCCTGGCATCGCAGTCCCGCGAGTTGTGCTGCAGGCACTGACACTCCTGAGAGCAGCCGGCCCCAAATGCCCACTTGGGGCACGCTGCAGGAAAAAGGGAATAGCTGGTCAGAGAGCCAGGGTGAGGGGCAGGAACCTCCTTGCCAGAAGGGCTGGAATCCAAGGGTAGCCACGAGGACAAGCGTACCCAAGTGGCAGAAGCGGCCGTACAAGCCAGGATCACATAGACAGGCCCCGTAAATCCGATGGCAGTGACCCCGGTTGGCACAGTTGCACTTCTTCCTGCAGTGCTTCCCGAAAAACCCCTTGGGGCACCCTGGTAACAGAGAGAGGATTCTTGGGAAGATGAGCCAGTTTCAGCAGGTCGTTTCAATTGAGAGAAACACATCAGGACCAGAGCTGTGTGAGGCCAGGGATGCAGGGAGGGAAGGGATGCAGCCAGGGGGAGAGACATCAGATTCCCTGCACCAGCTCCAAATCAGCTGTGCATTGTCATAGGGGATGTCACTTGCTGCCACTCGTGGTGGTGCTCCAGGGCACTCATCAGCCCTGCACTCACTGTGACCAGCAATTCTGCTGGTTGGGACAGAAATAACCCACTCACAGGGCTCTGAGAGGTCAAGGCTGTCCCCTGTGAGAAAGCAACCCATGAGGCTGCTCCTGTTGAAAAGCCACAGGGATATTTGCACTATTAAGTGAATAAAATTATTGTTTTTTCTCTGTTATGCTAAAGATCTCAATATTGGAAGCACATGGAAGACAGGCTGTGTCAGCAGAGTGCTCTGGCCAGCAGCTGCCCAGCAGCACGTGCCTTGTCCCTATGAACAGAGGAGCAGAGGAAATGCCAACCCAGGGACAACAGAGCAATTCTGCATTGTTTATTTTTATTCTACTTTCCTGTTTTCTCTCTGTCCCCCTCAATCACCTCCTTCCTACAGAAAGAAGAGGTTGAGGTATCTCTTGTGTTCATTTGCATTCTGCTTCACTCTCCTCCTTCAGTAATAGTTCCCATATGCTCCCAATATGTGACTGAAGTCCTTTTGTCTGAATCTCTGATTGTCTCCCTGTTTCTGGTTTGCAAATTATGCCCCCCAAATTTTAACCCTTTGGGAGCAAGATATGAGCACCACCAGCAGTGACACCTCCTTTGGGTAACTACTGCTGTCATGGCTTTCCAATGCTTCGGGTGGAAAATACCTCTGTGGTTTCCATGGAAATTAACCATGGAAATTGTGGGTTTGACATTCTTTCCTGTGTCTGCCACTGAATGCCCCATGAAATAGAGATCTCTGCCTCCAGTCATGGATGAGCAGTGAATAGGGACTACAAAGGTCTTTGAGTGCAAACACAAGACAGAACACCTGGAGCACTGTTTTGTGGGGGAAGAGTGCCATTTACCACTCCTTTTTGCTTTTTAAAATGACATTTTTCCACACAAGACTCGGTGGCTGATGGACTCAGATGGGGCAGGAATGTGTTTGAGCCGCTCTCACTGGGATGGTTCAACAAGAGAGCTGAGAGATGCTGTTGATGAGCAGCTACAAAAGGAGCAGTGTAGGGGAAACACTTCCAGGCTTCAGAGAAGCACATCTGGGACACCAGAGAGCAGCACCAGTGATGGCCAGAACCATAATAAATATGGTTTTTTATATAGATATAAATATAAAAACCCCATAATACATATATAAACCAATATATATATACACCAATATATATATAAACCATAAATGGCTGATGCCATTTATCCAGCGATGGCACCAGCCCTCACAACGCTAAGACATTGACACCAGGAGGGAGGAGGACAGGGATGGCACCACTCCTCACAGTGCTAGGACACTGACACCAGGAAGGAGGAGGACAGGGATGGCCCCCAGCACCACAAGGAGGGGGGAGGAGACACTGGACTCACCATCCTGGCAGAGCTCTCCGGCCACTCCAGGCGGGCAGCGGCAGGCGCCGGTGGCCGGGTCACACGTGCCACCATTCTGGCACCGACAGCTCTGGCTGCAGTTGCTGCCAAAGGTGCCAGGTGGGCAAGCTGGGGAGGGAGAGGGAGATGATGCTCAGCCTGGCTGCAGCCTCGCAGGGCTGCATGCACTGCACATCCAGAGCAGAGGACAGAGCTGCCACTCACTCTGGTTGCAGAGCACGCCGGTCCAGCCGGGCGGGCAGAGGCAGCCGCTGCCCTCGGCGGTGCAGGTGGCTCCATTCTTGCAGTCGTCACAGGTCAGGCTGCAGTCAGGGCCAAACGTGTGCTCCAGGCAGACTGCAACGAGAGGCACTGCAGGTGAGAACCTCCCCCAGGCTGCTGCAGCATCCTGGGGAGTTTGGGCAGAGATACCCCCGTGTGGAGGCTGCAGCAGAGCTGAACGCAGGAAAGGCACTCAACACACGCCTGGTGTGTTCACCAAACAAATAAACCCAGCCTGCATGGTTATTCCTGAAGAGTTCCAAGCAAAGCATGGCACTGACCGCTGCTGCAAAATGCCCACCGAATTTCTCTGACAGCGTGTGCTCCCCTCGTGCTTCCATCTCCTCCTCCTCTTCCTCGTAGTCGTCGTTGAAGAGCTGGGTGAACTCATCTCGCAGGATGGCCACGTGAGGGATGGGCCGGATGACGGGGCGCCGGCCATCCAGGGCCTCCACCGTGTCCTCTAGGGCTGGGGGAGAGGGACAGAGGTGACAGCGTCACAGTGGGAAGGGACACAAGTCTCTGGGAGGTGAACAGTGGGGCAGGACCTCTGCAACAGCACAGGGAAACCAGAACTCTCCGTAGGTCTGGGGTTTGCAGCACTGATCTCGCCCTGTTTTCACTCCTCTAAAGCTTTCACAGGTTGGGTGTTCAGGGATTTTTTAGCTGGAGTGGGCCCAGGTCAGGCCTGTGACCTTGAGATCTCTGTACTGCTACAAATAAGTAATCTATTATTTCTTATAAGGAAAAGCTCTAGGGGCTGGTGGCTGTGGAAGGGGCTCTGGCTCCGTGTTTAACATGGAGACATCACTGCAGAATGTGTAGCTGTTGGAGGTGTTGCTGTGCCAGAACTCTCTGCACTTCTTTGGACAGTGCTGTGATCAAGACTGGCTTTCCCAGTCTGGGAAAGCTTTCAGGGTTGGAGTGAGGCCCTGCCACTGCTCAGGTGCTGTGAAGGAGTTGAAAGAGGTGAGATGCAGGGCTAGGGAGCTGCAGTCTGTGTGGTCCTGGCTCGGACAGGAGGCAGAGGAGGGACCCCCTGCCCAGCCTGAGGCAGCTCAGACAAGGCACTTACAGATGCAGCTCCTTCTGTCTTCATCCAGCTTGTGTCCAATGTTACAGCCACACTGGAACGACCCTGGCTGGTTCTGGCACGTGTGTTCACACCCTCCGTTGTTTGCAGAGCACTCATCCACATCTACAAAACAGGGGACACTCCAGTGGGACAGGAGCAGTGACAGGGGACCAGCCATGTCTGGCCATGCAGCAGGAATAGGCTGGTGGCATCCTCTCTGCTAAATATGTGAAGTTATCGACTCTAAAAATGGAGTTAAACCACCTCAGGGATTAGGGATGCCTGGGTTTCAACAAAAAAAAAATGTGTTGGGCTTCAATTCCCATCCATTATTAATTGTGCAGGAACAGGTGGGTGTGTTTGGCTTCTTCCCCTGGGAAATGTTGTTGAGAGCTTTAGAAGTGAGAACAATTAACAGGGGGATTTTTCCCCACATTCTTTCTGTTGAAAAGGTGACTCATCAGAAAGCTGGCAGGAAAACTGGTAGGAGCTGGGAGAAACTGGAAGAAATGCCTGGCTGTTCATAACCAGGTGAGACAATTGCTTGTTCTCCTAATTAAAAGCTTCATTAGTCACCATCTTGGCTGTGTTTTATACAGACATTGTTAATTGTCTTCATCCCTTGGGTGAAAGTGATGGGCAGCCTTGCCCTCTGGAGTTGAAAATCAAATGGTTTTTGTGAATTAATGGGGTCAAGCTCACTCTGAGTTAGCCCAATCTCACCTTGATGTGTTCAAAAATCCCACTGCCCCTCTCCAGCTGAGCTGGGCTTAGTGTAGGGGTTAGAACTGAGCTGCCCAACACTAAAAAAAACTGAGGAGAGTGACAACAGGCAAATCAGAATTAGAGGCACCTATTCCCTGCGTGTCCCTGGCTCTGCCTGGAGCACAGTGAGGTGCTAGCACTCACCATCACAGCCACAGCCATCCGTGCTGAGCCTGTACCCGGCGTGGCAGGAGCACTCGTAGCCCCCAGGGTAATTGTAACAGTCTTGCTGACAACAGTGAGAGCCGGTGTCACACTCATTGATATCTAAATGAGAAACAAAGGGTGTTAATACACCGGGCAGAGTGGTGACAGGAACTGTTAAACTGCTCCCTGACTAGTTCTGGTGAACTTTAACTGATCTGCTGCCAAATGCTGAGCCAGGATTCTCTAAGTTCCTCTTGAAATCAGGGAGCTTTGTGTTAGCAGATCATCCTCCCCATGGAGGGAGGAATCCTGAGTCCTTGAGGGAAGCTCATTGTGATTCCCAGTCGGGGATTGTGGTTACAGGTTTTGTGTCCTTACAAGCAGGGTGATTCCACCTGACTGACTCCTGCTTAGGGCAGTTTCATCCAGGAAAAACTAATTAGTTTGGAAGTCATAATTGCTGTCCAAGTCGTAAGTGCTGTCCAAGTATATCCTGAGGGAAGTTTGGGGATATCTCTGAGCAGAGCAATATTTCATCTGCTCTCACTTTCCATCAGTTTCTATCCTCTTTATCCTGTTTGAAGTGCACATACACAGCAGCCAAGAGGGATCCTGACCTAAGATCCCAAGAGGGATCCTCACCATTACCTGGGATGTGCTTGGAAATCAAGGTCTGGCTTTTTCCTGCTCCTTACCAGTGCACGACTTCTGGTCCTCTTCCAGCCGAAAGCCAAAGTTACAGGTGCAGACTGGGCCAGAGCTGGTGTGGTGGCACACGTGGGAACAGCCCCCATTGTTGGCTTCACAGCTGTTCACAATCTCCATCTCTATCCCTGGAAAAGGCAGCCTGGCTTAGGATCCTGTGGGACACATCTGCACACACCACTGGCCTCTCCCTGCCCCTGGTGCTGAGCCCCCACCAGCTCCTGGCACTGCATCCCTGCTGGAAAAGGGGATCTGCAGTGGGAAAGGATGGAAATAGCTCAGCACAGAGGCCACTGCTGGGCTGGGAAGTGGGGTATAAAAAGAAACCTCTGGATCTCACGCAGCCTCTTAGGGACAGGGTCGTGGAGCAGGCTCTGGACAATCTCTGGGATGAACAGGCTGCGGATGAAACTGCTCCTATTCCTGCCAAGCAGCAGCGTGTGCTGCCAACCAAAAGTTGGCTCAGCCTCAGAGCAGAGCTGTTGTGGTGCCAGGGAGAAATGGGAGCAGCAGAACACAGCTAAGTAGGGAAACATCCAGATGCCTACAGCGAGAATCGTTAGCTCCTGACATGTCAAGAGTGGTCGGCACAAACATCAATTGCAGCCATAGATCATCCGAGCTTGGCAAGGTTTCTGTAAACTTGTCTAGTTAATTAAGCTTTCTTAAACTAAAAGGAACTTGTTTCATGGAGCTTTGACTCAGTCCTGAACCTCAGGAAAACAATTCCTGCCTTCAAGAACACTGAGTTTTTCGTGCATGCAGGCCCGAGGAGGATGAAAGAAAGGGAGTTTGATGCTTCCCAATGGATTTGTGCTTGTCAAAAACAAAAGCTGTGCCACAGTGGAAGGCTTTTTCCAGATTTCACAGCATGACTGTCATCCCTCTCTCCCCTTTTCTTATTAAAGCAGCACAAACAGGGTTTTGCTTAAAAGAAAAGTGCTAGGAAGGGCAGGGAGAAACACCTTTCATGTGGAAAGGCTGCTTTGCTGACCCCAGGGCAATGTCAGTGGTTATGGTGTGAAATTGCCTGAGTCCCTAAGAAGAAAACTGTGTACAAACTCAGCCTCTTAAATCTCATATTATCACCCTGGTGCCCCACATTGCTTTGTCTGATGTCTTTCAAGAGCCATTTATGGCCTGCAAAGCCTTGCTCTCATACCCGTGCCAAGCTCCAGCAGGGCACAAGGGACCCTCAGAGCTCCAGTGACACCACTGCCAGCACTGGGACTGCCACGGTGGCTGTCATCTGTGAGGGGCTGGTGGCTCTGGCTCAGCCTGGCCCTGCTAGGGTGCACCAGCTGCATGAAGCTGTGAGGACAGCCCAGCTCACTCTTGCATCATAGAGTTTATTTCTTTCCTTGATGGGAGCAGATGTGATCCCTTCACTGGCTGGATTCCTCCAGCGACACATCTGCAGCTGACTGAGCTTGTCCAGCAGAGTCCCCAAGAGCAGAACTCACCTTATTCAAAGCCAAATGGCTCTAAATCAATCGCCTTAACCAGCTAAAGTGGCTTCGTGATGATTTTAAAAGAGCAGACCAAGATTTTTATCTTGGCAGGGGAGTAAACAGCCCCAAAACTTCTTGTGAAATCCTCCAGCACAGATTACCACAGCCTGGCCCTGGGGATTCCCAGAGGGCAGTGACAAACACGGCTGCAGCAGCCCAGGTGTGCTCTGTCCTGCTGGGCAGGGCTGAGCCCGCAGTACTCACGGTAGCATCGCTTGCCATCCGCCCCCAGCTCGTAGCCCGGGTTGCAGGTGCACTTGAAGGAGCCCCTGGTGTTGAGGCACTGGTGTGCACACATGGCCAGCCCTGTCAGGCACTCGTTCACATCTGGGAGAGGGAGAAAGGCATAAGATAAGTAGGATGAACCTGAAAAGTCCTCCCAAAGGGACTGTTGTTATGATATTTGAGGTCTGCACTGGTTTCTCGCACCCTGAAGTCTTCATTGGGGTCCAGACCAACAAAGACATAGAGTAAAGAGTTTGGACCTGCTGTAAAGCTTGGCAGGAGGTTGGATTGCATGACAGTTGAGCATTCACAGAATCACAGAATCAATTAGGCTGGAAAAGATCTTTGAGATCATTGAGTCCAATCTGTGACCTAAAACCACCTTGTCACCAGACCATGGCACTCAGTGCCACATCCAGTTTATTCTTAAAGAACAAAAGATAGTGACTCCACCACCTCCTTGGACAGCCCATTCCAATGCCTGATCACCCTTTCAGGGAAGAACTTCTCCCCAGTGTCCAGCCTAAACCCCCCCTGGAGCAGCTGCCTCTTGTCTATCGAGCAGGGCTCCTGCACAGACACCTCCTGAGCCATCCAAGGCAAAGCACGTACTTCCCTCCATTCTGTTCACACTGAGCACTCCCTCATCCATGAGACACAGTGGTTTTCCCCCAGGGGAGCTCTGCAGGGCACTCACCTTGGCAGGCCTTGCCATCGGGGGCCAGCTGGTAGCCGGGGTGGCACTCGCAGCGGGCGCGGCCGTGGTGGTTGTGGCAGCGGTGCATGCAGCCCCCGTTCCTGTCCGAGCACGGGTTCCTCACTGCAGGCAGAGCACAGAGCCTGGGTCACCCCACACAGATCCTGCCCCTTGTGGCACTGTGGGGGAGCAGAGCACAGAGCAGCAGGAAAGCCTGCAGTCTGGGAAAGCCTGTTCTGCACCAGGCAGAAAATCCCTGCTCTGCCTGTCTGGGAGGATTTCCACCGTGTGAGATCCTGCAAAAGGCTGGCATTAAGCTGGGTAAAACTCTTCCAAGCAGAAGCTTGGCACAGGCACATCCCTCTGCAGAGATTACAGAGCAACTGCTGGCAATTTGCTCCAAGCGCTCCTACCCAGAGGTTTGCCAATTCCTGACCCACCCCAGGAGTGGGACAGATGCTCCAAACCCCACTGACTGATGCATTTGTAATATCCCAGTTGTTCCTTTTGCTGTAGCAACCTCACAGCTCAGGACTTCCCTCCTTCCTGCCTTTTGAATGCCAACTGCTATGAATGAGAACAACCTTGTGTTCTGTCCCCTTCAGCTTCTCTCCCTCCTGAGCCAGGAGCAGGTCAAGCAGAGAAGGACAGGATCCCACCCCGCTGCCACACTCTGCTGTCCCTCCACTCCCACAGCAGCCTGTGCCTTCATACATCTTCATTTTTGTTGGCTACACTCCTCCAGCTCTTCCCATCCCTTGGAATAAGCCACAGGATATGTCCATGACAACAAAACACACAGAGTTTTTACTGGAAATCCCCCAGTCTGATGTGCTGGACATCTGAGCATCCCAACCCCGCAGCTCCCAGCTGGAAGCCGTGGCTCCCCAGCCCCCCAGACATGCCCCAGAGACTCACAGATGCAGCGTTTGCCATCCTCGTGCAGCTGGTGGTTGTGCCAGCACTGGCAGCGGTGCTGGGCCAGGGTCACCTGCACGCAGTCATGCTCACAGCCACCGTTGTTCAGGGCACACGAGTTCAGAGCTGCAAGGCAAAGGGGCACAAGGTTTGGCACAAAAGAATCAGAATCATTAGGTTGGAAGAGATGTCTGAGATGATCAAGTCCAACCCAACCCTGACCTCAACTAAACCATGGCACAAGTGCCACATCCATTCTTAAACACATCCAGAGATGGTGAGTCCACCATCTCCCCAGGTAGACCATGCCAATACTTTATTACCCTTTCTGTAAAAAACCTTTTCCTGATATCCAGCCCATATTTCCCTTGGTGCAGCTTAAGGCTGTGTCCTCTTGTTCTGTCAGTGCTGCCTGGAGAAAGAGACCAACCCCACCTGTGCACAGCCACCTTTCAGGGAGTTGTAGGGAGTGATAAGGTCACCTCTGAATCTTCTCCAGGATAAACAGCCCCAGCTCCCTCAGTCGTTTTTCATATGGCTTGTTTTCCAAGCCCTTCACCAGCCTCGTTGCCTCCTCTGGATGTGCTCAAGTCTCTCAAAGTTCATCCTAAACTGAGGGGCCAGAACTGGACACAGCACTCAGTGTTCTTCCTAAACTGAGACACCCAGAACTGGACACAGCAACTGGACCCCTTAAGGTGGGGCCTCACCAGTGCCCAGTACAAGGGAAGAATGACCTCCCTTCTCCTGCTGGCCACACTATTCCTAACACTGGCCAGGATGCCACTGGCTTTCTTGGCCAGCAGGGCACACTGCTGGCTCACGTTCAGTCAGTTATTGACTGAAAGGATGGCACCTGCATGAGTGAAGGGCACCTCTTACACAGGGCCAGGGCAGACTGCACACACCTAAAGCTGGTGAGAATTGAAGACTGGAGCACATTCAGTGACAAGTTCATAAACAACTTGATGAGCAAGGAGAGTGTTAAATGGGAAATGTTGCTGCAAAAGCCTATGGGCAGGTCAGGAGAGGCCACCCACCACCGTGCCAGGTGGGCACCCTGCTCTCTCAAGGCAAGATCAGCTCAACAGTGTTGTGTAGGAAATTAAAATGGTTCTCCCCCACCATGGGAGGCTCCAGCACTCTCCCTGAAGGTGATTCCAGGACACAGGGAGCTGGGTCAGGTCCTGTCCAGCACTACATGGGAGGGAAGCAGGTTTCCTGCCAGGAATCCTCCCTCTCCAAAGGGCACCGTGTCAGCAGCCAGGCTTCTGTGCTATTGCTGAAATTCCCATCCCATTGTTCCAGGACAGCCCCTGCAGGTGCAGTGGCACAGCTGGTTCAAGCCATTGCTGCTCAGGCAGTTGTGCTCAGGCCCATTCAGGCTTTCCTGTAACAAAAACTGAGTTTCTGACTCTGTGGTGTGCAAAAGTCACCAATCACACAGGGCAAGGCTCAGCAGGTGCTGCCAGTTCTGGGAACACTCAGGGGAAAATGTTTTAAGATACATCCCTATGTGTCCATACCTGGACCAGGTGTAACAACCCCCAGCTCAGGGCTCTGACCAGGAGGTTTCTGTGTTACCTGGGGCACTTGGGGTCCCTGAGGCTGTGACCAGCAGTATCACCCAGACACAGCACATGCAGATACAGCAGCAGGAGCTCTGATTTCATCCTCAGTGCATCCAGGACTGGGAATTGAGCTTCCAAACCAGAGTTCCTGGCCGTGTCACAGCATTTCTGTGTGGCCTTGCGCAAGGAGCCTGGAGGATCCCCAACAGTCAGGAAACAGAAGGTTCTGCCTGGGCTACAGCACAAAACAGACCCCGTGACCCAACACGTGGACTCCTCACAAGCCTGATATCATTAATCAGCCTGGGAACAGCCTCCTCCCCCTGCGATCTGGGATGTCTCTGCAGGATCAGCAGAGGAGCGGGATGTTTAACTGGGATGCAGCACCTCACCAGCAGCCAGGGGAATGTGTCAGGAGCTTTGTTTTTACTGCAGCTCTCCAGGACCATCGACCTCGGATCCAGGAGGAATTTGAGTCGAGAAACAAAACAGGGAAGGACTTTCTGGAGCTGGATTCATGGACTCTATTAGGGAAGCCATTGTGGGATGATGACATGCCTCCAAAGCCATCCAAGTCCCCTGTTGGAGCATTGGATGTCTCCTGAGTTAACCCATCCAACTCATGCACTGAGCTTCTCCAAAGAGAAGTGTCTCTTATGAGAATTGGGAAATTGGCCTTTAAACCCTGTTCTGTCTCTCAGGAGCCACCAAAGTGTCACAACTCACTGGGCTGGTGGAACATGGCTCAACCCAGGTCTGGTCCAGGATGGAAACCCAGCCCTGGCTCCCACAAGCAGAGCAGAATGATGAGCTGCAGTCTCACACGTTTCTGACCTATTTTTCAAACTCCAGAATAAACTAATGGGCTAGCTCAGAGGAATCTTATAGGAAAGCTAAAAATACCTCTAATGAAAACCATCTCTCCCTAGGCTGATCCTTCAGGTGATCACAGTGCCCTCCACAACCTTCAGAGCTTTGAAAGCAGGAGAGTCTGGAAAACAGCTGCCAGCAGAAGTCTCTGCTTGTAACACACCTCTGAATCCCAAGGCAAGTTGCGTCCTTGCCCTTTTACAGTAGTGAAAACAAATATTTGGCTCAGGACAAAAATAAAGGAAAAAAATTACTTTTTTTTTTTTTTTTTTTTTTTTTTTTTCCCCACACAATTCCCCTGGGGAAAAAAAAAAAAAAAAAAAAAAAAAAAAAAGCTTTAACTCAGAGCTATGGATCACTCTCATTCCAAATGTTAAAAAACCTCAACTTCTCATTTTATGCCTATAATTAGATAAACAATGTTTGGGGGAATAAAAGCAGCTTGACAGGGTCAAGATTTTGCCATACAAAACATAAGGCTGGAGCAAGAACTTGGGGTTTATGTTAGTTGTGCTGGCATTGTTTCCTTTAATCCATTTGGAAGGAAAAAACAGAAATACTCAACGTTCCTGAAAAGCTCTGGGTCAGAGTTACACTGCTCAGGCTCTAGCAGAGATGGGTGGTCATTTAAAAATATTCCAATATATTTAAGTATTTAATAACATATATTCAAAAATAGCCATAAATAATGTGCTTGTTGGCGAGCATTTTTTTTTTTAAATAAAAAAGAAGTCAAACAATGCTGATGCCTGCCAAAACATTCCTTCATCTAGGAAAAGCACTAGGCCAGCATGGAACAAGCCAATGCATCTTATGTCTAAAATAACCTCCCAGGATGCAGTTATTGGGATGAATTTGAAGTCTAAATAATGCCCTCCTTGCAAACTCCTACAAGACAACTAAAAAAAAAATCAAAAGTCAGGGTTCTTCCACACAAGATTTCAGGAGAGAGAGCGCATGTGAGGCTGGGTCTCCTTAGCTGGCTCCTCACAGAGTCACAGCCAGCAGACCTCGCTGCTGGCCTTGTTTTAATTACTGCTCGGGGTTTTTATTCTGTTTACAGAACCACTCTAAAAATATTTCCATTCCCAGATGCTTTGCCGAGCTTAACATTTCTGTGACAAGGCTGCCAAGCCCAGTGTCATCCTGTACATCACACAGATTTTTGTAATTACAGCTCAGACAGATTTTCCACAGATGATATTTCAGTGTCTGCGAGAGGGAGGTTCCTTCCAGCCCCACTGTCTGAGGGGAGTGCAGTGCTGCTGGAAGATGCTGCTCCCAGTCTGACCCTCTCAGGCCTGGGAAATGGATAAAGAGGGATGGAAAGGAGGTTTTTGCTGCTGACTACACCTGGGAAATGGATCTGTGCAGCAGCAGCCTAACACAGGGGTTGATTTAATACCTGCTCTCTGCACCCTCCAGCTGCTCTTCTGACTTTTCTTCTCTCTTCTCACTTCTCCTCTTTCCTCTCTCTCACCTTTCCCTCAGATCCAAATGATTTGCCACCAGAGTTGATACCTAAGAGTGACTGTGAGCAGCTGTAACCAGAACTGAGCAGGATGTTCCTTCTGCAGCGTCACACAAACACCATCAGTTCTAAGAAAAGGCTGAAAAATGTGTGACTGGGCAAAGAAAAGGTCAAATTCCCTAAAATGTGCGAGCTGTCTGCAAAATGAAAAGCCCCAGCAGGCGCACGTGGTCGCTGACTCCCTGCACACACAGTTCAAGCCCACACAAACCTCCTGGCATGGTCCTTCTGTTCATGATATCACCCCTATTGCTGAGATCCCTTCATTTGAAGTTCTCCTAATATAAATAGGGATCCATCATGTAATCCCAAATTGATTTATGCTAACCTCAGACAACTTCCAGAAACATGTTGTGTGTTAATCCAGACCATCTCTCCGCTCCTCAGGCCAACAAAAGCAATTGGCTCCCATTAAACCCCTCTGCCTGGCCTGCATCCCTCTGCTGAAACAGTGGAGAAGGACCTGGAGATGTCAACTTCCTGCCTCCTGCCCATGTGGTTCTGATAAAGAAAGAGGTGATTTCAGGACGCCCAAGGCCTCTCTTTGTTCTCTTTCACTCGCAATGGAAGCGGCTGCTCCTTTTCTCCCTCTCTCTGCAGAGATCTGAACAAAGACACAACAAAAGGATCCTGCACAACGGAGCTGCAGAGCACCAGCAGTGGCTGAGAGTGGGACACAGGGAGGGGGTTTAAGGGCATTTTTGTGCTCTCCTGAGTCACAGCCCCAGGTACCAGCTAACCCTGGAAAGCTGCCCTGGCCACGCCAGTGCAGTGGGAGGGAATTCTCAGTGCTGTCAATCCATCATCTGAGCCTTTGTGGGTTTTGTGGGGACCAGAAAGCATTCAAAGAATTAGATCCATGATTTGACAGCCCTTAACTAGAAACTTGACTGCAAAGGCTTCCTTCTGTCTCCAGAACACTCTTGCTGAGGCTGCCAGGAGCTTCCTACAGCCCGAATTTGTGCTTGTCCCAGCGTGGAGCTGAGAGCTGCCCTGAGCAGAAGGACAAGGATGGATGGATGGATGGATGGATGGATGGAGGGATGGATGGATGGATGCTCACTGTCTCCTGTTCCCTTCATTCCTGGCTTATTCCCTAAATCTAGTGGCAATATTTTGTGTTTTAACAGCACAAAATCTCTACAGAAAATGAGAGGACATCCCAGCTTGAAGAGAAAAACAGCTTTGAGCAGTTACATCAAACCCTCAAAATGGACCACAAGGCAACCTGGTGTCTGTGGGTACAACAGGACAGCCACAAACACCAGCAGAGAAGTCACCTCTGAGTTCTGTTCTGAGCTTTTGTAAGGAAAAGATGTTCCACCCCTCCTCACATCTGGTTTAA
Organism: Zosterops lateralis; assembly: GCF_965231275.1. Taxonomy (NCBI): domain Eukaryota; kingdom Metazoa; phylum Chordata; class Aves; order Passeriformes; family Zosteropidae; genus Zosterops; species Zosterops lateralis. Next base: position 4,581,887 of record NC_139782.1, on the reverse strand, counting down.
TACAGAGCTCTGTGAAGGTGTGACATATACACACGGACAGGCACAAATGTGTAAAGAGAAAAAGCCACCAGCCCTGAAATGAGAAAGCCCCACTTTAGATCCTGCTCTGTTGATATTCCAGAAACATTATTAGGTAATTATGCAGTAAGAGGTTTTTATCTGCCCTGCCTGCTCTGCTTTGCTTTCCTGGGTGCTCTGGATCCCAGGGGTACCAGCACCACAAACTCACTGCAGATCCTGCAGGCTCCACACCCCCAGAGCTTCAGGAACTGCCCCACTCACTCCTATGGATCAGATTTCATGAACAGAGACCCCTCACTTTTGGCATTCCAGCACTGCACGTTATGGCCAACACTTGCTCACAAGTTTAATGCAAAGCAGGTTTGCAGCACTGGGCACGGGCAGCAGGAGCAGGGCAGCCCTGCCTGGATCCTGTGGGAATGCTCAGCTACACCAGCAGGGAAGCCTGGAGACTGAAATAAAATTATGAAAATTCCTCTTTAAGAAGAGATTCCTCCCTAGAGTGACCCATTTTATGCTTTCCCTGAAAGCTGTTCCACCTTCTGGGGCTGGTGCTGCCGAGAACTGCCGATGTCAGCCCGTCCCACGGTTCATTCCGCGAGGCGCAGGCGGGATCGCCACACACCACAAGAAAGGGAGCAACATATTCCAGAGAAAATTAGGAGATGACAGACCACAGCACACTTACATGTGAGCAGCAGTCACCCCGACACGAGTGCTGGAGCAGCAGCGGGCTGCCAGGCTTGGCTTTGTCCCTAATTTGCCACCCTTTTCCTTATGGATTTTTCCAGCGAAATATGGGGTGCTTGGGGACCTTAAATCTGACTTGTTTGGGTGTCATTATGTACTGGAGCCAGCTGTGGCCAGATGTGCATCAGTGCAGAGCTGGGCGCAGTGGGTACAGCTTCCCTGGATGGGTTTTCCCTGCTCACATCACCATTCCCAACTGGAACACACAGGCTCACACAGCAGGCTCTGGAGTGTGACTGTGTTCCGAGAAAACCCAGCAAATGGTCTCTGCAAACACCATCGCCCGGGAATTCTTTCCACTTGCACGAAAATATCCCTCAAATAATGGAAAAATGTGTCAAATGAAGCTCTGGGGGAGAAGTGGTTTAATTAAAACAGCCACAGATGCTGGAGGCACAACTCTGAGTTCCACTCTGAGCCTCCAGTTTGGGGAAGACAGACAATGATATTTCAAGGAACTGGCCCCAAAATCAACTGCAGGACAAACCTGGTGCCTGGATGGTGATGTTTGGACAAGCACCAGCCAAGAGGAAGTATGACCAGCATCCCAGAGAAGGTGGTTTTGGATTATTATGGCCACAGTTCCCCACACAGCCATGTTTATTGTCATTTGTCTGTCACATCTGCATGGATTGGGAAAACACTGAGGTCAAAAAGAAGCCTGACTTGAAATTTCTCATAATTTTATTTATGTATCCATTCTGAGAATACCATATCTGATTTATCCTGAATCAAAAGCAGAGGCACCAAAGCACTTGGGACTTACTTCTCCTGAACCAGAATAAACTCAGGGACAGCAAAGCAGCCCCAGTTGTAGGTGACCACATGGAAAAACTCCAAATGTTTTGAACCCAGGGACAGAAACTGTGAGAGAAGACACAGGAACAAGAACAACACACAACCCCCCAGCATAATTTCATATTTCAGGCACAGAGGATGGGTGGGAGTGAGGAAATCAAGGTTTTCTGTACATTGCCATGGATTCACTGGTAGGAAAAGGGCTTCAAAGAACAAGAGAAGAAATTTCCAAGGAATTTTCAGGGGAGCCTTACCGAGGCAGGTCCTGCCATCCGTGTGCAGGCGGAATCCAGGCCGGCACTCGCAGTAGTAGGAGCCCAGGGTGTTCACACACCGGTGTTGGCAGCCCCCATTGTGCACCTGGCACTCATCAACATCTGCAAAAAAAAACAAGGGAGAAGTGGACAAAAACTCGGGGGAGTGGACAGGAAGGTGTTTGAGCTCAGGAATATTCACCCTCTGTTGCCCGACTCTAGATCTGAGGAATGAATGCAAAGGGAACAAGACTGACCATTTTGTTATGTTCAGTCAGTCAAGCTACTTGTGAAATTCCAGAGACAAAACCCGATCTTATTTGTCAGTCAGCACAAACCATCCTCATCTGACCACCGTTCCCACTGACTCCAAGATAACGGATTAATTCATATTCTACACTTCCTTGCTTCTCCAAGGAAATTTTAAGTTTCTGAGGCAGATTTCTTTCTGTGCCACAATCAGAAACATGGAGATGATGTGGATGGAGCTGCACAGTTCCTTAATTCCTGCCATTTGTGGGTGTGCACAAGGTGTGCACCGACACGACCTTTCAGACTGGAAAGGATCAGAGAAGGGGGAACCAGATCTCACCCACACCAACAGCAAAGCACCCAACCAGCCATTCCCTTCCCCATGAAGAGAAAAACTTCAACAAAACTTCAGAAAAACTTTGGGTCTCTTCGTGTTTCTCTTTGCACTTTCTGCACCTCCAGCTCACCCACACCCCTCCCAGCCAGGACGGCCCCTGGAGCCGAGCTCAGAGTTCCCATCTCCGTCCCATCCACGACTGTTACTAAGAAGATAAAGAAACATTTCCTGAGTGAATCACGGCAGGGTGGGGACCCGGCCGTGTCCTTGCACGCCAGAGGTGCAGGAACGTGCCCAGCCCAGCCCAACCCAGCCCCATGCCCCAACCCAGCTCTGCTGGGCAGGCAAAGGGCACAAAAAAAAAAAAAATAAAGGAGCAACACAGCCTTGGCTGAGCCAAATTTTACGTTCATCACATTAATTGCCAAGAAAAATCAGCCAGCAGCAAGGGAAGGTCCGGGGTCAGGGATGGAAGGGGAAGTGAAATGGGAAAGGTGATGCCTGTTTGAGTCAGTGTTTCTGAGCTCTGCAGTGATAATGCAAAATTAGCCTTTTCTCAGAACAGTTTTCTTAGCAAGGCTTAAAACATTGAAACCTCAAGCTCAGAGGTCATAAAAAGTCTTCCTGTCCCAGTGATACCCAGGGAAGCCCCAGCCTTGTCTTGGGGTGTCCTGCTGCACTGGCCCTGCTGGGCTCCTCCTGCAGAGCTCCCACTGCAGCTGTGGTCTCCATCAACCCAGCAAAATGTTGATTTCTGTAATGCCAAGCCTTTGCTTTATTCACTGGACTGAGCCTTTTAGGGGGTTTTGCTATTTTCTTCCTGTTTTTTTCCAAGACACTTAATACTGAAAGAAAGGAAAATGAATAGATTTTTGAGGCGAAACATAAGCTTTGAGTGATGCTCTCTGAAGAGTGAGCCAAAGCCAAAGTGGCTTTTCAAGGGGAAAAATGTGATGGCATGAGTCTGAGATGCTGGTCAAAGCAACCTAATTCTGATTAAATCATTTTCTTCTGCACACACTTGGGATGCTGCAGAGCCCTACAGCCCCTGAGGCACTCCCTACTCGTCTCTGTGGGCAGGATTAGCTATTAATACACAGAACTGGCTCTATTCAGCTCCAGAACAGGAAAACTGGGGTTTGGGAAGGTTTTATGTAGCATAATAAAGTTTTTTGGTCTGAATTTAAATGACTATTCCACTGTTTCCCTTCAACTCTAATCTGAAACCGTAGAGAATTTACTGTCCAAGAAACTTAGTGATGTGTTGAGTAAACTTCTTGCTTTCACCCCATTACTCACACTCAGTAATTTAACATCTCCTCTCTCCGTGTCTCCTCTTCTCCTTTTGTACTTTTCACCCTCTAAATCTCCGTGATTCCAGAGGGTTGTCCCCATCCCAGCCCCCTCCTGGCCTGGGAGAGCGGCCAGTCCTTCCTCACAACGTGGCCGTAGAGTCACCCATCACCTTCCCTGCCACCACCCCATGTAACCCACTCCATCCTGGAGCCTCCCTGATCTCCTCTGCAATACCAGGGAGATTTTGGGACACCCTGAATGATGGTGTGACCAAAATAAAACTGTCCCCAGGGGCATCAAGGGGGCAGATCCACCAGCCAACCCTGGCAGCGGCAGCATCTCCAGGCGTGCCCGAGGCTCACCAGTGAGGGAGACAGCTGGGAATAGAGAATAGGGAATTGGGAATTGGGAAGCAGCAGGAGCTGCTCCCAGGGCCAGGAGGAGCAGCTCAGTGAAGGGTCACATCGCCCCTGGTGCAGGTGCTGGCAGCAGGACCCAGAGCCCTACGTGACACTGAGCGAGCTGCGGTTCGTGGCACGCCGGGGTTGTTTTCCTGCTGGAGAGCTGACAAAATCTGGTTGAAATTAATAATACCAAAGGAGAGAAAATGAGAAGCATACAGGCTTCTCTTCAGCTGACTCTGAGCAAGCCAGAGCCGTGCCAGGATGGAGTTTGCCAAGCTCTGCTCTGCATGCACAGGGCAGTGGGTACCAGGCAAAGCCAACTGAGGCAGGAACTCAACGCAGCAAGGGCTGGGGAGTGAGGCTTGGATCACTGGGCAGGAAAATCTCTCTGCTGTGTAAAGAAACTGGAGTTCTTCTGCAAGGAAGGCTCATCCCAACCTCTTCCCTGAGCAGAAACAATCCCTGAAACCTCAGACACCTACATGGACTAACATAGGTAATATAGCAATCAAACATAGGGGAGATGAACACAAAACCAAAAAAAAAGGGGCACAGAGCCAGGAGATGGCTTTGGCTGGCTGCACTCCCTGAACACACACAGGTCCTTCCAGAAGGAATACTGATTTATCTCCGACAAGAGCTACATGTCAGGGGGAAGAAAGTGGCAACAGCAGCTCTGCAAAGCATTAAATATTTAGTACAGAGGCAGTTTATCTCCTTGCAGGGCTGAGGAGGAGGTGATGGATCCCAGCTGGAAGCACAGGCAGGAGGAACACTTTACTCTGTCTGGCCAAGCAGCAGTGCCAGGCTTTAATCCCTGCAGCAATTAGCCTGGATTACAGAGCAGGGCTGCAGGGAAAAGGTTAATTAAAATCCATCGAGATGAGCATGTGTGGGATTTAGTGACTTTATCTTTCCAGTACCAGTTTGTTGGAGATAATTCAGCAATTTCAAGAAGTAAAAAGACTGGATGGAGAGAACCCAACAGTCCCTGTTCCTGGGCAGGGGAGCACGGCCATCCCACACTATGGACACAGATTAGAATGCAAAAACCCTTTGCATTACTTAATTTCCTGCATGTGTCACACAGTCCCAACATGAATAACCTGAGGAATTCAGATGCCCTGTTATTCCACACTTGCTGTGTGCAGACAAAACATCCATGGCACGGTCCAACAGTGCAAGGAGGCCATGGGTGAGGACAAAGCTTCATCCCCTCTCTGCTACCCTGGAAGTTTTTTCCTCCTCTAGGTTGAGAAAGGACGGCTGGGAAGGTGAGTGACTCACTGAAGGGAAGGAAAAGGTCATTTGGGGCAGTCAGAGCTCCTCCACATCCTCAGATTTAATCTCATCCTAAACCAGGCATTCAAAAATGCCCTGAAAGTACTTAATGAGCTGCAGGGAGTTATTGAGGCCAGTATTCCTTCCACTGCAGGTGGGAGGTGCCCAGAGCTTTCCCCACCACCTGTGCCATCCTCAGCAGCAGATTCCAAAGGCACCTCAGGAATGGATGCATCAGCTTCAGAACAATCTGATGGAGTGAAAACACTGCTTTGCCTCAGTCCCTGGCTTTGTCCTCAGCTCACCTTTTCCTGCCCTGGAGCACCAGGGCTGGGAGAGTCGCCCAGCTCCCAGTTGTGCTCCCCTGTCTGCCTCAGGATTGGGGCTGTAATTAGGAATTACTCAGTGTGGAGCAGAGGTGCACGCAGCAACAAGCACCTGGACTTGCTCTGGACTTGCTGCTGCTCTCACACTCTCCAACCTTCTTTCATCACAGTTTTACCCCATTCCCTGTGCAGGCTGTCAGTCTGAGTGAAAGACACCCCTGTGCCATGTGGTGGAAGCCAACGAATTCCCAGACACGGACCTGGGAATGGAACCCTTGGGTGGGAATGCAGGTCACCATTGAAGGAGCTAATGGAAAACGATCAAACAACAGCTCTGCTGGTTTCTGGCTGCTGCAGAGGTTCACTAAGAGGGTATCACAGCACCAGGTCCACATCACTGTGATGATGGATTGCGAGTCCCCAGCAGAGCACAAAGCTCCTCCTGTAAGGGCGGCTGTGTCAGGACACAACACCCAGCGCTGCCATCAGCCATTGCCCCGACACCAGGACCCAGCAGAGCCCTGTCTGTACACAGGGGGCACATCAAGGCACCCCAGACCTCAGTGAAAGCCCCACTGTTACTGCACAGAGCCCCTCCTCACCCTCCTGTCACACACGAAGCCGCTGGTGACGCGCACACAGCGGAGCCTTGTGCCGTGGCAGCTGCTGCTGAGGGGACACGGCTGTGGGGACTGCATGGGAACCAGAACACAAAAATCACACCAAGACAACATCTGGGACCCTAAAGGCACACCAAGACAACATCTGGGACCCTTAAAGCACACCAAGACAACATCTGGGACCCTCAAGGCACACCAAGACAACTCCTCTTACCTGTCAAAAAGAAGCTTGGGGGAAAAATTAACCAAATTAACCAAACCTGCAGCGATACCAGTTCAGGATGAGTTATGAGATGGATGAAGGTGAGAAAACCCCTCAGCTGTGCAGCCTCAGAGCTGCCTCACACCAAGGATAAAGCCCAGCATGCACAGAGCTACCTGTCCATGGAGCTGAGAGGATCAGGATCTGATGAATTCTGCGTTAGGGAAAGGAAAGTTGGATCCAGCACAAAGCTGGATCTCAGGAGCTTGTCTTGGAGAGTTCCTTTGAGCCAACACAGTTGGATGGAGACAGCAAACACAATCTGAGTTTGAGACAAACATCTGATCTATAAATAACAAAGCAGCGACTCGCCCCTTCCCGAAGGTCTGGCACATCTCACAACTATTCTGATATCACTTTTTTAACCGGCTGCTTGGGGCATTTATTTATTAGCATTATCTCAGGGTGAGATAATGCATTCCTTGATGTCTACATTACGCCCAAGCATCCCAAGTCTTTAATGACCTTCACATATTCGCTATTGTTTCCTAAATCTCTAGAAGCTTTTCCTGCTTTGGAGGCAGCCAAGCACACACAAAGAAGGCAGGAGGGTGCAGAACTCACACCTGGCTCCACGTCCCCATCTCCCACCCCACAAAAGCCACGTGCAATGGGAGCACCGAGGGCTCCATCCCCTCCACCTGCTCCATGGGAAGTCTGGCCAGGCTCTTCCCACGCTGCAGCAGGCTGGGAATTGGCTTCCAAAGGACACTGAGGCTGAATGTTCCAGTGCAGTGATCCCTGACACGGCTCCTCTGCCCTCATCCCCCAGCCGTGCCCAGCTCTCGGCTCCGGCCGCTGCTGCCAGAGGGTTCCCCTTGCACAAAACCCAACCCCGAGTGACACCGAGCCCTGTCCTGTGTGAGACCCTGCTGAGAACACTCAACAACAGCCCCAACAAACCCACAGCCTCACCCAGAGAGAAAGGCACCTTTTTTATTCACTTTTTTTGCCCTAGACTGGGGAGAAATCCTTTGGAGCTGAGGGAAAAACGAATTTATGTACCCTAGCAAAATGCATGCATTTGGATTTTTAAGGAATGTGGCACAGGAGCTATCTTTAACCCAGCTGGACAGCAACAGATGTGAAGAAACTCCTGTTTCTCTCCCCCTCTGGCAAGAACTGATTTTCCAGAGTAAGAAATGCACTTAATACAGTAACAATAATAACAATAACAACAACAACAACAATAATAATAATAACAATAACAACAACAATAATAATAATAATAATGTAAAAATAAACATAATAACAGAAAGCACAGGCACATATACAGTATATATAGCCAGATCTCCAGTCTGTCACTTGGGTGGCCGCCAGCCTGGGACCTCCACCCTGCAGCTGGGGGACCTGGGGACAAACCCCTCGAGGCAGAGCCCTGCAGGGAGCCCCAGGCACAGAATCTGACAAGAGCCTGGCTCTGAAGGGACCTTCCCAGGCCACCTGGTCCCGCACGTACCTGGCCGCAGGTCGGGGTACCCCGCTCGACCCAGGTAACAGGGGTAGCAGCTCCTCCACAGGTAGCGGTAGTGCTCGCCGGAGGAGCCCGGGATGCCGCCCAGGCAGCCCAGGCACCACAGCAGCGCCCAGGGCCGGCCCATCACCGCGGCACGGAGCGGGACAGAGCGGGGATGGAGCCGGGATGGAGCAGCACAGAGCGGGGACGGAGCGGGGACGGAGCGGGGATGGAGCAGGGATGGAGCAGCAGGGAGCGGGGATGGAGCGGGGACGGAGCGGGGATGGAGAAACACGGAGGGGGGACGGAGCGAGGCAGAGCAGGGATAGAGCGAGGATGGAGCGGGACAGAGCGGGGACGGAGCGAGGATGGAATGGGGATGGAGTGGGGACGGAGCTCAGACAGAATGCGCACGGAGCGGGTCAGAACGGGTCTGGAACGGGTCAGAACGGGACAGGAACGGGACAGGACAGGGACAGGACGCAGCGGGACGGGGCAGAGGGATGCGCGGGGCGGTGCGGGGCGGCTCAGCCCTGGGGGCGGGTCCCGCTCCGCCCTCCGCAGGTACCGCCGGCCCCGGGACCCCCCGGACCCCCCCGGGATGGGCGGGAGGAGCCCCCGGGGGCTGTCGGACAGACCGCCCTGCACGGCCCCGGGGCTGCCCCCGCATGGAACAACGGGACCCTCCCGGACCTGATCCTCCACCCTGAGATAAACCCGCGGGTTTGCCCCAAGCCAGGCTGAGGAGGGATGGAAGGCGGGCACAGTGATCAGGATCTCCCCCTGGAGAGGGGAACATCATTCCCAAACAGGGAATGATTCACTGTGGAAGTGCCTCGTTACCATCACACCCCCCCCCCCCCCAAAAAAAAAAAAAAAAAAAAAAAAAAACAACCAATGCCAGCTGCTGAAACAGCACCCAACACCAAATCTGGGCTGGGCTGTTCTTAAAATAACGACAAAAAGCAAACCTTTAATCACCAAATTTAAGCTGAAATGAGGAACAGCCACCGTGGCTGCTCCAAAGAAAACCATAATGCTCGTTCCCGTTTCCTGCAAGACGGAGAATTTTATTTTACCTTTTTTTCATTAAATAAGAAGTAGGAATAACTTAATAACTTATTGGATTTTCCAGAGGCAAAAAGCTCAAAAGCCTCATTTAACTTTCTGGAATGTTTTGAAACAATGTGCTCACAAGGGCTGAGCTGGGAGGGGGGGAAGCAGGCCCTGCTACTTTGAGACGTTTTCACAGTATTATTTGGCCATAGTAAAATTCCAAATTAAAACTTGTGGTTTAGGCTGCAATGAATAGCATTCCACAAAAAAAAAAAAAAAAAAAAAAAAAAAAAAAAAAAAAAAAAAAGAAAAAAATTTTTGAAACAAGCTGAATCCAGGAAGAAAATAGGGATTTCATGCTATTGCAGCAGCAATTTCCAAAGGAAGGTGGACTCCAGTCACGAGTCCCCTTTGCTGATTGTTCCAAGAGCAGCTTCCTCACATTTCAAGGGACCACTTCAACTCATCTTAATGTTTACACAAGGCAACAGCCCACATGCTTCTCATTTATGTTTTGATTTTAACAAAAATAACAGAGAAATTTTTGAGACAGTTGCTTTGTGGAGGGAAGAAAAAAAAAAAATGAGCTCTCTGAAGGATGCTGTGAATGTTTGGAAACGGTTTGGAGAAGTCCAGCCTGATGTGCTGCACACACACCTTGCTCAAGAGTCCCCAGGGAGATGCTCAGCACTGAGGGAGCAAAGAGTTGGGCAGAGGAGGGACAGGAGAAGGGGAAATGTCAGAGGGGTCACTGAGCCACCAGAAATTCCAGCTGCACTCCCCATGTCCCACAGTGAAGCCCCTGCCCTGTTGTGCTGCCTTCCACCAGCCCTCACTGTGCACAGACACGCTGCCACCCTGCCAGGAGCCACTTTAAATCTGTTAAATACTTCACCCATTCCAAAACACCCCGTGGCAAGGCGTGGATTGTCCTTCCCAGCCCAGAGCAGGGAGTGCTGCCTCCAGCCCCAGGCACTGCCATGGGCAGCAGACACTGCTGCTGTAAATGTCTCTGGAGGTGCTGACAAGCAGAAATGTTGCCACAGAGCTGTGGAAAATGGGTCAGGCCAGCTTCTTGCCTTCAGAAATGTTACCAAGACTTGTGAATCTTAAATTATCCTTGCCTGGAATGCAGATGGGTCAAAGTGAGCAGCTCTTCAAGGGACTCTCTGACTCCTCAGGCAGCCACCAAAGGGACCTTTCCTGGGAATTCCTCCTGCAGCTCCCAACAAACAGCCCTCACTCCTCAGCCCACAGACCAAGTGTGACTTCTGTGACAAACCTGCTCAATCCAGTCTCCTTGGACTGTGACAAAAACCTCACCACGGTGAGAGGCTCAGGCTCCTGCAGACGGTTCAGAGGTACAGCACAGGCATCAAAAGGGCTCAAACACAAAGTGAGCCCTGCTTATGTAATAAGTTATGCTTGGCCAGGTCGCAGCCAGCTCCAACTTCCTTGTCACCTAATTTACTTCAGCTGATTAAGTACCAAGGGTTGTTTGGAGTATGGCAACACATGAGGATCTGCAGCAGGTCATTACTGCTGCCTGGGGAATGAGCCAGGAGAGCATCAACATCCTTCAACAGGACAGGGATGGGCTGAACCTCTCAGACTCTCACAGAATTTCATTCAGATTCAGTCTTAAAAATCTTGTAAGGACCCAAACAAATCAGAGCTGGTGATGTGGTGCTTCACAGCTCAGCAGCATCATAAGCCCCAGAGTTAATTCATCCCTGCACAGACACAGTCAACCTGCCCAGATAAACAGGAGTGCTGGAATCTTCATCTTAAACCAACCCAAACCCTAAACCGTGCTTCTTCTGACATTAAAAAAAAATGGACTCCAGATAAAAGGAAATTACCAGATGGAGACTGGGAAAGCAGAACCGTGCAGGAGATGGAACGTGGAAGAGGCAAGGAAAGGAAGAAGCTGAAGGATGAGGTCTGTGATTTGGGGCCAGCACGCTCAAATATATTCCAGACAGGTTTGTGAACTTCTCTACATGTAATGTTAGCTGGGAACTAAACTGAGATCCCCATGAGCTGAATCAGGTTTATTATGCACAATCCAGCTAAAATGTGAATTTTCATTTACTTTTGGAGCTAATGCCCTCATCCTATGAAGGCCACGAAAAGTACAAATATACTTCTCTATGTCAAGTGGTGCTTAGAGGGATAAAATAAACAAGAGCTTGTGAGAATTGTGGTTTAGGGGTTGGTTTATGATGTTTTCTAAGAGCTCTCCACTGCACTGCTCCAACACGCCTGCAGCTGGGGCAGAGCCCAGGGCACATCAACACCTGAGCTCCCCTAGAACCTGCCATGCCTCAAAAACCATTTTAACACAGCAAAGCTGGTTGTTTCCTGTAAAAAACCCAACACAGGACATCCCCAAACCACTCTGCAGATGGCTTTCCCACTGGAGATTGGATTAGAAATACAGGCCGTGCCCATGGCTCCTCCTGGCACTGATTCCAGGAGCAACTGGGCATCCCTTTGGATGCAGAGATAAGGAGTGCCAGCTGCAGCCCTGCCCTGTCCTCCCCTAGGTGTTTTGCTTCCCCCACTGCTGCTGACCAGGAAAACAGCAGAAAAAAAAATAAAAATAAAAATAATAATAAAAAAAAATGAAATGTGTTGTTTGGGGCAGAAACCAAATATTTAAGGGTTTCTCCCAAACTTGTTGCATTTGTGATTCTTCTGAGAGTGTTCCCTTCTTCCCTGGGGAGTGAGCCAGCACCTGATCAGCTGTGTGCTATTGATATTGGTAAAAGAAAATTATTAGCACACAAACTGCATTTCTCTGCCACTCTGGATCACTAATTCCAAGCTGGTAAATAAAGGTGGGAGCTGGTGGCACCTCAGGGCGGTTCTCATACCAATCCCCAATGGCACAGCACTGACTGGCTCCTCTCCTGGTGGCTGGAGCAAAGCAGCCCAGCTCTGGGTAAATCCCTGCCAGCTGTAATCCCTCTGCCTCAGAAGGGAACACAGGCTGGAGAGGCAAAGGCCGCTGCTGCCAGGCTGTTCCAGGGCAGGAATCAGCCCACAACAAGGTGCCAGGTGAGGGATGAGCAGCAGTGCACACCCACATGGACATGGACCCCAGCCCTGAGTGGGGTGGGGACCAGCTGGGGGGTCCTGTGGCTCACAAGGTGTCACATCCCAGCACTCCTGACAAGCCTGCTGAGCTCCCACAGCCACACACAGCCAGAGCTTTTGGCTTCTCTTTGCAGGGCTCAGATTCACCCTCCATTTGAGGTCCCAGACTTCAGTCAACCAAGCACGAAAGGAACTCCTGGGTTTGCCCTGTGATCCTGCAGTGGTTCCCCACCCCCTGCCTGTATTTCTGCTGGGAGTGAATCAACACAATTTAGGCAATTCTGGGCAGGAAAACAGCACACTGAGGTACAATATCCTTCTCCTTCTCACCAGAGGTCAAGTTGGGAAGCTTTTGAGTGGCTGAGATGAAGACTTTTCCTTCAAAATCTCTCCTACCTTAGCAGCACACTGGTCCATGGTATTGTCCTGCCTCTGCACACAAAGCTGATGCTATTGCAGAGCAGTTTGTTTAGCAGACACCTCAGAGAGAACTCTGAAAGTCCCAGCTTGATGTCACTCCGAGCCAGGAATCAAATCCCAAGGATGAAGCCTTTTAACTGCTGATCTCTGAACCCACAGCTCCTCTTCTTGGGCCACCTTCAGGAGAGGTGCGAGCTCCAAACCCTCCCAGCCAACACAGATATCCAAATATCTGACCCTGTGGTTTGGAGTTCAGGCAGCTTTATTCAGGCTCCATCAGGACTCTGACCAACACAAGCTGAATATTTTTGCAAACTGTAAACATTAATCAGTGCCTGAAACTCTCCCCGTCTGCACAAACACAGATCCAACCCCGTCAACTCCTGAAAACATGCAAGAGCATGTGGGGAGTCTGGAAAGAGCTTCTTATCTGATGTAAAAAAGAGAAATTAATGTAAAAAGTGGTGAGGACAGCAGGGTCCCCCTGCTGACACAGTAATGGGGTTGTTTGAGAAATGCAGCCATGGGGGAATCACCCAACACCCACTTTGCTGGGGTGAAAAGATTTACACTCGAGCAAAGCAGGAGTGAGGCAGCCCCAGTGCAAACTCTTCTCTCACTTAATTTAAGGCTTAATCTTCCCTAAGTGTCCTGTCTTGGCATGATGAGACCTGCAGACAGGGCAAATCCACCCAGGATGGATGAGGGGCTCCAGGAGGGCGAGAGCACTCAGGGCACCCACTGCCCCCTGACACAGAGTCAGAGGCAACGAGAGAGCAAAGAGCTACAAATTATTCCAAGAATATGTGCAAAGGGATTCACACTGTCCCCTCTAAAAGTATAAGAAATAAAGAAAAAAAATGGAAAAGAAAAAAAAAATTAAAAAGGATTGCTTGTTTCCACCAAAATCCTGAACCTCTTTATCATCAGAGAAGCTAATCCTCATCAGGGGAATTCTGGGGAAACTGGAAATATTTTCGCTTGGCTAAGATAAGGGCAGAGCTGTTTATTTCACACATCTCTACAGTGATACAGAGCCAGGAAATACTTTTCAGTTATTTTCAACAAAACAAGACAAATGTACCAAATTGGCAAGAAAGTGACATTTTTCTGTGGAATTCTTTAATGTCCGAACCGATATCCACAGAAACAGCTCTTTCCCCGTTCGTCAGCAATCTTTGTTAATTATTTGAATACTTTTGGCCTTCTTGCTAAGCAAACCAGTGCTGAAAATATGCAAGAACTCTGCCACAAAGCCACGACCATTCAAAGCAACCCTCAGTTTGCCCTGGGCGGGTGTTCCAATGTCTCTCCTGGGAATCCGGGGGTTTGGGGCTCTGCTCTGCAGGAGCCTGGGGAAGGTGCTTTCCTGAGCTGTCCACGGATCCTGGAGCTGTGACACGATCCAAAAGAGCTGTAATCTTGTTTTTGGCTCTGATGAGCAAAGAGCTTTTTGCATTTCTCTGCCTCTGAGCTGAAGCAGCAGTGCTCTCACAGATGGAGGCACCGGGAAGGTCCCACCCGGAGCGTGACAGGGCACATTCCAGCTGTGGGAGCCCAAAGGACCACCTGGAGCACATTTGGTGCCTCTCCTGGTGGCTTGAGCCTGTTTGAGGGGAGGATCCAGATGAAGCCCAGCATACCTGAAGTATTATTATTATTATTATGTGTAACTGCAGCTTTCATACAAAATTCCCTTTAACCTTTCAAACACTGGGGTCACACAGCCCCACTGAGGATTTGCATTTACAGACCAACACTGGGGCTTCTCTTCCACTCCATTTCAGGAGCAGGTTTAAGGCAGAACAGGGAACAGCAACACAGGTTGGGAAGGAGAAATCTCATCTCTTTTGAAACAATAAAACACAAGGCATGGCCACGATTCCCACCTTGATCACCACAGCCCCTTGCCCTGCCTGTGCTGGAGATGCTGCACAAAACCAAACCAAACCCTGCTTTTGCTGCAGCTCTTTTTCCCATTCTGAGCTTTCAGTGCCTGTAAGAAAAATCAACATTAACAGGTACAAAAAGTTCCCTTTTCTTCCTTGCCCAAACACTCCAGATGTCACCCAAAAGATTCCTTTCCTGGAGGGACTCACAGCGATAAGAACACACCTGTTATCCCAAATCTCTTTCTCACTCTCTAACAACCTTCTTGTTCATGAAAATAAGATAAAATTTCCCTGCATTATAGATTTGTTGTTTTAGAAGTTTTATTTCCTGTCTTAGAACTATTTCCCTTCCACTAAAATTCCTTCAAATAAACACACACAACTACCCTGGATAGCATTAATCCACAAAAATCTAAACTAAAAGACTGAAAAACATAAAATAGACACCTTCTACACATTTTCTATTAATTTTTGTAACTCAAGTCGAGAATTACCCCACGGAAACCAGAGACCTCCCTACCCCTGAGCAGGGAATGAGCCAGACCTGGAAGGCACAGAGAGCACTTTTCTCAAATTACCTTTTATTAGAGCGAGTGACTAATCACCAGGTGAGAAGGGAGGAATCACCACCTCCTTGTTACCGGATCCTTCCCTCCCTCCCCTCCTCAGCAGCTCCCACGGATTCCACTGGGGAGCTGAAGGAGTTAAAACCTTCTGGGGCTTCTCCTCCAGAGCATCCTCCCTCCTCCCCAAAACCCCCCTGGAAGCCAAGAACCAGCCCTGGAGATGCTCTCCACCCCTGCATCACTGCTAGGCCACTCCATTATTTTCGGATACAGATCAAAATCACCTCGAGATTAGGAAATTCCAAGTTTTCAGCTGGAAGTGTGGAATATATGGGGCGGTTTCAAATAGATTTATCAGTTGCTGGCAAATCTTTGACATTTGGCACCGAGCAAGGCACTTCAAAAATGTATCTGCGCTTAAGAAGTTGCTTTTTTTTTTTTTTTCCTCTGTAAAGCAGCATTTCCTTCTTACAAGAGAGCAGAAAAATGGAGACAAATAGGGTTTGAAGGTATTTGGGCTGGATGGAAGAAGAATGGGCTGCAGCTGTGCCAGGAACGCGCTTCAGCCACGCCATGCTCCGGGTTTCCTTCTGCTACTGCAGATAAATCTTGGTTTTTCCCTTGCTCACCCAGAGCCAGCCCCATTCCCATCGCTCCCAGATCTCTGCTGCCTCCAGGGCCAGCTGTAGAGGGAATCCTTTGACGGTGGGGATAGGAATGGTGGCAGAGACACGAATGGTGACAGGAAGATCTTTGCAGGACCATCCCTGGAAGTGACACTTTTAAATTCAGCACAAACCAGGCCCCAGATCAGCCGTGCCATGGCAGCAATGAAAGGTGGCTGCGGGCAGCACACAAACCTGTCAAGTCATGAAGAATTAAATGTATTTCCAGCCAAGAACAGAGCTGGAGAAGGACAGCCATCAAAACAAGGCTGATGTGATCAAAGAGCTCCAGCGTTTAATTCCCTCAGCCTCTTCTAATTCGGTCCTGTCTGGGCTCGGAGCTCCCTGGCTGCTCGGAAACACCAGACCGTGCAAGTTTTGTTTTACTTTTCAGAAATCCTAAGACCTGCTAGAGCTTAATGAAATCCCCAAGGGTTTATATTTGTTTAATCCCCTCCCCGCAGCAACCTGCCGGCACTCGGAGACAGCGGCTCATTCCAAGGGCTCCGGGCAGGGCAGGGTCCAGGCAGGGAGCTGGAGGAGGCCAGCCCAGCGCTGTGGGCAGTTTGCACTCTGCAGGAGTGCAAAGTATGGATTGCAAAGATCTAAGTATGGATTCTGTAAATCCATAAATTCTAATTACGTTTTCACGCAGAGAAAGTGCCTCAATGCAGGGTCTGTTTGAGGGGAGGTGTGGAGACAGAGGAAGCCCAGCATACCTGAAGTATTATTACTATTATTATTATTATTATTATTACTGTGCTTAACTGCAGCTTTCATATGAAATTCCCTTTAATCTTTCAAACAGACCCAGTCTCAGCAGGTTCCCTGTAAGTTTCTCCAGCAGATACAGCCAGAGCCGGAATGATCCTTGCCTCCACATTTTGTCAAAATAAGCTTTGTGGTTGGGCTCTGCAAACACTCCTAGCTCCCTAGAGCTTGTATTTATCAAAGCATTATAGAACTTCCTTCCTCCATGACAGAAACACACGATCCATAAATAAAACAAGGAGTGTTCCTCATCCCCCAGCTCGCCATGGGCTCAGCATCACCCCTGGCTGAGGATGAGGATTTTCCTGTCATGGTTTTAGGGCTCTTTGGTCATCCTGAGTTCTGCGAGCTTTGGACAGACTCTGCAGTTCAAATCCAACCTGAGGGATTGATCCTGGCTTGGACTGGACACAGCACAGATGATTCAGGTGCAGCTGCTGTGCCCAGATCACTCCTATCCTTCACATCACCCAGAAATGTAAATTTTCAGGTGATTTTTCAAAACAAAAAAAGCCAGTATTCAAGAATGTCACTGAACCACCTCGATCCTCACCAGTGAGGGGTTGGTTTTTCTTGTGCTCACGGGTTTATCGTGGTGAGACACCAAAAGACTCGTGCAAAAACTGGAGCAGGCACAGAGCACTGTTCACTCCTCCTGGAGATTCCCACAGACCCTTGAAACCAAGTATGGGTCGCCTCAAATCACCCCACAGGCTCCACCAATACTTGATTTCCAAGGTCACGCACAGTGGACGTCGAGGAGCTCCTGGAAAGCTTCTTAGTTTTATTCAAAGTGCCGTGTGAACGTAAATAATTTCAATATGAAACTTCCTCCACGATTTCTGTCAAAACTGTTTTGAATAATCTGCTTGTGAAATACCTACATTTGCTTTTTGTTTTCAGGGAAGAGTTAGGAAAGAGAATATTGCTCTGAACTTTCACCCACATAGCGCATTTTTTTCCCAGATAATCCTTGCTCATTTAAAAAATGAAAAATTCTTCTTTGGGGAAGAATCCCATCCTGCTCCTGCAGCCTCGCACCTGTGCAAGATTTGTTTCAAAGATATTCTGAGCACAAATCCCTCCCAAGGAAGGGACTGACAGCATCATTCCCTCCCTGGGGCACAGCACTGTCCCGTGGTCTGTGCATCCTCCTGCAGGAACACCTGCACCAACATCCTGTTCCTGTGAGCAGACAGGCCCCGTTTGGGAGGATTTACAGGTAAGCCTGGCTTAATCCAGAGGGTTCAGTGTTGAAACCCTGGAAACTTAGATTTTAAGGATTTAGGCTGTAGTAATATATGTAGGGCAATATGTAGGATTTGGGGCATTGTCCAAGTCCTTTTTCACCTTCTTCTCCATGGTTTTGGGTGTTTTTTCTTATTAGGTAAAAGTGTCCACATTGCAGACCTTGGGTGGTCAATTATTGGGTTAAAAGTATAACTAATATAGGTGTCATCTCGTTATTGGGTGATTAGTGCTTAGAAAGACCTTGGAAAGAGTTAGAGGCATCTATATACCATTTTCTACTTTGTTAGTTAGAGCTCACGACATGTAAGAGTGTAATATAGATAAGAATTAATAAACTCTGAGTGCAAACACAAAACTGTGACTCCTGTGTTTTAATCCCGGCTCTAACATGAAGAAAAGAAGATAAGAAACAGACAGTTCAGAGCCTCAGGATCCCGGCTGGACGTGGTACCCACCCTGCAGCGACCTGGCTGCTCAGCCCCGGCATTCAGCAGCTCCCCCTACGTGACTCCTGCAAGGAAAAGGTTTGAAATAAAGTCCTGGTAACCCCGGGAATTCCTGCTCTTTATGAGAATTCCCAAGTCGTTTAAAGGAAAACAGAATCCGAGCACATCTGGTGTTTTATTTATGGAGGTTGCACACTCCTACATGAAAGCAGCCGTCCACTTTTAACCTGGTAACAAACCCCCACCTCTCCCTGTGCCTTCGGGCTAAATCCATTAATATTGATGGCTATTGTCGGGTGGTTTTACAGCCCCGCTAAAAGAGGCCTGAAGGAAGCTGAGATGCCAGAGGCCCCAGTTTGGCTTTCCCTTGGACAAGTTCCCAGCTTTCCCAGAAAGTGACAGCCAGCTCCAGAGCATACACCTCAGCCCAGCTCCGGGACTCAGGGCAGGGAATTTGGGAGGGAAAAGGAATGTCTGTGCATTTTCCTGGTGACCCCAAAAGGTGAGAGCTGCTCCAGAGCACACAGAGCATCTCAACCATCCACATGCTCACGATTCCCTGGGAAAGAGGAGCAGGGTCCAATTCCCTGAGAAAGGAGGACCAGAGTCCAAATTTTGATGCCAATGGTCCAACCTCGGTCCCATCCCAGCAGGTTTCTCACCTTGGATAGAGCAAGCAGGTTGGATTAATTCCCAATATTCAGGGAAAGCCTGAATATATGTAGGGCAATACAGAGGATTTGGGGCATTGTCTAAGTCCTTCTTCTTCACCTTCTCCTTCACGTTTTTGGGTGTTTTTTCTTATTAGGTAAAAGTGTCTGCATTGCGGACCTTGGGTGGTCAATTATTGGGTTAAAAGTATATAAGGAATATACCCCAAGATCTTCTGGGAGTCCAAAATCAAGTGTTCAAATCCAGGATTATTGTCCCAAAAGGGTCAGGGCTCCTGAGCTCACAGCACACACCTGGAGACAGCAAATGCTGGAGGCTGCCCTTCCAAATTCCAGATCAATTTCTTTAAAAAAATGGTCCTGAAGTAAATAAAACATGTGAAAATCTGTTTTTCCAACAGATTCTTCACTTAGATCTGCAGTGTTGCATACATACACATACACGTAACTCTTAATTGCAATGGTTTTTTGGGTTATTTTTAATTTCAATAATCTTTTAAAAAAGCTTTTTTCCCTGGTGGTTTGGTTGGTTGGTTTGGGGGCTTTTTTTTTTTTTTTTTTTGGAAGGGATGGGGAGAGGTTGTTTGTTTGTTTGGGGGTTTTGAGGGGGCTTTTTTGGGTGGTTTTGGTTGGGGCTTTTTTGACTGGTTGGTTGGGTTTTTTGTTGGGTTTTTTTTGGAGGGAAGTAACTTTTCACAAGACAAAAAGTGAACAAAAGTTTCCGCATTTTGTTTTACAAAAAAAAAAAGAAAAAAAAAAGGAAAAAAAAAGAGAAAAAATAATAGAGTTTATACAGACTAAAAGTGGTTAAAACTGGGGTAAAACAGTTTTTCTCTCATTCCAAAGGGACAACTGTGCAGCTCTTGGATGGGAGACGGGCACTGCAAAGAGCAGCTCCAGGGACAGATCCCGAGCAGAGCCGAGCCCAGCAGAGATGCTCTACCCCCTCCCTCTGGCCGAGAGGACACCTCACAGACTCCAGCTGCTCCAGAGAGAAGCTTTGGGTAATTATTCCCTAAAAACGAGCCTGCTGTGGAACATCTTCCTGAAACCAGCTGTACTGGGAGAAAGGCTGCGGCATCCTGGGGATTTGAGCCCTTAGAAACCCATCAATATTCCCCTAGGAACAAACTCTCCAGATAACCTAAAGGATAGCAGACAATTCTCTTTCTCCAGCACTAAAATGCAAGGAGTTAAGCACAGGACTGGCTGTGGGTCCTGCAGGCACTTCTGCCTGGCTGAATTTGGGATGAAAGAGGAGCCTGTCCGTTGTTTCTCTGAAATTGTGCCAGGGGGATGAGCCAGAGCTGGGCTGCACAATCCCCCCAGTGTTGGGGCTCTGCTGAAGTTTGCCAGCACACAGGGATTACACACAAAATCCAGACTCGGTGGGGTTTTTGTTTCTTTGTTGTTTTCCTTCTTCCTTTTTGAGTTGTTTCCCCTCTGTCCAGCCCAGCACCCTCTGGGATTTGGCACTGGGATATTTCAATCCCTGTCTCCCATGGTATCTCCAGGAGATCCACCAGCAGGGGTGGCAAAGACAAGTTGGAAGACACAAAAGTGTAACCAGACTCGTGAAAAAGAGAAACCATAAGGGTATATTTTAGATTTTTCCCATATCTCCAGAATTCCTACCCAGAATCTCCTTCTTATTAATCTAATACTCTGTTAACCCAATGCCTTTCTATGGATTACATCAAATGCTGAGGCAAGCCCAGCCTGGCTCCTCCTGACCTGCAATAACAGAGACATCATAAAACAGCTGTGACAGACAGCACCTCCAGGAAATCTCTTTTTTTTGGGGAATAAAAGGAGGCTGTGCCTGCTGGGAGCTGGATGGTTTGCAGGGAGTAGATTATCACTCACAGCTCTGCAGCTTCCTGCAGTGCTCAGATAACGCTGACTCCGTGCCATGGGCACTGCTTCCCACAGGCTTTCTCCTTCTCCCCGTATTTCTTCCTTAATTTCCCATCCAAACTGATGTCATCTGTCATCTTTGGGGAGTTTTTTCAAACGCTGCTGGTGTATCTGGTGTTTTCTAGTTTGTTTTGTTTATTGTGGTCTTTGAACCTGACAGGAGGGTACAGCCAGGTGAGGGTCAGGGTCTGCTCCTGAGGAACCAGGGACAGGACAAGAGGAAACAGCCTCAAGCTGTGTCAGGAGAGGCTCAGGTTGGACATCAGTAACAATTTCTGCATGGAAAGGGTGGTCAGACTGTGCTAGGGGCTGCCCAGGGAGATTTGGATTCTCCATCCCTGGAGGTATCCAAGGAAAGCCTGCATGTAGCACTCAGTGCTCTGGGCTGGGGACAAGGTGGGGATTGGGCACAGGTTGGACTCAATGGTCTTGAAGGTCTTTTCCAAAATTAATGACCCTGTGATTCTGTGATGTTTTCCTCATACATGACCAGGGCTGTGCCTGCTGTGGCAGGAAAGGCAGCATGAGGCACTTCTGGGATATTGCTAAGCTGTGTGGATGCAGGGAAACACAACACCACACGTGGAGAGATCCCACATGCACAAACACACTCACATACGTGCCCTGTCTGGGTTTTGGGGAGTCCCAGGAGAGATGGAGAAGGGACCACAGGCTCACTTTATCACAGTGGCATCATTCCCACACATACCAGCTGTGCATGAGCAATCTGACACCCCCTCTTTAGTGCAATCCAGCCTCCCAGAGTGATTGCATTATCAATCTTGGCTCCCTCTAAACTCCTCACAAATATAAATATGTCAGATGGCCAAATAAGGTTTAATCAATACCACAGTCAGGGCTTTCAATCCTCGTGAAGTTAGAAGTTGCGTAAGCAAGTTGTCTGTAAACTTTGCAGGTCTTTTGGAACTCAGCTCCTTGACACAGAGGTTAAGGTGTGAAAAGCTGTGAAGGGTTTTATCTGCTCCTTAAGGTATTTATTTTTTTAAAGAAGAGGAAAATTGAGCTCAAATATTTCACTGGTTCAGTTCTGGTAAACACATTTCTGCTCATCACTTTTCCAGCTGCCTCCTCCAAGGCAAGGTAATCACACTTCCAGAGAAACTGCCACTGGGGAGCCTTCCTGACCTAAAGGAGACATCTGTGACCTCTTCATCTGCCTCCATCCCAATGGAATGTGTGTGCCAGGTCAGCACTTTAGGCTGTGCAGAACTTCTGGGGAAACATCCACAAGAGAGACCAGACAGGGACCCAAGAGCATTCCCATACCTGTGCCAGGTGTTTCCACACAGCTTCTGTTAATGGGCGAGGCAAAGATGTCCATCAAATGTCCCCTCTCCACTCAGATCACACATTTTTTTCCTATGAATGTCACATCATTTGTTGTTTCCTCAGCTCCTTGACCAATATGAGCCTCAGGCAGAATCACCAGAGACATCCTCCTCCTCCTCCTGCCCACTCCTCCATCCTGCCACTGCTTTCTACCTGCTGCCATGCTCAAATTATTGAGAATTTGGAAAAATGTCTGCTTGGTCCTCCCAAGGTTCCTCAGGAGCTGGAGAGGTGGTACAGGTCATGACATCCAGATGAACTGTTCCTTTCCCCAGGTCACCCTCAGGCTCCCAGACCTGCTCCCGTGGAGCCAGAGGCAGCAGCCTGGCTTGGCTTAGCCGGGGTAACCTGAGACACTCCACTTCTGCCATAAAACCCTATGGACTATAAATATCTCCCCATAGTGGAGAGAATTCTTTTTTGACACATTATATAATGGATGCAATAAAAAATATACTGTGCCTGGCAGCCTTTCCGAGGCTTTCCAAGGCTTCCCTTCAGGAGCTCAGCAAAGCACGGCTGGGCTTTGATGGTTTTTTTCCACTGTATGGCCAAAACTGTATTTAATGGGAAAACGGGAAGATGACTCTCCTGGGAAAGAACCTGTATCCATTCCTCTTATAGAGAAGGTGAAGAGACTTCCTTCAAAGTTTCCAACCCTTTGAAGCAACCTCAGCTCTGTGAGATCACAGAGGCTTTGCCAAGGCTGAGCATAGGGAGGTTTGAGTGTCTCCAGCAGGTTTGTCCCATTTTTGGTTGTTTCTCACAGCAAAATCTGTGCCAGGGTGAAGCTCTGTGCTCACCAGGCAACTGGTGACCTTCAGTGGTGTGTCCCCACGGCAGGTGGCTTCTGAATGGACACCAGTGACCAAGACTTGCTGCCAGAATGGCAGTGAGGAAAGCACAGAGCTTCCTTCCCACCACTTCTGAAGCCAAAGAGATTCACACTGAATTAAGGGGGGAAATTTAGCAAGATCTAATTGGAGAGTCCAGAAGAAACGCTGTAGCACCAGGCTAAGCTGTAAATGGTTCAGACAGGGACTGGAGGAGTGGATGGCTCTGAGCACCACACGTGCCCCTGGCAGCAGGTCTGAGCTCCAGACACATCCCTGGACTCATTCCCACAGCCAGGGCTCACAACCCTGGCTCATTCCCATTTTTCCAGCTAAACATCAAAAGCCTCTCCCACCTCCTGAGTCCTTCTAGCTGTGACTTCTAACACAGGGAGCCTGTCAGTGCCCATCTCTGCAGTGGGGGGACCAGGCTTGATAAAAGCAGCAATGACAAAGGATAAATCTCTGTTACCAGAGTGAGAAATGAGAGCTACAGGCAAGGCAAGAAGTCAATGTGACATCCAGATGTTTCACCTATCAGGTTTAAACTCACTCATGTGAGCAGAAAGCCCCAGAGGCCCCAGAAGCTCCAGAAGCCACACTCTTTATCCCAAAAGTAATCTTAAACCAGTACCTTTCAAAGTGCTGCAGCATCGCTGCTTGTTCCAACCAGCTCCCAGATTTTGGCCAGAACAGAGCCGGAAGCTGAAATGCCATAAAGAAGAGGATGACCTCGTGCAGAAGGGCTGTCAGGAGGGGTCAGCTCTGCCCCCTCACTGCCTGTGCCCAGTCTTTCGAGGCACTTGGCAGGGTTTGAGGTGTCTGTGACACCCAGGCAATGCCCACCTCTCCCTCGAGGCTGCTCGCTCGGCTGCCAGGGCACAACAACAGCCCGTGTCTTACGCCGAAAAACTGGCACATCCCTGGGAAAGAAGCGTCTCCTCCAAGTCTCTTTGTCTCCATATAATTAAGCTCAATACAACAAAGCATCCAAGTGGGGGGAGCATTTTGGAGGGTTCTCAAGAGCCATGGTCGTGTTTATGGTGCAGGAAGGTCTGTATGAAACTATTGATCACCGATCTCATTATTTATATTTCCCCACAAATATTGTTCCTCACATTCCCCAGATGCATAATGGGTGTCAAGAGTAAGAACCTTGGAAAATAAATGGAAAAAGTTACACTAGCAAATGGCTTGTTTATGCCATAATTGGTATTAGGCAATTAATGGTGGGATGAAACATCACAGTGCTGCTGAAAACAAAAAGCAATGCTGGGTAAAGAGCATTTAATGAGCATGTTTTATGTCGTCCTCAGCAAGTTTACTGCCAAGCCACAAAAGACATTTATACACACTCCCTTTTGTCTCTAATGAAAGGGTCAGGGCTACTCGCTTCTGGGGAGATTCACGAGTTTAAAAAAAAAAAAAAAAAGGCACAAATGTAATGTTTTAAACTGGAAATTCACCTCCTCGAAGGAGCAGTTGTTTAAGGTGGGAGAGGTTTCCTGGGCAGGGCCAGTTCCAGCACAACCAGGTGCAGATCAAACACTTCCCCACAGAAAGATGGGGCTCAGTGACAGCCAACCACAGGGACCTATTGTACAGCTCCAATGGCCAGATACGCCAAATATCTGACATTCCAAAATCTCCACTATTAATGAGGTGAGATCCTGAGCAACTGGGGAAAAAGGATACTGAAATAATTTAATTTTTTGCCAGGAGTCACTACTCTGCTGTGCAATCCAGGGCAGGTTCCC
The DNA here is from genome assembly GCF_965231275.1 of Zosterops lateralis. NCBI lineage: Eukaryota > Metazoa > Chordata > Aves > Passeriformes > Zosteropidae > Zosterops > Zosterops lateralis. The sequence continues at coordinate 4,557,133 of NC_139782.1, read as the reverse complement.
AGCCCGTATGGAGGGGGATAATGCTTAAATCATTTTAAACCAGAAAAATTACCTGGATTGCCGCTTCCCAAAACTCATTTTCTACATCTGTTTCTCCTACGCATTTCAAGCCACCTCCAGTCTCCACTGAGTATTGGGAAAGATCAAACCCAACGCTGCATTTCCAGCCACAGAATGTGCCAGCACAGCAGCATGGAAGGGACAGGTACCTCCAAAGACATTCCTTAGAAGAGATCCAGGTCCTTTTTCCTCTCCTTTCCTGCATCTCTTCGACAGGAGCCCTTGGAATTCTCCTCACCTTCCTCCTCCTCACCCAGACACAGCCCCAAGGCAAGGCCAGATGGAGCCAGGTGGGAACAGCCACAGGAAGTGCTCAGGAAAGGGAGTTGCTGCTCTTGTTTTCCTTATAATGAACCTTTCTTTTAGGTTGGAAAAAATAAAAAAGGCCTTTCAGGCCATTTCCAGAAGTGAGCTTGCTGAAGTGTTCTGTCTGGGAGAGGCAGGCAGGAAGGAATGAGCTTCCAAGGGCCTGGAAAATGCTGTATTCACAGGATTCAACAAGTGCCCTACAGCGAGGTATCAAACACAGAAACCTCAGGTTCCTGCTGAAGAAAAGCCTGGGTAAAGTGTGAACATTTCCCTAATGAATTTAATGTTAACCATGAGCATTCCGTAGTCCTATTTTTTAACCATTTCTTCAGTTTTAAAACACACATTTTTTTTTAGGAGCATATCGTGTTGCACCAGAGACCACAAAGTGAAAAGCCATGTCTTCTCACATAAGTACAAAACCATCTCCAGCATTCTTCCAGTGAAATCCTTGGAGTTTTCAGGGGATTCATTCTGCAAGTTAAATGCAAAACATAGTTTTATGGGCAAGTTTATCAGGGCAAATCCTAACCGAGCTCCTGAGAAAAACACAAATCAACACACAGTGCCTGATTTTGCCACACATGGCTGCACAATTCCATGACCTGCCAGCCAAAGAGCAGCCTGACAACATCTGAGGTGGCAGGAAATAGTGGGAATTCAAGTTTCTCCCGATGAAAACAGCAGAGGAAGCGATGGACAGTTTGCAGCTGGTATGGAGAGGTATCCCCTAATGACACACATCTGGTATCCATCGCCTCGGCATCTGCGGGGCTGAAACCCAACACCCCGCACACATCACAATGGCATGCCAAGGAAAGGGACAACATCCCTGGGTCCTCTTGAACTGCTCAGAACCCTCCTGCCCCTTCCTCCACTTAACCCAGCCGCCACTGCCTTTTTTACACCGGGCTCAGTTATTTTGGCCCTTTGATCTCTGACAGTCATTTCAGGACCATGAATCACAGAACTGACTCCCATTATCCGTGATTTGAAACAGCTCCTGGCGAGGAGAGCTGCCTTGGACCTCTGGGAATGGTCTAGCCAGTCTTTAAGCAAGCCACATAAATCTCGAAAGGAAAAGAATCCCTATTTTAACTGGCAAACACGAGTTTAATTTTACTTCTTTTTGCATTAGCCCATCTGCAGCAGGGTCCCACCTCAAACCAAGGCTCTGCCACCTACAAGACCTCGTGGATATGGCATGATGATTGAAGGCACCTGGGAAAGGCAGATTCCCTTAGTGGGGTGAAAACCACCAAAAATCTTCCAGCTGCTTCCAACACCAGTCCAGTGCCTGGTGGCCACTCATGTGTGGGAACTGACAGTGGTCAGAACATGGACTCTTAGACTTGAGGCCTGTGGGAAAACCAACTACAGAACTCACTCAGTCTGGCCTGGGAAATTATAAGAAGGAACCCAAAACAATCCTTGTAGATACCGTCCTCCTGACACCTGGTGTTTTTCCAACTTGTTTACTGGTAAAGATGTTTACAAAAAGGTGGTGCCCTAAAAGACCAATCCTGCTCATTGTACCCAAACACTGTATAAAAAGAATCTGTCTTTCAATAAACTTTGCCATAAGTCCCTTGAAGGAATCAGAGTTCTGGGTGTCGTTACATGCGCTGTCCTGAATCGTAACAGAGGAGGGGAACAAAGCTGGTGAAGGACTTGGAAAACAAGCCATATGAAGAACGACTGAGGGAGCTGGGGTTGTTTAGCCTGGAGAAAAGGAGACTCAGAGGTGACCTTATCACTCTCTACAACTTCCTGAAGGGTGGTTGTAGTCAGCTGGGGGTTGGTCTCTTTGTCCAGGCAGCAACTGACAGAACGAGAGGACACAGCCTCAAGCTGCCCAAGGGAAATACAGGTTGGATATCAGGAAGAAGTTTTTCACAGAAAGAGTGATTAAGTACTGGAATAGTCTGCCTGGAGAGGTGGTGGAGTCACCATCCCTGAATGTGTTTAAAAAAAGACTTGATGTGGCACTCAATGCCATGATCCAGTTGAGGTGTTAGGGCTGGGTTGGACTCAATGATCTTGAAGGTCTCTTCCAACCTACACATTCTGTGATTCTGTGACAATACCCATGGGGCTGGACCAGCAACACAAAACCCCACAGGCATGGCAGTGCCCAAAAAGCTGCAGCGTGCCAGGCTTTCCAGCCAGCATTCCAGGATAAATGGAAAGTCAAACACAAAGGAATGACTTCAGAGAGCAGCTGGGGGCCAGCAGCCCCAGCCCATGAGCCTGAGCGACGCCTGCCGTGGAGAAGGAGCTCGCTTGGCCTCTTGGCATCCTGTGCTGGTCCTGCTGCTCCAGCCTGGAGTGGAGCCTTTCCAGATCCATGGGTTTATGGGCTTGGAGGGGCGGGAAGACAGGCAGTCAATATCCGTTAACGTGCCGCAAACTAGAAACACCTGTTGGCCTCCAAAATTGGGTTTTGGCTGGTTCACAGAGAGCGAGGGTCGAACAGGTGCCCCTGTGGCCAGCGGGAACGTGGAGGGGTTGCAGAGGCCCCACAAACATTGAATCATGCAGGGGAAAAAGGGGCCACAGCGTTACACACAGCACATGTGTCACTGTCTGCAAGCTCAGCCACGGGAAACTGCAGCCCCATAAAATTAAGTGTGTCTGGGAGGAAACCAGCCATGCTGGGACTGGGGAATCTCAGCCCAGAACGGTGAGGGTCCCCTTGGACTCTCCTTTCAGTCTAGAGATTCCTCTGCTGAGGAATGTGCAGGGAGAACCAGTCCCAGGGCCACAGCTCCAGCCCCAGCATGGTTTGATAATTCTTGTGGATCCCTTCCAACTCAGTATACTCTATAATTCCATAATTCCATGATAAAGAGGCTGCAGAGGAACAAATTCCCTGAGCTGGTTCTTTGATCCTGGTGCCACTGATGCAAGAGGAGTCCCATTTTCCAAGGTAACATTTTCCATTTGAACTTTGTAAAACGGTAAAAAGTGACCATAAAAAACTCCTTCACTGGCTGGTGCCACCTGGATTTCTCTGTGGGGGTTGTTAGTGGGAGATTTTCTTCCTTCTCCACTATCAAACAACTCAGTTTGGATCCAGGCTGCCCAGAATATCAAGCTCCAGCCCAAGGGAAAAACACAACAGGAACTCTCACACACTGAAACTTGGATCAAGAATGTGTGGAAAGTGCCCTCCTTTTCTCGCATAACTCACATGGATTAGACCTCTGGGGAAGAAACCCTCTGAGCATCTTCTCAGAAAAAAAGGTATTTGTAATGACTGGAATCTCAACATGGGTTTGTTTCTGAATTATTAAACCAATTATACTGTTGTGCTGAGCCCATGCAGCACGGGAGACCAAACAAAAACACAACAAACAAGGAAAAATATGAAAGGCAAACCTGTTGCTGTGGTGGGGATAAGGCATTTCAGAGGCTGCTTGAAAGATGTTATCACCTGCCAGAGAATACGGTTTTAAAATGATGCCTCAGAGAAGGCAGCACTTAATGAATTAAAAAAATGTTTTCTCCAACCTTTCCAAACCCAGAAACGGAAAGCATAACATACCAATGATTTATTGCGGAGTGGGCTGTGTGTTTAAGCATAAATTAATTCTACAGATTCCAGGCAGCTTTGCAGCAATGCTTGTCGTTCCTGCTGTGGCCCTCACTCCTCATCTCACTAACAAATCCTCCTGTTTTGGTTGGAACCTGGCCCTTGTGCCCACGGCTAGTGTGGCTCCCACACCACTGATTTTCAGCAGATCCTTTGAAAATAAGGGAAGATCCGGTGAATGATTTGATTTGATGGTCTTAAAGGTCTTTTCCAACCTAAAGGATTTGATGATTCTGTCACAGACAGGGAGTCGAGCTGCCCCCTGTCATTTCTCTTTTGTGAATCCACTGAAAACCTGAAGATTTTAGTCTCTCACTCACAATCATGTTCTCTCTCATTGCAAAAGAACAGTAATTGGCAAGGAACTGTGAGCTTGGAAAGGTCCTTGGCTACCTGACCAGGGAGATGGGCTCAATCCTCTCCAGAAACGATCCAAGAATTCAGCTTTAATTCAGTCTCCTTTGCCTTTGTGTAACAAATCCTTCTTATTACCAATTACACGATGGGATCCCAGTGGTCCAGTTACACTGGAGCATTTCACATTGCCTGGAAAATAACCCATTCACCTCCATAAACGTCCCTTGACTCACCTCCGAGCTCACAAGCCTGGCTTTCCCCGGGTGGTTTTACGGGAAGAAAACACCTCGGGCAGCCTTCTCTGCTCTCAGAGCCATAAACCCTGCGCAGCCCTCACCCAGCTCTGCGAGTGGCTGCGGTTTTGCAGCCACGGCCCCTGTTTAATTGGTCACAGCTGGCTGGGAAGCTCCAAGGAAATCCTTTGCAGGGAGATTAGAGCGGGGGCTGCCGCTCTGCCACGGGACCGGCACTGCTGCAGTGTAGGAGGGACCACGGGAGGTGCTGTGGGGCTTCAGCCCTCACTTTGAAGATGCCATCCAGCACTTCACATGACTTGGCCCAAGGTACCCATCACTCACAGCAAAGCAAGGGTTTTGTCTTCTTCAGGTGGCTCAATGAGTCGTTTCCTTCCAAGTTTTCTTACCTTTGGCAGATCTTAACATGAGGAGCAGTAAAGATCTGTGTGAAGGTTTCAAATCAGTGAAAAGATTCCACTCTGATTTATTTGCCAAAACCTAAGCAGAGGGCTACAACTCATCCAAAGGATTTGAGCCGTATATTTTCTTCCACTCAATATGATAATCTCTTTTAAATGATCATGAAATCTTTAATTCTTGAGCTCAGCCCAAGGAAAGCCAGAAAAGAACAAAGCCAGCCATATTTCAAATCCACCAAAGCCCATCAGATTTTAGCTCGGCTTCACCCACTATCATGTTCCTTTAAACAAATGGCCGGCAATGCTTTTGCCTCTGCACGTGCTCCATCACTCTCTGATGGAGCTGGACAGAGCTGGACAGCGTCATACACATCCAAAAGGCTGTTTGCTGTACTCCAGTTCACCTTTAGAAACTCAAATCACACGAAACACTCAGTTATTCACAAAGTTCTTGCCCTGCAGAGGCCAGAGGTGGTGCTGGGTGCGATGAACGGCACCGTGTTTGACCAACACATCTCAGTGAGGGACTCTGGGCCTGGGGTCACCCCACAGGTAGTACAAGTCCCTTTGTCCCAAAAGACACTTCTTTTGCAGGTACAACAACAGCTGTTCCCCCAGCTCCAGCACATTCTCTCTTTTCTTCCAAACTCCCTCTTCAAAAGATGTTTTTTAGCTGAATAAAGCCCCTGCATCGCCCTGGCTTGTTTCCTCTCACGGATTTCTTCAAAGAGCTCAGCCCTACCTGTTTGCCAGCTCTTAAATACCACGCTTGGCTGATGGACAAGCCGATAGCACAGGACGCGGCCGAGCTCTGCACAAGCCGCCCTTGTTCCACTGCCTTCCTGAGCCAAAATACAAGAAAATCCCAGCAGGAATCTCCTCTGGCCTTGGGCTCCTCTCCCCTCCCAGCAGAAGGCTAAACCTTGTGAATCAGGAGGCTGCATATAAATAAAAGTATTCGGACTTCTTGGCTGCTTGGAGAAGTGCTCTGCTTAATTTAGCCTTGGTATTATTAACCGTGGATTCTCTCCAATGAACTGACAGCCGAAGAACAATTGTAGCCATTTAATTCCACAAAACGGATTTTAAATTGGCCTCATGAACTGGAAGCATCCATCACAGTGTCTTGCTACCGTCATTCTGAAGTCTGCACCGGGCTCTCCTTGGACTGGGGAAGTCACCTGAGCCTGAACTGGCGCTGTCACGCGAGTCTCTCCGTCTTGGAAAGAGCATCTGGCTCCTGGATCCAAGAAAATACTGCCTGTGCTTTCCCTTGCTTCCAAGGACTAAACCCTTCCCGTTCTGACTTCCAACACCTCTGGGTGTTTCGCGGTCCCATGTTTCTCTGGCCTCCAGCAAACCCCTCTCTCCCAGCCCTGACACATCCAAAGGCTTCCAACTGAACAGCTCGGGAGAGATTAACAGGAGAAATCAGGTCCTTAGTCAATCAAACAACACCGAGGGCACGTCAAAGGCTGGGTAAATGAGGGCAGTGCTATAAAAGAAAGAGACAATAATGGTCTCCTGAAGCAGGGGGTGACAAAGCCACCCGAGCTGGCCTCCAGACACAGACACTAATCACGGCCCTGCCACCACAGCTGACCTCTCCTTTGTGCCCAGCCAAAGGAGGTTTGGGCTGGCCCATGCTTCAAAACACAGCCGGGCTAATTAGGAACGGTCCTGGCCCCCGGCAGTTCCCACATCAGAGCCCCGGGAGCCTGAGTGTTGCTGAAACGATCCACTCTGCTGGGAGGTTCCAGTGAGCGAGGGGTGAAGCCGAGCAGCTGATTTACAGCAGCACAAATAACAAATAACAGTCACCTTCACAGCCTGGTCACTGCCACCTCCCACACACACTGTCCCGTTCTGCTGCACTCACTGGGGGCTGATGGGTTCAGCAGCAGCACACCCCAGAGTGCTGGGTGGTCCAAGGATTCCCAGGAAGGCTGGGCAGGCTTGGAGCAGAGCCCAGGCTCTCTGACACCCCCTCCCTCCAGCAACGAGCCTGAACTAAAAGGTCATTTACGTCCAAACCCCCAAAAATGAGTTCTAAAGGGAGCCTCACCCCAAACTTTGAATACTACACCTACAACCCCTTAATCTACCAAGGATGGAAGACACCAAAGGAGTTCAGGACAAACCAGCTGCTTCCTCAGCCCCAAACTAGTCTGTGGTCACTGTAATATTGACCAGCTCAACCTCTGCTGCAGTTTGCTGCAAAGCAAAGCTCACCTGATGGCAGGTGGACAAGCAGAGCAAAGAAAAAAATACCAATTTCCACACTGACAGGATCAAAAAGCCACTAAGAGGCAACAGAAAAAGGTGTTGAAACCTGGACAGGCACACAAGATGCTCTGCAGAGCTTCCTGCAAGAGCTCCCACAGCCCCAGCGAGGGCTGTGCCTTCACCACGGGGTGATTGAACCCAGAGGGTGAGCAAATGTTGTCCCTGTCAGCAGCTCAGGAGAGCAGGAAGGACAGCACCTCACCCTGGAAGGCAAGCACTGCGGAGCCGCCAGCTGCCCAGCCAGGGTAAACACCCGGCTGCCGCTGCTCGGGGCTGGCCAGCAAAAATATCCCGTGCTGAAAGCTCTGATAGGAGTCTGGCCAGCACAGGGAGCGTCCTGCCTCTAAAGCAAACACGTCTGTGTTTCTTCCCAGGCAAGAAAAAACGGTTCCGTTCGGGTCAGACCCGGATTTCTTGAAGACGAGTGACACATATGGAATGTCACAGCTTCGCTCACAGGGGTTGTTTTCTTGTCCTTTCCACCAAACAGCCTCGTCCTGCCCACATCCAGCCCAGTGCTCCCCAGCTCCAGCCTTTCTCAAGGAGGAACCATCATCTCAAACACCAGGACAGCTCCTCTGACAGGTGACAGATAAGGAAAGAATGAGTCAGTGATGAGGTGTCCCTCCCCAAAGCAGCCTCTCAATCCTGTTAGGAAAATCCAGCACAAATGTTGACTGATGAGCAAAGCCAACCACCCAGAGCACTTTTAACAGTGAAAGAGAAGATGAAAATCCAGACAATTAGGTTTTTCACCAGAAATTTGTCCAAAAAAAGTATTTACCGAAGAGAACCATTGACAGGAGTCAGTAAGAAATGAAGATGAAGGGAAGGATGATCTTGTAACTGGGATCTTCCTGTATCCTCAATCAGCACATTCTCTGTGACAAGGACTGTGAGTTTTGAAAAATGCTACAAATAACAGGAGGCATCAAGAAACAGAGAAAAAAAAAAAATCTGCAAACTAAGGCTAATACAGCTGTTTCCTTGGCCTTTTGGAATTGTGCAGGGGCAACATCTCTTTAAAATCCAGATGGCAACCAAAGTTAAAATGAAACTAATGTCAGGAAAGCTTTCTGAAGGTGCTTGCAAAATGACCACTGTCCCCAGTCCCCTGCAGATAATGAAAATGCTCAAATCTTTACAAATGATGGGCCTGGGAAACAGCAAAGTGTTGTCTGGCAGGAGGGAATGGGATGGCAGGGGGTCATCTCTGCCCTGGCTGTGAAATATAAATCACCCAGGAATGAAAATAATTTGAGGTTGCAAATGCAGAGGAATGCTCCTGGTTCAGCTGAGCTTTCCTCTGCCAGGAGGCAATAGAGCAATTAATGCTTTACAAACTCAGGACAAGCAGCACAAAGAGTGATTTATCCCCTCCATTTCACATTCTTCCCTGTTCCTTGTAATTAGCTCACTCCAAAATACCAGAGTTTGGACTGGTTCCTTCTTTTAACTTCAGGTAGCAAAGCCATAATTTGTGTCCTTGTGTATCCTTGGCCATCCCATTTTCACAGCCCACTCTGCCAAAATGGTGACAGTGGGATCTGACAACAGATATTCAGGATCTCAGACATTTATTTAAAATATGACAAGCGTGTAAGACCCAAAGCCCCAACTTCAGGTCCCCTTGTGCAAGGTGAGTAACGTCAGTGCCACTCCAGTATTTTCCTCTCCTCCAAATCAAGCCAACCATTTCCCTTTTAATAAAATATTGTGGGTTTTCAAAATGTGCATTTGGTTTTCAAAGCTGCAATCAATTATCAACTATGAACTGATAACATTTCCAAGCATGAAAATGCTTTTTACCTCTCAAGTTCTGCAGGAAAACACCCAACATTTACCCCATCAGCTTGGATGAGAGAGGACATGTGTGTTCCTTGCACTGATTGAGTCACACTTCACATTTTTGCCCTTGGTTCTGATTACTCAGGGTTAGGGGAGTCCAAGGTTTTGATAAAATGCTCTTCTTCAGCTCTTCCAGGTCAGTTCTCTTACCTCCACACATCTCTGGTTCCAAAACAGAACAGAACTGAGGGTCTCAAAAGGAACAGACACAGTCATGGATGGTAAAGAAAAAAGCCTCATTATTTATTTTGGTGCTATAAATCAGCATCATCTGAAGATGATGTGAGCAATCACTACTGCCCTGGACCTTGCAGACTCAGCAAAGAGAGAGAGGAGAGAGACAACCGTGTGTCCCTGCAGCCCAGGGAATTCAACCCAAGGAATTCTGCCCTGTTCTCAGCCCAAGGAACATCCCAGCTCTTAGGGGTTGTTTGCTATGGACTATCGTGTTCCCAAACCAGAACATCTGTGAGCCACCAAATATAGGAAACTCAATAACCTTCCAGAGAGAGGCTTGTATATCTCACAAAGGTTAATTAAATAAAGCTTAGCAGCCCCAAAATGCAGCCTGGCCAAAGACAAGACATTTCTTTCCGAGGTGGCACTCAGTGCCACACTGCCCAGCTCTCCCCACAGGCTGTGACCCCCAGGGTTGCTTTGTTTGACCCAACTTTAATCAGCTTCCTTCTCCCATTCCAGCAAATCCCGCCGCAGATGGCAGCCAGGAATAAAGGCTATTGTACAGCACGGAGCTGTGTTTCACAGCAAGTCATGATAAGTATTTCCTCTCCAAACATCCAAGTTCCCCAAACACCACGAAAGCCAAGAAGAGATTGTTGGAGTTTTGCAGATAAAACAACGGTGACACTGAAACGTAAATAAAATCAGGGCATCCCTCGCTCCAAAAGCCTCTCGTCTTCCAGCTCAGAATTAAAGGAGGAATTTGGCAGGGCTGCTTTCTGTGCTGGCAGTGAGGGCCCCGGAAGCCAGAGGAGCAGTGACAGAGCTGTGAGGATCCCTCTCAGCAGCTCACACTGTTGAGACAAACGCTGTGACCACAGGCAGCTGCAAGGAGGAGGAAGAGGATGATTTCCACACTCATCATCAGAAGGGCAAACACCCCATCCCTGGTGACATGCCCAAAGCCCCAGAGAACACTTGAATAGTCACAAAAAAACATCGTTGAACCATTTTGGAGAGTTGATTTTTTTCCTTTTCCTTGACAGCACAATGCTCAATGCACAAAGCCTCAAAATTTAGGATAGGAAGGAAATTACCTCAGGGAATGTCTAAGGGTTTTCCTTGAGAATCACAGGAAAACATCAAGGCTGTGGTGAAACGATGCTTTTCCAGCCAACAAGTGGGTAAAAACAGTCAGAAAACGACTCATGCAAGATCTCAAGGCAACAAACACAAGCTACTTGTGTTGAAATTGGAGGGATCTTTCTAGAACAGTCCACGGGGAGCTGCTCCCACCTCTGCACTGAGCTTCCCCGGGAGCTGCTGCCCCATCGTGGCGTCACCTTCGGGCTGCCCAGAGGATGAAATGGAGCTAAACTGTAAGTAAGCCTGAGCAGCCACGTTTCTCTGTTCTCACCCAGCGGAGTGTAAAATGGACACGGAGACACAGAATGCTCAATTAGGCTTCTGAAATCCACCTTTCCAAATCGTCCCCATAAACCCACTAACAAGGTTATGGTTTTTTCCAGAGGAGTGTGTACTTCTCATAACCCATGAAACGCAGCCCATGGTTTATATTTCCCACTGGGAAATGCTGATCTCAAAAGCAGAAACGTTGTGAGCAGGGGCACTGTCATGTGTGTGGTGCTTTGTCAGGGGGTAAGGATGCAGAACAAGCATCCATCTTCCTTTTAAAATCTGTTAAAGGATTTGCACAATGAAATTTTCTCTCTGTTCACTGATCTGGACAGAGCTGTGGTGATGGCCAGCTCCTCTCTTCATTCTTTTTCCTTCACCTCCTCTTTTCCTCCCACTTGTCATTGAACAAACTGCTGCAAACTCCAAGAGCGATGGGACTGGTAGGAATATATCTCACAAAAACTTGGCAAACCTGGAGCAAAGAGCATCAAGTGATGACACAGAGCAAGATACACAGTGGTGGCTCCTGGTCCACCCCAACCCTGTGCTGAGCCCAGGCTGGACTGTGGAGAGCCCTGGGCTAAGAGAAGCCATGGGGACCAGTCTATTCCAGCTGATGCATCCCAGGAAGGAACACACTGCAGCCACCAATGGTGTCACAGGGCCTTCAGGTCAGTTACCAACTAAACATACAGTTCTGTGATTAAATTGCAGCCCCTGGTACAATCTGGGACCACCTGGCAACAATTACAGCAGCACTGGCTGATCCGAGGGTCCCCCACGCACGTGGGCTGTGCTGGCTGCAGCTTCTCCCTCCTATTTGCAAGTTGGGAGCACCCCTGGCTTCTCTCCCCATTCCAGCTAAAGCTGTAACTAATTAGTGACAGAAAAAGCAGGTCTGTGATTACACATTTCATTCTGTGTCATTATAACTGGCACCCCGCACAGGCTTCCAAAATGGCTCCAGAATTCTTGGCACAAAACCCCACGCGCCGGCTCCAAAACACAAACTGTGCACTCAGGGAAAAAGGGATCACAGATGGAAACAGTGCAAGGCAGGGGCTGCAGGTCTGGGGCAGGACAGTTTGTGCACACCAGGAGATAAATCTGCAAAGTTCTCAATTGTCAAAGGCAACTCAAAAGTCTGAGGCAGCCACACGAAATCCAGGCTGGGAAAGGGCAGGGATTACCTTCCCAAAAAGGAAGCCAAAGCTGGTGGGTGTCAAATTGTCACGCCTGAAAAATCAGTTCTAACCCATTGTAGATGGAAATCTAATAACCACCTTACTGCATTCCCACTATTCAATCTCCCATATATCAAATATTGGCTCTGTTTTTTCCTACAGGAACACAATTGACTTCCTGATTTTTCCTCTGTGCTAAATCCTGCTCCTGGCTCACACAACACCTTCTGCCAAGGCTGCACTGACTGGGGAGGTTTTGTGATTCAGGAAGTTTTGTGATTAGGGAGGTTTGGTGAAGATTTAGGTGAATGTGCCATTCTCCAAATATTTGCCATCAAAATACACCCTCTTGCCAGCCAGAGCTCTGTAACTGCTTAAAGGGCCTTTCTTCTATCAATTCTTTGACCACACAGGAACACCCTGGTTAGGCCAAACTCCACAAACTTTGCACCTTTGATGCACTGGAGCCAAAATCCTCGAGCCTCAGCACTGGGCTCTTTTAAGGACCTGATGATTTTTCAAACCCCCTTCCCCCCAAGAAGAGAAGATTATTTATAACACAAAGGTAGCATTGAAGCCCAAACACACTCATCTCCTCGAACTAATGAACCCGTGATGAAATGCTGCTTCACAAAGCCAGTTATCTTCTCATCTAACACTTTAGTCGCTTTCCTTGGCCAGGTATCCCTGGGGACAGCAGTGATCCTGTATCAATCCCATGCTGGCAGGGCACTGAGACTTGGGAAGCTCTTTGCCAAGCATCCTGCTCAGCCCAGCCGTGACGCCTGTGGATTGCAAATACTTCCCTGCACAGCGAGGCAGGAACAACTTCCCGTCCCCAGGTGTGTGCCAAGGTGTTCTAGGGCTGCAGCCTCCAGGTTTTCCCAGCTCTGATCATGCAAGAGGGACTGTCTTTTATTTTAGTCCTTTCCTTCAGGCCTCAGCACTGTAAGAGAGAATGGGTTGCCTGGCCAAATTACACAGTGGTTTGGTTTTTCCTGAATCTTTCACCTTAAACACCTAAAACCCCACAATTTTCATGAGGGTCCCATCAGAGCCAAGGCTGGCTCCAGGGAGGCCAGCTCACCAGCAGCACTCAGCTCTCAGAGCAGCCCAGCGAGACCCAAAGCACAACAATGGAAAATATTAGAAGCAATTTCAGCGACACAAATCAGGGGTTAGAAGACAGGGGTGTTATTCTTGGCAGTGCCCCAGATTTCCTGAATGAGCCGGACAATTCCCTGCTCTGTGCTGCAGGCTGGCACATACCGAGTGGAAATCATAATAACCTACTTCCCAGCCCGGGGGCTGGTGGGGGCTGCGGGTCTCCCCCTCTGTGCCCTCCAGGCCTCCTGCAAACGAGCTCCTAATTCAGAGCGACAGAGTTTAATGCGATGAAATTTGGGAAAAGGGTAATGACACTGTTCAGGCAAACGGGAGAGAATGAATAAATTATGGGAAGCATCACCGCCTTCTGCTCAGAGGCCAGGCTGTGTCCTTTGTGAGGGTTCAGCCAGGCGGGATCCTCGGGAAGTCGGGGATATGAGACTGATTTAGGAGGAAGAGCCATGAAGAAAAGCAACGTTTGGGCTCCCTGAGGTACAGCCCGGGGAGCCCACGATGGACCTTTAACCAGCACTGAGCTCCACCGCAGGCAAGAGGTTCAGGAGTTCACTCACAGCCTTTCAGCTGACTAAACAATGAGCCTGCAGCAGCCAGGAGGTGATGGACAAAGCAAAGCCGCCTCTCAGGGAAATTAAACTGTCAGCCGGACACATTTCCTGCCGAGGCTTCCAACCTGGATCACAAGCCTGAGCTGCCTGCCCTGTGATGGTGCACAAGGTCAAACTCTGGGGCTGTGCTGGGCCCCAGGGCTGTACCATTCTCCAGGACAGAGCTGGGCTTCTGGGCTGTGCCAGGCTCCAGGATTGTGTTGTGTAGGAGCATCCGTGGATGGCAGGGAGAAGGAACTCTGCAGACCTGAGATATTCTAGAAACACGTGGGTTTATTGCAAAGGTTGTGGGTAAAAGGGCTTTGCCTTCAGCCACCAGCCTGGGCTGGAGGGAACCCCAAAGAGAGAGAGAGAGAGAGAGAGAGAGAGGGGTATGAGATAAGGGAGGTAAAGGAGCTAAGAGGGGTAAGAGGCGTAAGAGCAAGAGAGCGAGGACCTCATTACAATACATTCTATCTCCTTTTGTGTTGAATATTCTAATTTACAGTGACCAACCGGTGCAAGATACAAAGATACAAGCCTATGAGAACTGCTATATCACCATATCATCCTATATTCTAAACTACTTTTCTTACCTGCTTTTTCCCTGATGTCTTGGCAGGGTGGAGAGGGGCTACATTCTTGGGTCCTTTTGTTTTCTGTCCTTCAACCTATATCCAGCTAATCACCATCTTCCTGCCTGCCATGATCACATCTCAAAGCTGTCCTTCATTTCTATTTCACTCACAGGTTTTACATCTCCAGTATTTCTTGCCAGGCAATCCTATTCGCAACCCCTTCCTGTCTCATCTTTCCCAACAGTGTTGGGCTCCAGGATTGTGCTAGTCATCAGAGCCTTGTGCCAGGCTCCAGGGCTGTGCCAGGCTCCAGGGCTGTGCTGAACTCCAGGATTGTGCCAGGCTCCAGGGCTTTTCCAGCTTTGAGGACCATGCCAGGTTCCAGGGCCATGCCAGGCTCCATGGTTGTGCCAATGAAGCCAGGACAGAAGGGTGCACTCCTTCCCTGCTCGCAGGGTGGTGAAAACTCAGTGGAGTTGGCAGAAAGAAACCCAGTTCAGCGTGGGGTAACTCACTCTGGAGCCTTTTAACAGGCCATTTGTGACTAAGTTTTTTATTTTAATGGGCCAGTTACAATTCAGTTGCTTTCTGCTCAGCACTAGGGATGATCCCATGGGTTTTCATTGTGTCTCAGACTCTGATGGTTCCTCAAATGAGCATTAATTCTCCTTCTTACCTAGGGCCAGGCTTTATCTCCACCTGAGCTGAAAATCAGAAGACAGCGGGACCTCACCTGGATAAAAACTTGAGTTCAGGACAACTTTGACCAGGTTTAGACCAGCAGCTCAGGCAGAGCTTCTCCAGACCACATCACAACAGTGACAGTGTCACTCACACTAAATCTAGTCATGGTCTCCTCTTTAGCCTCTTTACAGCTCTCCTTGGTGCCTTTCTGCCCCACCAAGTCCCTTCTGAAGGTGGCAGGGGCTGGCCCAAGAGCACAGACAGGCTGTGGGTGGCTGAGCTCCAGCTCCTCCACGCACATCAAGAGTTACAGACTCAGAGGGAATCAGCTTTTCAACATCTCCAGCTGAAAGTGGAGATCACAGAGATTACCAGACATGCAGGCCCCTCACCTAATCACCCAGGGCTTTACCTGTGTGATTGAAGCCAGGTGGAATTTAAGTAGCATCTCAGAGGCCACTTGAAACCAGGCAGCTCAGTCTGAGAGTTAAACTATCAGAGATCAGGTAGGGAAAGAATCTGATGCCATCCTAAAAATGCAAAGGGTGCCTTGACTTCTGACCTTTCTACTTCCCAAAGAGATGAACAGTCCAGGACAGAGGGCAATGGAAGGCAACAAATCCTCACCCTCTGCTACCAGCAGAAGAGAAGGGACAAAAGGCAGAACCCTGCAGGGTCAGGGCTCCCTGCCTTCACCTCTGACAGCCCTGGGGGTGGCAGGAGCAAGGCCAGCTGTCATCATTTCAGAGGGCACACGAGGAGAGGAACAAATCCAAATATTCTGTGAGACCAACAAGATCTCTGTTTCTATGAATTTTTCCATCTCTTTCTGAGTTATTTGCTCCTAGCAGAGCCCACACCCTCCAGTACTGTCCCCACAGCCCTGTAGTGGGGACATTTCTTCCCCTGTAAGGGCTCAGAGACACAAATCTGCATGTGAGGAAGGGGAGGACACCCCAGTTTTGCTACAGACAGCCTCCAACCTGTGCTAACAGTGAGCAGTGCATTGGCTGCAACAAGGCAAAATCCTCTTCCAGGCACCAGGACAGCTCTGGGAGCCCAAAAATCTCTCCTGGCCTGGGAGAGGGTGCTGGGATCCCATCTCATAACGGGATCACATCAATGCCAGACAGTGTCATCATGTTCAGACAAGAAGGTGCAGAGGGCATTGGCTGGTTACACACAAGCCTGTAGTGCTGAAAAATTCCCTTCACGTGGGTTGGGTTTTTTTATTTTCAAGGAGAAATGATGACCAGCAAATAAAGAGAACTCTGCAGTGAGGAGATGCCAGTCCCCAAGGGAAAGCAAGACATCCTCACTGGAGAGATTCCACTGCACAGCAGCCCTAATTAAACTGTCAGCAGAGATGCCCTTTCCCTGCCCAGTTCTCCTGGAACACGATCAGTGATCTCTGGAGGGAGATAGGAAGGGCCACAAATCCTGCTGACATGTTCTGGCACAGCTCTGTGGCATTCAGCAGAGCCACAACAGCAAACACAGGCTGACCCCAGAGTGCTACACACCAGCCAGAGGAACCTCCAACATCCATAAATAATGGCCTGGCTGTGTGCCCCTGCCCCAGCACCTCACTGATGGCCACTGACAATTCCCTACCAGATCTTCCTACAGCTCCTCTGCTCCAGAAGGACACACTGGTGCTGAGGCCAAAGCCACCAGCAGGAAAAGCCATCACAGCCCTGCAAACCAACACCCAAGAGCTGCTCAGGGTGAAAGTTTAGTTACACAGAGCCCAGACACGTTCCCCAGGACAGGGCAGAGATCAGGACAGACACCCTGGCCTGGGGCAGCTGCAGGGGCCAGGCAGAGCTGTTTTGGGTTGGAGAAAATATTTTCCCACCCATCTGCCCGTGGGATGCTCCTCCAGCTGCTGCCCGTGGGGGTCTGCAAACAGGGAGCACAATTCCCACTGCCCACCCCAGCCCTAACCTGGTGGCTGCTCTCCTGCTGCTCTCAGGGGCTCAGAAGATGATTCAGAGAACAATGTTATTTTCTTTTCTGCCCCTGGAAGTGCCCCTGCCTCTGCTGAGGGCCAGCAGAGATCAGCTCCCTATTGGGCCTGCTGCAGTTGAGGTACATAAATACCTATTTTTCTGTCCCAGAAACGAGGCTGCAGCACGTCCTGGGTGTGAACCCAGTGGCATCTAATTGGGTTTGAAGGGCTGAATGGGGACAGAGCTCACCATCTCCAGGTCATGATCCACCTCAACCTCCCCAGCAGCTCAGCAGCAATTCCTGCAGGAGTTTTTGGGCTTGTGTCACTCTGCTTTTGGCACTGGCTGTCCCTTTCTTTTTCACTCCAGCCCAACTCTGCAGTGAGCAGCCCCTGAGGACCATTCCCAGCCTCGGTGATGAGAAGGATGAGTTCAGAGCATGCCCTGAGCAGCTCTACTTCCTTTTCTCTGCTTCCTTCCTGCATGGAATTACTCATTTCCTTGGCAGGAAAAATCATTACAGAAGGTGCTTTTCTGAGTTCAGCTGAGGTTATTATCTGCTCACTGACAGGGGTTACGAGGCACCCCTGGAGCTTCCTCCCCCAGTGGGTTGTCCTCCTGTACCACAGCTTGGAATAGGAGGAATAAAGACTGGTTGTTTGACACACCTTTTTATGCCTTTTTTTTAAAAAACAACTTTGCTACAAGCATCAAAGCCCAGGGAAGGCACAGACAGCCTCTTCACAGAACAAAAGGCAAGCAGCTGTGAGAGGAATCTTCCTGTCCTGGAGATCAATCCCAACCCTGACTGCCTCCACAGCAGAGCTGGCTCTGATTCCCCTGATGGCAAGGCAGGGCAGATCCCAAAATTCTCTGCTGGTTCTCCTGCCTATCACTTAAATCCAAAGCTGCTTTTCTGCAGGGAAGGTGGAGAGCAGCTCCAAGGTCTAAATCAGAAAAGAATCAGGCACCGAGGCAGGGAATTGATCCCACAGCACAAGGAGCATGTGGGGCTCTGCACAAGATGACATTTGGTCCTACACATAAGTTTGGTTCCATTCAAGAAGCTTTTCCTTGCTCTCACCACCTCAGAAGCAGTTTCCAGTTAAATGTTTCCCCAGCTGGACATGGCTGCAGGGTTTAGGGGAAGGAGTGACACAGCAGCTGCCTCCTGTGTCAGGCAGAGAATCTGGAGGGGAATGTGGGGCCCACAGGGATAAAGCTGCCTCTGTCTTCTGCAACAACAGCATAAAATCATCTTATAGGCTGATATTTGCACATCCCCATCATGTGCAAACCTGAATACATCTCGCAGCTTCCCCCACAGCTGGGGAGGACACGCTTCCATGCCTGTCTGGCAGGGAATTGCACTGGAAGAGAGCAGGAATCCAGCCACGGAATCCCAAAACCTCAAGTTTCTGGGTCTCCACTCCAGGCCTGAGCAGTGCCACCCCTTCCCCTGTGGCTGTGTGTCCCCTCCTCCAGGCTGGCACTGCAGAATCACCACCCTGAGCCCAGTTCACCCTCTGGATATGGGAGGGAGCAGGCAAAGGGTGGATGTGGAAATCCCAAACCTCTCACAGGGGCAGCTCAAACTCAGCCAAACAACTAAAATAACAAACCCAGCCCCTGACAAACCTTCTCAAAGGACCTTCCAGAGCTTTTGCCAGTGGTGCCATTGGAAACATCAATTTGGCCTTGATTTTAAACATTTAGTAGCATTTGGCAAGTGGATGAATGGCTGGGACCCTGAATGTAGAAATTCTCCAGAAATGGAAAGCACTGCACAGTGCTTCCCAGGAAGCCAGAGCAGCATCCTTCTGATGCAAGGAAATAATAATAATAATAATAATAATAATAATAATAATAATAATAGTACCACCAGGAAAAGAAAACCAAACTAAAAAACCTCATGACAGTTATTTTTTAAGCATATTTTAAAGCACATTTAAAGACATTTTTAGAGCATTTTTTGTAGGCACAGGACTTGAAATGAGCCAAAACCAAGGAAGTGGAACTGAGCAGAGCAACACTTACTGTGCAGGCAGCCAGCATCCCCTGCGAGCTGGGACCATCCTGGGCAGCACCTGTACGTGGTCTGGGACCTCACCTGGTACACCTGCCTGTAGCCTGTGTAATACACAACCCTGAAACACAAAAACCCAGCCAAAGTCAGCTCCTGCAGGACAGGGAAACCAGGAAGGACAGAATTTGTAGCCATGGGTGCAAATAAAATGAGAAATTGAGTTTGCAAATGTGCTGCTATTATTTTCCACACAGCCTGGCAGTGATCACTGATGCTAAGAAAATACTCCTAATTTACTCTAATTAGGAACACAAGAGACAACACCCAGGTCTTTATAACTCCCCAGATTATTTTTTTCTCTTTTTCTAGATTATTTACAACTCTGAGCTCCTCCCTTACACTACTTGATCACAAAGGAAATGTAACTTTTAAGAACAGATATTTCTGCTTTAGTGAGCAGGAGCAGGTGGCTCTAAGGGGCTGGATGAGCTAAAAAATCAACATAATCCTGATGGCAACACCAAACTACACCAAGAGTTGTGTTGGACACAGCAAGGCTCCACAGCTTGGCAGGGAACACTGAGGGTCCCTTTAACCACTCCCAGTAGTTCCCTCCAGGGTGAGAGCTGGGGGAGCAAAGCAGGGACTGATCTGAAGCGTAAATAAATAAAAGCGACACATTTTTTTCCCCGGAAATTTGGTGTTGTGTGTTTGTGAGAATTGAAACACAGATAATACTTCTGAAGCCGAGTTTTAAAAAGCTCCATTGGCAGAACATGAAACTGCTCCACCAAAAGCAAATCAGGCAAACAACAACAAATATTTGGCACAGCAGATGTGTTGTGCATGTCCACTGAAAATGTTTATCCTAACTCAGTCGACTTGTTTGATTTTGTCTGAATGTCCCTACAAAGAAAAACCTCAAATAACAGTGAACCGTTAATCCCTGGGAAGGAAACCTTCGGTGATTCCTGCGTGCCAACCAGCACATGGAAGCACAGCTGAGATAAATAAAAGAAGATACCTTTTTTTTAGGGTTTTTTTTTTGGTTTTGTATGAGCTGTTAACAAATTATGAAGGAAATTGTTGTGTTCCAGAAGCAGCTGAGAAAGCAATTCACAGGCTCCAGCCCACCGGGATCCTCCTGGTACCAGGAGCTCTCTCCAGCCCAGCCCAGCCCAGCAGGAAGGAGAAGGGGAGATGGTGGATGCAGGGTGGTGTGAACATGACAGAGAGGCTCAGGGATGGGGAGGAAAAGCTGGAAATAGCGATGTAGGACAATCTCAGGGCTCCTTGTGCCCCAGCAGGGCCCTGAGCAGCCCCAGTCCCATCCTCCTGGGCAGCTCTGTCAGACACTCCAGATCCTTCAGCTGCTCCAGGCAGCTCCCAAGGACAGGCAAATATTGTGACAGCCTCAGTGCCTTTGGGTATCTGGATGCTGCAGATGAAAAAGAGCCACACAGGAGATACTTTATCTTCAGTGTTTCTCTTTTCTTTTGTGTTTTAAGGAGTCCCTGGCATAGAAAATGGGGAATGAGCCAGAACTAATGGAACTCAGGGAATCCTGCTGTGTCCTACTGCTGGAAAATCCCCTTCCAGCCCCTCTGGGATAGCACTGTGATTCCTTCAAGCCTGGTTATGGAGGGCTGAGCAAAGCTACCTGCTGTCATTACTGGCTGAGAGGCTGCACAAACCCATCCCTTCACCAGGAACACGGAGCAGCGCAGCCTGAGGATGCTCCAGCTGAGCAGATGCTGCTTCTTCCAATCACCTCCAGGAACTCAAAGGCACTAAGGCCAATCTCAGACCAGATCCTGGAGCTGTGAATACACTTCCTGAGCCCCACACTGCCAGAGCCAGGTCCAACTGGAGCAGCTCCAGGTCCCTGTGAGCGCTGACACTGCACGCTCCACTGCCTCGGCTGCCGGGCACAAGGGAACTTGGCAGGACAGCTCCCAGCTCTTGGAAAAGCCTCCTGCAATGGGAACTCCCAGAAGGTTAGAGAGAGGGGATCTGGGACAAAACCTTGCCCAAGGAATGTTCTGCTGATAGTCCTCTCCCTGTCTGGATTTCACAACTCCTGGGGTGAAATCCCTCAGTGGCTTCCCCTCCGTGCTTCCATCAGGAACAGTTTTAGCACTGGGTTGTTCTGATTTTTGTAACAAGAAGAACAGAAAGTTATTTCATTTCAGTCTCTTGATTTGTGATGTCAAACCCATCCTTTAAGGAGCTGAAGGGACTGCTGGGGCTGAAGAGCTCCCAGCCTTTGAAGTGGAAGCAGACCGAGCACCCATCCTTTCAAAGCCTTCCCTGAAAACACAGCCAAGAGTCAGACTCTGTTTGCTCCTTTGTTACCAGGACACGGATCTCATCACCAGGGTAATTACCAGCAATTACAGGTTAGGAGGAATTCCTAAAGTCAAGACTTAAAAGCTGTCTTGAGTCCAAGATGTTTCTTTGAAACGACAACTATCATTTTTATTCTGCAAAGGCTTGTAACTCCCTAATGAGGCCGGAAAAGCAGGTGGAGGATGGAAACAGCTTGGGCATGTTGTAGTTTGGCTACTGGGTAGGTAAGGAAAGTTCATTTTTTGTGCTGTAACACATGTTCAGAGCCCTCCTTCCCCAAAGCCACTGCCCAGGCTCCCATCTCTGGCCAGCTGGGAACTCAAGGGATGCTGTGATCAGGTGAACAAGAACTCAGGGTATGTTCCAACTCTGTGCTCACCTGTGCAAGCCCTGCTCAAGCTGTTCTGATGTGGGGGTGAGCATGGTCCAGCTCATAGAGTGAAAGGAAGGTGGTGACCCTGCAGCAAATCCTGCTGACCACCACCCCAGCAATCCCTGCCCTCACAGGTGGTCCTGCACCACCCTATCCCCTGCACCACCCCATCCCCTGCCCCACAGCCACATTTACTGATTTTTTAGCCAATAACCCTCACCTGGCCCCAGCTCCAGCTCTGCCAGACAAGAGGCACTGAGGGGCTTCGAGGAGGAAACACCCAAAGATACAGGAATAGTGCATGTGATGAGAATAAGTCATTCCATTAATGGCTGGATCATGGGAAACAGATGTCATACATTGTCTGAAGATGGGAAACAGCCCACCATGAGGACAAAGCTTCTTCACATAGAAAACAATGGACCGACCTTCTCTTTGGGAATTCCTTCCCAGCTTAAAAACTCTGAGCATCACAGAAATGCCAGGTTGAACCAGAAGCCCCTCCAGCAAAATGCCCAAAGCTCTTGTGGTCTCCTGTTTTTAACCAAGAAAAGATATCCTGTGATGTAGCTCTACTCCTTACTGAAAGTTTGTGGTGTCAGGGCCACATCTCTGCTCATGAGACTGTTCATAACAACCTGTAAAAGAACTGCTCTGACCCCTAATCATGAAATCATGGAATCATAGAACCACAGAGCCACAGAATCACAGAACAGTTTGTGTTGGAAGGGGCCTTAAAGATCATCTAGTTTCAACCTCCTGCCACAGGCAGGGACCCCTCCCACTAGCCAGGTAAATGCCAGGCACCAAGAGTTTCCTCCAAGGTGTTTCCTCTTCTTTTCCTTGAGACCTGTGGGACATCCAGGTGAGCCCCATCCACACTGTCTCACCACTGAGACTCCTTGGAGGGCACCAAGGCATTCCCCTGACTATACAGAACACAGCCAGGGGAGCAGGATGGGTGCACAGCTGGCTGTCCCCACCCCTCCACAGCTGTGCAGCCGCTGCTGGTGAACACCAAACTCACTCCCCTGCTGCTGCTGAAGAGTGAGAGTCATTTTTCTTCCTACAAGGAGCAGCCCAAGGTGGAGGGAAGAGCACCTACCTGCGCTCGTAGCCCGTGCACCACCGGCCCCCGCAGTCCTGTTTCCACACCTTGACAGCGCGGGTCAGCGCCTGCACACACGGCTGCCGCAGCCCCACGACCCCCAGCTCCTGCTCTGCACACACATTGGGCCTGGGACACAGAAATACAGGCATGTCAGGGATGCAGAAGGACCAGAGGGATGCAGGGGGACCAGAGGGATGCAGGGGACCTAGAGGGACCCAGAGGGATCCAGGGGGATACAGGGAGTCCCAGCTGAGAGGGGTGCAGAGGTCCCACTGCCTGAATTTCCTGCTGACAGAGGAGGAAGGGCTTGGGCAACCCCCCCTGCATCCACCTCCTCTCAATGAGTTCAGTCACTGCAGGGAAAAGAAACGGTGCCAGGCCGAGCAGCCACAGGGGTGGTTTCTTGCTCATTCAGAGCTAAGGGCTGCAAGGCTAATTCCAATAAATCAAAGAAATGTACTTTGTTTCTTCTCTAATCCCAACTCCTTCTCCAAGCACAAATCAGTGGGTTTAACTAAGGATGAAGAGGGAGACATTTGTCTCTGACTTCATGAGCCACTTGGTATTTGGAGCTGCTCCTGCTGCTTCCAAGGGGACCCAGAGTTTTCACAGACATACTTTCTATAAAAGAAGTGAAAGTAACTAATTTGGACGTGGTGAAGCTTAGAGGTCGCAGCTGGCATCCGACTGCTCCAGGCCACTCAATTCCAACCCCGGAGTGCTGGCACAGGGCTCTGCTCCAGGGCCTCATCCAAGAAGTCCTGAAAGTAACTGTCAGGGCAGGAGCACAAAAAAACCCTGACATGGGGAGAAAAAGCTGCTTCTTCCAAAACCTTTATCTGCTAAAGGACACCCTTTTTTTCTGAAGAATCAAACCCCTCAGGGAGGGCGGCTTGGAGTCTGCACCCCACACCACACCGGCTCCACGGACAAAGGGAATTACAGTGATCCCCTGGCTCTGAGAGACCATCTTCTGGCAGGAGGCCAAATTTGCAAGGAAGTCTTCCAGAGCAGCCAAATGATTAACACCAAACTGTAACTGTAAAATGTAATTAAAAAGAGCAGCCTACGTGCTGCTGGAGTAACAGGAGCAGGCGGGGAGGAACGTGGAGTAAGAAAGATTCGTGAAGTGAAATAAAAGCAGCAGGTCTTGGAAGAAAAGGCAAAGTATTCACACAGGAATTCTTTCTTGTTGTACACTGACAACAGTTACAGTTAAACCCAGGAGTTCCTTCCTACAAAAAAAGACTATCCAGGTTTTCAATTTTCTATTCCCCTTTCTGCACATCTCGTAGTAAATAAAGAAACCCCCAACAGCTTCCTCCCTACTACCCCTTCACTCTCTGCTCCTCGCTTCACCCTTGATTTGAAAACATTGCATTTGGCTCCTGCTTTTCCATTCCCTGCCCGACAAACCCCTCCAGAACTCTTTCCTCCTACTCACATGTGGGGCTGCAGTTTGCTCCCAGCTGCCAGCGGAGACATTCGCAGCGCCACGATGAGTGACAGTGCCACGGCAGGAAACTCCATCACAGCTGCTCCTCTCCCTCCAGGTGCTTCCAGAGGTTATCCTGGGAATCCCACAGCCTCCTCCACCGGTTCCTCCTCTTCCCCACAGGCTCCTGCTGCTCCCAGCTTGTCGGTGTCTCTCCTTGCAAAGGACAAAGCTATCAGAGTACAGGGGAGTCCTTGCAGGGGGCGAGAGGATTTATCATTCCTGGATGCTTCCTCCCTCTCAGGTTCCGCTCAGTGAGTTTCTTCACTCCATCACAGAGCAGGCTGCAGCTGGGTTTTTCTCCCAAACCAAACCTGGCTTCTCATGCTCGTTTGCTCGCAGTGAAATGCACTGAAGTGACTTTTCCTTCTGGGATTTGCTTCCTGACAAAGCTCGAGGAGCTGGGGGCTCACAAGACCTGTGTTGTGCCCAGCAGAGCAGGCCCATGTGGGCTGAGCTGCTGCGGAGCTGAGATCCCCTTCCCAAGGCACTTTGAAATCCAGCCCTTGGCAAGGGGAAGGAAAAAGGAGGAGTGCTCTTCTGGCAGGAGAATCTCACCTCCCAGGGGCTTTTCCTGAAGCAGGCAGGGTGATCCTTCACTCCATCCACAGAGGTGCAGGCATCCTCCTGCTGCAGCTCCTCATCTTCCTCTGCAGCCAGGAGCGAGGAACTCCTGCACGCCCACACAGCAGAGCAGCTTCCCTGCGGTTCAGGGGAGTAACAAAACTTCCCCCTGCCTTTCCCAGGTCCAGCTCCTTTCCCTCACATGCTCTCTTGCCTCTTTCCTCGCTGTCAGTCAGAAATCCCTCCCACGAGCTGTGCCCAGCCCCAGCAGAGGAGGGGGAGGCCCTGCTCGCAGGGATGGAGCAGCGGTGCTTCGGGGCTGTTTCTCCACAGGCAGCTCTTCTGCACTACCCAAGGCCAGCTGCGGGCAAACCACCCCAAATCCCTTCCCCAGAAGCTCGAAAAACATCCCACAGAGATTCCATCTTCCCCAAGCACTCCAACAGATAACAAAATTGATCACTTTCCAAAGACATTCTGCTGGCAGGGACACCACCAACTGCACACAGCAGCCAGCACAGTGGGATGGGGAGGAGGAGAGAAGAGCAGAGCAGAGCAGGGATGCTGCACTAAACATCTTAAGCTCCTGCCAGCAAACCCTCCCCAAGGGCCAGGAGGAGTCAGAGCAGCAGCCAGGCATCTCTGAGCTGCCCCAGGACACTCCAGAGCTCACTTGGCCTGGAGCAGGTGCTGATTTCTATCAGAGAAACAGGATAAGAGGGTTTGGAGGAAGGCTGGGATGGCTTCATGGATATATTTTGTGGCTGAAGGACAACCATTAATCAAGACTAAAATCCCCAAGGGCCATGCCCAAAAGCTGCTGGCTCTTGGGAAAAACTGAAGCAGCTGCTCCTTACACCAGAACTCTCCCAAGGTCACAGCAGTGCCATAAATCCTCAAGTAAGAGAAAAGAGCAGGTGAGAGGGGTTAACTCTTCCACTTGGCAGTAAAATACCAGCCAAGCCTAACGGATGGGAAGAAAACATCCTTCATTCTTCCTTGAGAAGAAAGGCAGCTACATAAAGGTGCTTTATAACAACAGAGAGAGCTCCAGGATACAATAAATCCAGGCCTCTCTTTTTCTATCTGGGATTAAAAAGTTAGGAGTTTCTTACAGTAGGAAACATGCTGCCCCCAGTTAGACTTCCAGGGATTCCTCCCAGGGGCAGAGCCGGGAGTTGGGCTCCCTCTCCAGGACACGGCTCGAGGCCAAGGATGGGGATTGATCGGTCCAGCCACAGCTCCCACACTGAGGTGACAATCCTGGCTGTCACACAGGTGGGACACAACTCACTGCAGGGTCCTGGCTGGCCTGGCATGGCCACTCTCCCAGCCACAGCCACCCTGGCCAGGCTGCCTGCAGGGAGAAAGGGAAGGTCCAATGGGAAAAGCTGCACTTTGAGAAGTGACCCAGCACAAAGTCAGCTCTGCAGTCCTTTTAAAGTCCCTTTAAAGCCAGCAGTGAGGTTTCCCACCTAAAGAGGCCCGTGTGAGCCAGGGCTGTGGAGAGCACAGCGGGGGATTCATGGGACACATGTGAAAGACAGATATCTGAAACCCTACCCTGTCTGTGAAGTCAATTTAGCATGTTTTCAATTTTATATTATTTCTCAGCACAGCCGCCCGCCGAGGATGTCATCCTCTGGCTCCGGGTAAAACAGCCCTGAAAGTGGTCCAAGATATGATACAGTTTCATAAATACTGATGATAATATCTGCAGTCATGCCAGAGACCACAGAAACTGAAACATTAACGTGCCATTCATTCCCCAGCATTATTTAATCTTCGCTATCAAGCGTGCTGGATGTGATATGGGCGCCAGGGCTCTCCATGCACAATCCTGTCCCTATCCCACACTGCTCTGGTGTCTTTCTGAGCTCTGTCCTGATGATATTGAAGGATCTTGCACATCTGACCCAGATCTGCTTCACGGCAGCTCTGCCTGGCCTCTGTAGACCTACAAATCTTGTTTCTTTGTGGGTATATGAGAGTCTTGCCCAGACCACCTGGGCAGAGCAGAGCAGAGCATCATTTTGGCTGAGCTCAGGGCCTCCCACTGTACATTGTGTGTGATGTGTGTGTGGGTTCTTGTCTCAGCCCTGAAAATGCACAGCAGAGCTAGGACAGGCCTCATACACCTCTGGGTGTGCAATTGTGGTGGCACCTGGGACCTCACACAGCCCCAGGTGTGTGACAGCAACAGCACCTGGTACCTGACACAGCTCTGGGCAGGGGACAGTGACAGCACCCACCGTCTGCTACAGCCCCAGGTTTGTGATGGTGACAGTGGCAGTCCCAGTGTGTGACAGTGATGGCATCTGGTACCCAACACAGCTCTGGGGAGGCAATGGTGACAGCACCCAGCACTTGGCATAGCCGGGTGTGTGATGGTGACAGCACCTGATACCTTGTACAGCCCGGGAGTGGGATGGTCACAGCACCTGATACCTTGTACAGCCCAGGTGTGTGATGGTCACAGCACCTGATACCTTGTACAGCCCGGGAGTGGGATGGTCACAGCACCTGATACCTTGTACAGCCCAGGTGTGTGATGGTCACAGCACCTGATACCTTGTACAACCCGGGAGTGGGATGGTCACAGCACCTGGCACAGCCCTGGGCAGGGTGATGGTATCTGGTATCTCATCAGCTTCTGAGCAAACGATTATCGGCAATTGAAGGAGAGAAGGGGAGACTGCCCATGATCAGAATCCGATTTTATTCAGGTTTTCCAAGAACTTATATACCATTTCAGTAAGGTTAATAATTTCTACTACAACAATTAGGTTAAAAGATCATACAAACAACTCATATATTTTTCAACATATCCATGTAGGGGGTTGATTGAATCTTCTTCTTCTAAGCAGGTTTCTAATCCCATCTTCTCATGAGCTCAAAGTTCTGTTCTTTCCAGGGCATCCTAGTCACCAGACTAGATATGTAATTAAGTCTGTCTTACTCTGGTGAATCCCCACAATCGATATTAACGGCACCCAGCACTCGGTACAGCCCGGTGGCGGCAGTGCCGCTGTGTAACGATGACAACACCCGATACCCGGGTCTAGCGGAGCCCGGCACCGGCCGAGCATCCCGGGCGGGGCTGCAGTGCCGCCTCCCGGCCGGCGCGGAGCGAGAGGCGGCTCCGGCCGCTCCGCCCGCCCCGCTCCGCCCCGGAAGGCTGGGAGCGCCCGCCCGGCGCCGCCGCGATGCTGCAGCTGCGGGACGCGGACGAGTCCGGCCCGGCCGGCGGCCCCGGCAGCCCCGGCAGCCCCGGGGCCGCCACGCTGGTGCCGGGGGGATCCGGGCCGCCTTTTGAAGCGGCCGTACCGCCGGCCCGGCAGACGCTGCGGCCGCTCAGTGTCCGCACCGCGGGCCGCGCCGGCCGCCTCCGCCAGTACTTCGTGTTCCGGGTGCGCGCCGGGAGGGGCGGGGGCGGGCGCGGCCCCGGCCCGCACGGCCTGACCTCTGCCTTCTCCCCCCGCAGCCCGGCACCATCGAGCAGGCCGTCAACGAGATCCGGGTGGTCGTGCTGCCCGCCGAGGACGGGGAGGTGCAGAGCGTGTGGCTGCTCACAGAGTGAGTTCCCTGGCGGGGTGGGACGGGACGGGCGCTCCGGGCGGGGGGAGAGGAGAGACAGCGCAGCCTCGGCCCCGCAGGGCTGGTCCAGAGCCGCACATCACACAGCGCTCTTCTCTATTAAACCTGAATATTGATGCGCGCACAAGGCCCGGAATGGCCCAGGCTTGGCTGCAGCCGTCATTATTTCATTATTTCTTTATAACCCAGCCCTCCAGATCCAGACCAACGCTCCCCAGTTAAGCCCTTACAAAATTCAGTCCCACAGAGAACCCACTCCTGCAGTAAACTGCGGGCATAGCTTTAACAAAGTGATCCAAAGCTCCGTGTGTGCAGCAGGGCACAGACCCAGCCCTGCACTGGCCCTGCCTGTGCAAAAAAAAAAAAAAAAAAAAAAAATAAAATAAAATAAAAAAAAAAAAAAAAAAAAAAAAAAATACACCATCACTAAGACTTCAGATCTGATCTCCTCAGCAACTCTCCTATCTGCCAAGCTCTTGAGTGTTTCTAGCCAGGAGTCAAAACCACTTAAAGCTCCGTCCTGTTCTCTCTCCAGAATCGATCACTGGAACAATGAGAAGGAGCGCCTTGTCCTCATCACAGACTGGTCCCTCCTGGTCTGCAAGTACAACTTCATCAGCCTGCAGTGCCAGCACGTCACCAGGATTGCCCTCAGCGCCGTGGACACCATCTCTGTGGGGGAGTTTGAGTTCCCACCCAAATCTCTGAACAAGTAAGCAGCCACAGTTACATGTAAGTCTTGCACAGTTATTGGGAACAGATTGAGCTGTCAGCCTGCCCACTGGAGGGGTCTGAGAATTCTTCTTTTGCTTGCTTAACTTTGCAAACAATTCCTGAAGCTTTATTTGAAGACCTCAGGGTAGCTGTGGTTTGCTGGGGTAGTGAGTGGTTACTGGCAGTAACAGCAAGTTGCTCGAGGACTTTCAAGATAAGATGAGTAGATTTGGGAGCAGAAACTTCTCACCATTACATAATGCAGGAAGTAGTGGTAACACCACCTTAGCATGAGTAGAAAGCTGTGAGTGGCAGGGCCCCTGTACACAGGGGCTGTCACAGGCTGTGAAGGATGACCAGGGTGTCCCAGGTGCTTCACCTTCTTGCTCTCAGCTCATAAGAATGGCCTTTTGCATGTTTCAGGGGATGAATTATTGCATTTCTTGCCTACAGTAAAATTTACTCATATTTCAAGATAGCTTCTAGTTTCAAGCAGGTCTTTTTCAGACAGAACATTTTTAGTTGACCTCGCTCAAAGACTGGGAAGTTTTACCCTGTTCATTCTGCACTGTCAGGAGGGAAGGTGTCGGGATCCGAATCCAGTGGGACAAGCAAAGCCGGGCCTCCTTCATCAACAGGTGGAACCCCTGGTCCACCAACATCCCCTATGTGACCTTCACTGAGCACCCCATGGCAGATGCTGACGAGAAGATCTCGTCCCTGTGCCGGGTAAGGAACGGCCTCTGCTGCTCCAGGCAGCTCACTGAGCTCATAGGGTGGACACAACTTGCATTACTTTTAAGTAATACATCAATTAATCAAATAAAATCAGTTACATGAGAGGTAGAATTTAGAGCTAGGAGCTCCCATCTCCCCAGTGTCCAAATTTTGACTTGCAGGGTGGCCCCACTGCCCACTCTTGCCAGCCACCTATAACTGGCTGAAACAGAGGAAGGCAAAATTTCTGAAGGTGCAGAGTCCTGTAAAACCCAAAAGCAAATGGATCTTGGGCCGTTTCTGCTCTTACTTACCTGACAGGCTGATGGACTTTTCATCTAGGACTGCCAGCTAATTAACAGATGGTTTAATTGCTCAGTGAAAACCTTCACCGAGGTGGTTCTCTGTTCTTTTTTTAATAGGTGCTTCCCTCTGAAGGTCTGCCTAAAATTAGAACACTATTAAGTGTCACACATCAGTGATCAGGGCAGAACCACAGTCAGAAATAAACACCTGGTCAGTGATAAATCTTTACCGTGTTTAAATCACACATCAGCAGCGTCCTGCATGAAATTAACTGAATCACTGAGGTTAAATATCAGACTGTGACTATCACAGCCCATAGAGCCCTGACAGCTATAGCTTTAATGCTAATCCTTCACCACTCCCTAGCAGCAGCTGCTTAACAGTTTGTAAAACAATGCAAAAGCAAGGTGATTTCTTCCAGCTGGAGAGCTTTCAAACGCACCTGATCCAGGCTGTGAAGAAAGCCCACAAGGAGGGCACAGCACCAGGAAGTGCCAACGGGGTGTTGGTGCTGGAGCGGCCCATCCTCATCGAGACCTACCTGGGGCTGATGTCCTTCATCAACAACGAGGCCAAGCTGGGCTACTCCATGACAAGAGGCAAAATTGGATTTTAAACCCCTTTGCGTGTCACCTGTTCAAGGGCAAGTGAGTTGCTGGTGGTGCCCTGGGGAGATGGTGCTGAGGGCAGAGCATGTGGTAAAGTTGTCAGGGGAAAGAGAGGAAAGGTTGTATGACAGTTCCCAGGTTGTTTGGGGAATGCACAGGTTGGATTTGAAGCAGACACAGGGTGGTGTCGGTCTTGTATTTTGTACCTGATTTACAGCCCTCACTGGTCCTTATGCAGGGTGAATGAGCCATGGTGTGTTCTGTGTCCCAGTGCCTGCTCTTCCCAGTCCATGAAGTGCCATTGGAATCTGCTGAAATCCCCAGTGCACAGCAGAACCTTTGTGCCACGGCCCTGTTGTATCTCTGTGTGTGGTGTCAAATCCTGTCGTGTGCTTGGGACTGCTTTGTGTTCTTTAAGAGGAATTGCTGTTCCAATCACCATGATCTCAGTGCTCTGATTAATGCCTGTTAGGAATTTTCAAAGCTGTCAGTCAGTCTTTAACAGTATTTGCTGGCTTTTGCTAAAGCTGCGCTGTTCCACCTGCTCAGCAGTGGTTTGTAAACTCAATATGCATTTTTGAGCTTCTTGTAAAAATTCCTCTAAGAACCTACTGGAACTTCTTTAGTTCTGTTTCTTTGCTGCAGCCACAGAATAGACTGTTGTCAGAGAACGTTGCCAAAAGCCTGACAAACATTTGCCTTCAAAGCTGTTCTTTGTAGAACTGAAATGGAATTCTATTTTGGTTAGATTGATACTCTTAACCATTTTTCTTAAATCTACTCTAGTTTGGGCCAGGACTTTTTAATGTAGTCTTTCAGCACTGTGTTTCAGCCTTGGTTCATACACTCCTGCACTGAACCGCTCATCCAGGGATGAAATTCAGAAGCAGCCCAAGAGATTACAGCTGTAATTGCTCAGGAGGTGACTCTAACAAGCTTTTTCCTTGTGCATGACCTTCTGTCCATGCCCTTTCATCAGAGCATTTATCTGCTGGATGAACACTGTGCTGCAGTGGTGGGGCTTTTGACCCTAATGTAGGCGAGTGTTGGTGAAACTCCTGTTGCAGTCTGTCCTGACTCCAGCTTTCCAAGCTTCTCCATGTATTTTCTAAGTTACCTGTTCAATTTTCATTAACCTGGCAGTAAAGTTAAATTTCAACTCTTACTTGGTGTTTGTTCTTCATTTTCTGGAGAATGAGGCTGTGAAATTAGGTAGCAGAAGAAAAAAAAATCCAGTAAATTCCTAAACAAGAGGCTCTCTCCTTGGAAGGATACAGGGGAAAAAAAGGAAGTGCTCCTTCCCTGCCAAACCATCCACTCCTATTTGGCACTAGAGTTGGGACAAAAACTCCCATTTCAGTTACCTGGAATTCAGCATCTTAAAGTGTCAATTGTGATCCCTCTGGTAAAGATTCCATGTAATAAATCCAGGGTGGCCCAGGCACAGTTACTGTCACCCAAAATTATTTGTGTGCAAGTAACAGTTTCCTTGTGCTGGGATAAATCACTACATCATCACATCACTGATCAGACTGAAACAGACTTTCAAGTGCAGAGGTGCAGGTTTATAGTTTGTAACTATCAAAATATTTATTGGAAATAGAAAATTTAAATAATAGCTATACATTATATACACACAGAGCTACAGTCTTAGAAAATAAGGGTTCAGAGTTGAAAAAGAGATGCTCAACTCCATCAGTACTCAGGTTCTCTTGCAATAGACACTCATTCCCTAAATTTCACTTGCTACATCACTTCATTCAAATGCAGTCACAATATTTCACACACTGAGCTTGGAGCTCCTTCAAATAAATAACTTATAAATACAAACACTTCAGACTGGGCAACAGGTTTTGACTCCTTTCCTCTTTCTTCCTCAGACTTGCGAGCGTTTTTAATGCATTTTAGTTCTTTTATTTTACCTCTTCTCTTTCCAAGTAACACACACAGAAGTGGTCCTTACTCAGGAGCAGCATGGAGTCCCCACTGGAATGCCAGGAGAGAGACATGATCTGGAAGTCACCTGCGGGAAGAGATGAGAGTGTGTCAGCAAGGAGCTGGCAGCCCATCCTCCTGCTGGAGGAAAAGGCAGCTGGAATCAGCCACACCAACCCCTGTCAGCCCCATGCTGTCCTTGAGACATTTCCTGTGTCTCACTATGAACTCAGGGTGAAAATACCCATTTTTAAGCATCTCCAAGAACACACCTGAACTATTTCCAGGATAACACTCAGATCAATTTATAAATGGAACAAAATTTAATAATGGAACAGTAACACTGAGGTTGTGGCAGCTGCTGCTCACCTTCCCCAGGCACCTGCACGACGATGCAGCCAGCTGGGGACCACAGGTACACTCTGCTGCTGCCTGTGCACACAGCCAGGCGGGGCTGGCAGGGGTCCCACTGGAAATACTGGATGGTGCACAGCTGCTCCAGCACCACTGACAGCTTCAGCTTCCTGATGTCCCAGATCCACACAGCGTTGGGAATGTTATCTGCAGAAGAAGCAGCAATACTGAGAGCTGGAGGATAAAAGGATCACGTTTGGTTTTTCTAGATGCATAGGAATAAATAAATTCGTACAACACAAACCCTTAGGTACACCCCACTTGAGTTTTGCCAGGCAGAGCCTTCAGGAAATATTCAGCCTTGAAAATATTGCAAAAAAACCCAAAAAGGTAAAAGTGATCTAGTCCATCTCCCAGTCCTTCCCTGGCTTTTATCATATTAGTCTGTCTGATGAGTTTTGCATCTGACCCAAAGCTTTGGCACCCAGGCACAAAACAGCTCCTCAAGGCCAAAGGGAAAAACGGAACATTAATTCCATGACTTTCACTATTCAGGAAGTCAGAATTCCTCCTGCTATAGGCTGTGCAGAGTTCTGCCTTTTAAGAGACCCAGGCTGTAAGTGGGAAGATGTGTTTCAATACAGTGAGCTCATACAAACTTGAAGAAACATAAACCCCCACTATTTTCATTAACTACAGAGCCAAGGCTGAGTTCATGCCCTGATCAGCAGTTCTGGCAGCTCACAACAGTTAACACAACTAGAAGACAGGCTGGGATTCCTCTGTAGTCACATATCTCACAACAGAGCTGATTTTACAGGGCCATGACTCTTTTTATAGTGCAAAGGATCATTTCTGCTAAGGAAACCCCCCACATGCCCCACATGGTTTCCCCTCTAAGGCAGGACAGTCAGAACCTACCATTTTTGGTTGCCAGGAAACAGTTATCTGCACTGAAGGCCAACATCCCAACTCCCACTTTGGGATTTGCCCTGTCAGCAACTGGTTTGATGTACTGTAAAGAAACTGGCACCTGGGAAATGTCATCTGGAACAGGAAATAAAAGTATTTCACTAAGTGAGCCTGGATGGACAACGCATTTACATCCAACTGTTAAAACCCCTCATCTCTGAAGTGATAGGACCATATTTTACTCTTCTCCAAGAAGTTCCAATCAAAATTTCAATTGCTTTAAGATATCATGTCTTCACACAGCCACCCTAGTACTGTTCCTGCCCTCCTACAGGAAAGGAAAGGCCGGAAATTCAGGCAAGACTGAGATTAAATCAGGAAAATGAGGAGAGATTAATTTTTCTACTACCTTTTAACTAATACTTCAAACACTGTTAACCAAAGGTGATTTACAGTGCCATAAAGACTGAGATTGATTTTTACTGCCCTAGAGAACATCCAGAGGATCCAATCCACCATCCAAGGGGCAGAGTTCACCTACAATGTTTATTTAAAGACTTCCCAAGGCAAACTCAAGTGTCTGGTTTGAGTAAACTTTGGCTTACATTTACTCTGTGTGCTGAAGAGAGAACTAGCCAATGCTCTTGTTGGAGGGAAAGAAAGTCTCTCTCTGTCAACAGTTGGGGATTTCTCCACTTCTTTATACACAATCTACAAAGAAACAAGTGAGAGCTCTACAGAAGGGCCTTGGAGAGTTTGAACATGGGCTATTACCAAATACCCACATCCCACTGGCTCATTTGCACATTTAGTACATCTCAGCATCCCCTGGTTCATCAACAGAGGAAAGGGCTTCAGCAGGCAGATCTGGAATCCAGTATTCCCAGTGAATCATGGGCCATTTGGAACCACAATCAGAAAAAACACTGCAAAAAATAGGTCTGAGGGACTGCACCTCGTTCATTATTTCTGACAGCAAGTTAAATCATCCCCATTACAGTGGGAACATGAATCTTATTTTTGCAACCAAAAATCTTTAATCTGATTCTATCACCAACAAAGTGCAGCGCTGCAGAAGGAAAATAGCAAAAATATTTTAGTGTGCCTGCAACGTATTCCCAAACACAAGCACCAGGATAAAACACAGCAACTGCAATTCCTGTCTGTGTAGTGGAGATTAACAGAGCTATTTCCATTTGTTTTCCATGACATATTTTACACCTAACTGGAAGTTAAGGCATTTTTCAGCCGTGAGAAGCTTTGCTGAGGTGCTTTAATGGCTCGTGCCTTGCTTGTGGTTAAGAGGCAGAGTCATGTGGATATTGCAGACTTACAATCCACACACAAACTCTTCCAGGAGGTCTGTTCAGTCCCTCTGCAATGCAAACAACACCACACACTGTTCTTGTTACCTCCAGGGATGAGATCAGCTTGGGATTTTGGGAACAGCAGCTCTGCACCTGCTGCCAACAGCCCAGAATCTGTCAGACCTTGCAGGTACAGATATAAAGGATAAAAATCAATGCTGACAGATGTTCCAGGCAATGCCCATCAGGTGAGCTGGATGAGCCTGTCCACACAGGATGGAAAATCTGAACACAATCCAGTTCCAGCACTGTTTAAAACTTAGGAACTGTATAAAGCTGAGACAAATCTCTCCTGTTCAGTTTTCCAGTCTGCCATCGGCTGCACACCCAAATCTATAATGCAGCCACCAAAACACACTGGCATGTGAAAGGAACATCTGAGAATCTATTACTGCTCAAGAGAGATGATCATAGACACATATTCCATCAAAATTGAAAGGATTCCCACTTTTGTTACATTCCCAGGTTGCCATGCAATTTCCCAAGCCCTAGTGGGGAAAAAAGCAAACTCTCCAGAATGAAATTAATTCATCAGCATCTTTCAGGTACAAACAGCAGCACCCAAGCTCTGCTAAGGACTCCATGGCTTTGGGATGCCCACTTACAGTCTTTTTGTTGGAAATGGTTGCTGGATGGTCAAGCTCAGTGATCTTCTTCCACGTCACATGGTTCAGGATACGCACCTGGCTCAGGAAACGCGGCAAGGGGAGACTGTTAGGGCAAAGTCCTCCAAATGGCTTCAATAAAAGAGGCAGGAAACATTTCTCACCTTTTCATCAAAGCTGCCAATGGCCAGGAACTGGCTGCTGGGACTCCAGGCGATTGATTTGACACCCAGGGGCCACTCGTAGGCGCGGTAGGAGGAGAGCAGCCGCCCATCGAGGGAGTACAGCAGGACCTTGTACTGAGACACAGACACAGCTAAAATCCAGCAATGCTGCTAAAAACCACAGGCAGGCAAATCATCCCTGCCAAACTGCCTGTTTTACATGCAGCAAGTTAAATGCAAAGGTACAAATGGTCTCTTATCTGAGTTAAGAGGCTTCGTTGCTCTCTTTTTGGATGAGTACTTTCATTAACTGTAAAAATCACTGTGAATTGCAATGTCAGTAAAGCTGTAGAAGACTTACATTCTTCCATTATTCTTTCATTATTTCAATAGCAGATTTTGCAATATTTACAATATTTTTGCTAGATAAATTAGAAATAATTTGCTGCCATTGAAGGTTTACAGAACAGCAACATCCACTTGCAAGGACACCTATCCCCAATACAAGTGTAATATTTAACAGAAGTTGGACTCACAGCCTTTTATGTTCAAAAGAACTATTTTAAACACTAATTATTTTAGTCACTGCTTTATACATGATGGCCAAAGACCAGCTTCAACTCTTCAAGAAAATAATCTGCTTTTCCTCCTACCTCTAGGCACGTGTCCCATGCTGCCAGCACACAGCCATTGGGAGCCCACTCAATCCCAAACAGATCCTGGGTTTCTGTGTCAAAATGCTGCCCACAAAAGAGAAACCACAAAACCATTTGAAATAAGTCAACAAATCCTGTTTCATCTAAGCTGACAGAATGTTCAGTTTCAACTTTTCAAGGGCTACCACAAACACAAAAGAGCTTTTTGTATGCCAAAGCAGCAACAAAAATATTTCCTCCTGTAATACATGCCGCATTCAGTGGATCTTTGATCCCCTCTACAGAAAAGCTAAAAGTTTCTATACCTTCAAATGAACAGCATTTCATGAGAAAATTGAATTAGTTACACTCAATCAGTCAAAAATCCAGGAAGCCTAATTCCTTGTCTTAAAGCCCAGTACAGGATCACATAATCCCAGAACAGTCTGAGCTGGAAAGGACCTTACAGCTCATCTCATCCTATGGGCAGGGACACCTTCCACCATCCCAGGTTGCTCCAAGCTCCATCCAACCTGGCCATGGACATTTCCAGGGATGGGGCAGCCACAGCTTCCACTACAAGGTTCATTAGAGAAGAGCTCAAGAACATGACAAACATTTAGTGGTACTTTCCAAATTTTCTCTCACCTTCTGGTGAGGCTCAGAATTCCCAAATTAGAGGTGACACAACATAGAGACAAGTTCTTCATGAGGTCTAATTGCTCAGATCCAGCCCATGGCCAATGCCACCCTCCATGGACTGATCCAACAGTTTACATCACATATCCCAAGCACCAAGCACTTGCTACTCCCACTGTTTCTAATGGAGCAGAGTGCAATATGTGCAGGTAACCACAGCAGAGGGGGAGGAGAGGCAGAGCTTACCCTGAGGAGCTGCCAGTTGTTGCAGACGAAGATGCTGATGAAATCCTTGCAGTCGCGTCGCTCCGCCACGGCCATGTAGCGCCCGTCCTTGGTGAAAGCCACCCCTGCCACAGGACAGATTCATTAAAACTGGCTCAAACAGAAATCACACAACAAGGCAGAAGAGCTGATGAGGCTTCAGCGAGGAACTGTTACTCCCAGTTCAAAGCAGAAATAAAAGAGGAGACAGAATCTCTTCACAGAAGGTCACATTAATCAAGGCAAAGCACGGTGTTACTGATTCACTGTGTCAGCAGTTTTTAGGCTCGGAATGTACAATTTCTCAGGATGCAGAGCTCCAGTGTGCTTCAAAACACATCTAACCACTGACAGTTGTTACATAAACCCAACAGATTCCAAATAACCACTTCATTTAGCCTGGCTAAATGGATCAGTTAT
Organism: Zosterops lateralis; assembly: GCF_965231275.1. Taxonomy (NCBI): domain Eukaryota; kingdom Metazoa; phylum Chordata; class Aves; order Passeriformes; family Zosteropidae; genus Zosterops; species Zosterops lateralis. The sequence continues at coordinate 4,519,159 of NC_139782.1, read as the reverse complement.
GCAACCATCAGGTCTCCACCAACTCCCAGGCATTGCTCCCCATCCTCTTGGATTTTACATGGAATACATAATTGTCTTTGTCATCTCTGGGATACAAGCCTTGGGCAGGAAACTGCTCACTACAGCCACGTGGTATGACAGCCCTGACACAAGTTTCCCTTTCCAGCCTTTCCATATGCAGGAGATGACAAAAGTCGCTTTGGATTAATGTTTTTTATCACAAGCACATCCAGCATAATTTAATGTCTAAAAGGATCCCTCAGAGGCAAACACAACACATATGCACATGTGAAGAGCAGGCACATGGGTCTGCTGGAATCCTTCACTCAGACACCACAACCTGGCTGCAGGTGCTGCTCAGAAGGGATGGGACCAGACCCTGTTCCCAAACATGGAAATTAAATTCCCAAAATTAAAGTAATTTTCCCTTTCTGCCACATTACAGGACCATTCCCAGGTAGGTGTGTGACACTTACCTTGCTGGCACGCTTTGGGGTACTTGATGTAAGACACAGACTTGGTGCACAAGGACCACACTGTGATTCGCAGCTGCCACAGAGACAGGGAGAAGTTTTGGTTATTTTTGTAGATTTTTTTTTTTTTTTAATAATTAATAGGAAAACATCAACCTAATTCAGCAACACAAAGTGGATCAATGAACCTTCTGTGATTAATGAATTCCGCAGCTATTTTGAATAACACAATGTCCTGGGAAGCAACCATGAGGAATTCTTTCCCAATTTCTGGCTGTTAGCAGGGAATTTACCCCAAGCTTACATGAGTACTCTAGATAGGGATACAAAATTCACACCACTGATATGAAGAAAACCTCTTCACAAACACTGAAGTTCCTGTCATTAGCACAAATGTCTTCCCAATCTATTGCCCAGAGTTACTTTGCAATTGGAAAAACAGATTCATCACAGAATCTGTAGAGAATGGAGCGTTTCCTCCCTTAATGAATGGATGACAAGTTTCAGCCCCTTCAGAACATTGTATCCCTTGGGAAAAGGCTACTAAGAGTGAACACTGAGCTGTATTTTATAACATTTAGAATTCCACAGCTTTGATGGTCGATTTGTGTTTTGCTCTTCCCTCCTCAGGCACACACAAGGAGGCACCCTTACAGAATGACTGAAAAATTCAGACACCCAAAACCTGCTATGCAAAGCAAGGCTTTACACCGGTGTTTGGGGGATTTCTGGAGAACTGTGCCTCCACAAGCACCAAGAGCTGCAGAGAGGGCAGGCAGCTGCAGACCCAGCCTCCCCACAGCTCCCCAAGGTCACAGCTGCACTCCAAGCTCTGTCTTGCCATCTGCACATTACCCAATTAAAAACAAATACTCCCTCTCCCGTAGCAACGGTGGCCCCATGGGCATTCACCAGGATGGCACGTGAACCTTTGCATTTGGAGATGGAGCAAGGAATGTCCCCAGGGTCAGGTTTTTAACTTGTGTTTTCGTGCATTTTACTGCACCAAGGAAGAGCTACAGGTAGGACTTTCTGCAGTGAAGCACCTCCATCACAAAGGTGCCTTTCCCTGAACTACTGAACACCAAAATTCATTTTGATCCCGTATGTAAAACACCAGCTTTGTCCCCATTTCCTCCTCCTCCCACATAGCCCAGCAGCATCCCAGCAGCCTTGAGAGGAAGGTTCTCCTACACCTTTTTGGAGGTTTGTCCTTGACACACTTTTTTCTTCCCTGAAGTACCTGGCACTGTTCAATGGTGACAAAGGATCCTGAGGGAGCAGCCTCTGGATCTGCTTCACTGGTAGCACTGCAGGCTCTGTGTTGCAACAGAAGTTGGAGGATTTTCCCTTGTTGACATGATCAGTTTTGGTGGGAAGCACAATTCAAGGGATTTACAGGGCTCAAACAAAGCTTCAGAATCCAAATAAACACTGGCTCTGCATCAGAGACCCATGGAACCCCAAACAGTTCCTTCTGTCTTACACATCAGACAAACTTCTGAGATTTGAAGAAATAACAAAGAAATCTTTTCCCATGGAATCATAGAATGATTTGGGCTGGAAGGGACCTTAAAGCTCACCTTGTCCCACTCCCTGCCATGGACACAAACACCTGTCAGTAGACCAAGTTGCTCCAAGCCCTGTCCAACCTCACAGGGAAGGATTTCTTCTCAAGTATCTCACCTAACCCTGCCCTCTATCAGTGTTAAGCCATTCTCCCTTGTCCTATCACTCCAGGCCCTTGGAAATCATCTCTCTCCATCTTTCCTGTAAGTTCCCTTCAGGCACTGGAAGGCCAATGAGGTCACCCCAAAGCTTCTTCTCTCCAGGCTGGACAATCCCAACTTTCCCAGCCTTTCCTCACAGCAGAGCTGCTCCACCCCTCTGATCATCCTGGGGCCTGCTCTGGACTCTCTCCACTAGTTCCAGGTTCTTCCTATTCTGGGACCCCGGGGCTGGAGGCAGCTCTGCAGGTGGGGTCTCACCTGGGCAGGGCAGAGAGGGAGAACAAGTTCTGCCCCTCTAAGTTCAGCAGCTCCTGGAGGAATCCACCAGATGAACATTAATCAACTTTTATCCCTGGGGCCGCTCACTTCCGGCCACCCAAACCCAGCGTTGTCAGTCTGCTCCTCAAGCAAGATTTACTTTAAAAATACCAACACAATGCCTCCACACATTCTTCTGCAGCAACTGCAGCACTGAAATGCTGCTGGGGACTATTAATTGCAGGCCTAAATGCACTGGCTGCCTTGCCTCCCCTAAGCAAAACACACAGCACACATTCTCCAGCCACTTAATACAAGCTTAGCAGCTGCAGGCTTCAAATGCTGAGAGCTGGATCATCATTTTTCCTGACAAAGGCATCTGAGTGCTGCTACTCAGCCTCATGAACAGCTCCCCTGGCCTGCTGGGCATCAAACACACTTCCATCCTGGACTACACTGGCTGCTCCAAGTCTCAGGAGGCAACACCTTGCTGCTCATGTTGAGCTCAAGAGCACACAAATCTCTGGAGATGGGAGTTCCCACTGTCACTTCTGCCCTGCATGAGGCTCAGCCAAAGAAAAGGCAAGGCCACCTCTGTTTCAAAATATTTCTGCATCCATCTCTGCTCCATCACAGAATCATTTAGGATGGAAAAGCCCTCAAAGACCACGGAGTCCAACTATTTCCCCAGCACTGCCAAGGCCACCATTAGACCATGTCCCCAAGTGCCACATCTAAATGTCTTAAATTGCTCATGGGAGGTTGACTCCACCCCTACCTTGAGGGACCTGTCCCTCTGCTTGACAACCCTTTACATGAAGAGATTTTTCCTAATATCCAATTTAAACCTCCATTTGCTGTAAAAACAGCAGCTTCTCCAAAAGGGTCAAGCTTTGTGACCCCTCAAGGAGGACAAGAATGGTTTTCCTGTCCTTCACTGCTGAGCATGTGCTCCTGGCACTGGATGTTTCAGTGCCACCACACCCTGATACTCCTGAGGGGGCACTGCCCTGCCCTGTGTGCCCCAAAACATGTACAAGAAATTGCCCCTGTGCCTCTGCAGCACTTGGGAGAGCCCACAGAGCACAGCCAGCACACACACAAAAATGCACCTGCAAAGACCCAGATTACAACTAAACCAGATGCTTTTAAGTGTCTGATAAGCAAAGCCATCATCTTCACTCCATCTATCAGCCACAACATGCCTTTAACATCGAATAAGATCATAGAATCACAGCATGATTTGGGTTGGAAGGGGCCTTAAAGATCTTCTTGTTTTAAATCTTCTATTCACAGATTTATTGAGGTTGCAAAGGACCACCAGGATCGAGTCCAGTCCAACCTGTGCCTGATCCCCACATTGTCACCCAGCCCAGAGCACAGAGTGCCACCTCCAGGGATGGGGACTCCACCACTTCCCTGGGCAATGCCTTCCAATGCCTGACCACCTTTTCCATGAAGAAATTCCTCCTGATGTCCAGCCTGACCCACCCCGGGCAGAGCTTGAGGCTGTGTCCTCTCATCCTGTCATTCTCACTCTGTTCAACTCCACTCTCGCCCCCAGGAGGGCTGCAGGCTCAGAGGGAAGCACACAGATACATTCTATAACTCCATTGTAACTTCTCACCCAACTCACACAACTTGATGGTTTGGCCTAGTGCTAGGAGCATTAAAAACCAAATCATTTTGATTCCTGAAAGTAGGATCCTTTTCTGTTGTTCCATTTGTGCCCACTCAGACATTCCTACAGAGAAACTCACATTGTGTGCTTAATGTATGGATTTCACACCCCCTTCCCTTAACACTGTGTTTACAACTGAATTGTGACAGAAAGGGAAAACCTTCATATTCCCACCTGGAACATTCCACAATCTCATTTAAATTGCCAACATAAATGAGATGAAGAAGATTAGAAGGATTATGTCACAGCTTGCAGACAGGATCAGGAGCAACAGCAACACTAAACACAACAGAGGGTGAGAAAAAAACCCAAACGCTTCAAAAATTACAGGAAATTTCCATTGCTGCTCGTTGCCTTTCTCAGGGAATTCATGGAGAAGGAACAATTGTTTTTATAAAAGGAGAACAGCCCATGGTCAGTTAAGCCTGCAGCAAGCCCTTCTCCACTGCTCCTTTTGGGGGTTACTTTCACTTCAGCATAGATGACTCGATTGAGTGGAGCTGTCAAACTCAAATCCTCACAATAATGGTGTCTGAGAAGTTTTCAGCTGTTGTTTTGCAGTGGAAAAACAAACCAAAAGCAGAAGCATTTTTAAAATAGCCTAAAAACAGCTGAGAAATAAAAAGTATTTAGATGGTAACGTGATAAACAGTCTCCAGCACTGGGCCCAGGACCACAGCCCGATGTTGACAGCTCCAGGCAGGTGTAGGACTGGTGATTTTCAGCAGACAAAAACACACTTTTAAACAACCTACAGCTCAAATGACTGTCAACTTTTGTCCCAGACTTGACTGGGTCACTCGGCCCCCTTACATAGCAGTGTCTGTCAGCACCGGATTTCAGAAGATTATTCGGAGTACATTCCTCGCCAGGAAGCATTTTTCAGCCACGCACAGTTACTAAGGATTAGCTGGGATACACACAGAAACACACACTTCTCCCTGCTGCTGGAGTTCCAGAGAAGCTCCTTAATGCTTAAGGACCTGACATGGAATGAGACAAAGTACAAAGTATGTAGTTTATAAGCACAGCTCTTCAGAGAAACACTCCAGAACATCTTCGCACTATTTATCCCAAAACACGAGGGTCATGAGGAAGCAGAGAATCACAGAATCCCAGGATGGCTTGGGTTGGAATGGACCTTAAAGCTCATCTTATCCCATCCCCTGCCATGGGCAGGGACACCTTCCACTGTCCCAGGTTGCTCCAAGCCCTGTCCAAACTGGCTTTGAGCACTTTCAGAAATACGAAGAGGATCCATTTGCTTTCCTTCAGACCTTTCACCTGCAGCTGTTGGTTAAGCCCTACCTGTGCCTGTAAATCCTGGTGGAACAACAGCATTGGAAGGAGTCACATCGTGTTCAACACCTTCCACAAGTCACTGATAATGTGGAACTGCCTCCCAGAGTACAGTAGGAACATTGACCCTGACCACAAAGAAAGCCTACAAATTAGGTGATGAAGTGTCAGAGGATGGTGCTAGACTCCTTTCTTAGGCATCAGTGACAGGGCATAAACTAAAACACAAGTTCCACCTCAACATGAGGTAGAATTTCTTTCCATGGAGGGTGGCAGAGCACTGGAACATCATCCCAGGGAGGGCATGGAATCTCCCTCTCTGGAGACATTCCAAACCCACCTGGATGCTTTCCTGTGTCACCTGCTCCAGCTGACCCTGCCTTGGCAGGGAGGTTGGACTGGATGAGCTCCAGAGGGGATTTCCAACCCCAACAATTCTGGGATTCTGTAATAATTTTTCTGAGGCACTGGTAAATACAGATGGCTAGAAAGAAATTAGCCCAATCACAACCTTTAAAAAACTCAGGGAATAAGTTCCTTGTGAGCTCTCAGTGGAGTTCACACATTAACCTGAGGAACAACAAGAATGAGTGGTTACTTGGTGCTGTTTGGAAGTGACCAAAGCCCAGCTGAGCTGACAGGAAACCCCCAAACCCTCCAGGCAATCACTGGATTTGATAACACACTGATATTAAATATCCTGAGCACTGCCCACGTCCATCCCCCCAGACTGTGGATTTAGCAGGGAGGGAGTAAACACAGCTCCAACCACGGCCTGGCCCTGGCAGCTGTCTGACAACAGCTAATTTAGCAACCTGTTTACAGCTGGAAAGGAAACTTATCCCAACACAGATGCCAACTTGGCAAAGGCTTAATGAAATCCTCTAAGGTCAAACCAAGTTCTGTTGGGAGGCAATAAATCCTCGCTGGTCCACCCCCACACACACGTGCCACGAGATCCTCTCTGGGAGCCTCACACAGCCCCAGCCTGCAGTTCTGCCTCCTCTGCTGCTGCCTGACCAGCAGGGATGGCTGCACTGCCTCCAGGCTGGAATTCTGAGCTCGTTTTTAATTTTTATTGATGCTTTTAGGGCAATTCACACCTGGGAAAACCAAGGTCTAAACTTATCACTCCTATCTAGAGGGATAGGGGAGTGGGTCTGTACACACACACAGAAGAATCCACAGCCAAATCCCACTAACACTGGGATCTGTCCAAAAAAAGGGGGAATCTTGCACTGCAGCATGTGAATTCCGTGTTAACCAGTGTTATGGCACAAGATCCTGTCACCTAAAACCTTTCCAGAGGTTTGGAAAGAGTAAACACAAGTGTCTCACATGCCCTTCTTGGCTGTTTTCTGACCCTTCATTGTTGTACTGAATAACAGGAATCATCAGCTCTAATCAAAAAGGTGGAAGAGTCAGAATCCACAAGGCTTCCAACAAACCGACCATCCACAAACCAATTTGGATTCTACATTAGTAGCATTCCCCAATATGGGTCTTAATAAGCATTAAATGTGTTATAATTTTAATTTTACAAGCAGTTCCACCAGTGGTTTTGCTCCTGTGTGTCAAATCAAACAACTGGGAAAATATTTCCAGGATCTGAATCTCATCTCATAGGTCAATAACCATAAGCCTAGAAGCTTTAATTTAAAATCACTCTGAAAAAATTATGGTTTGGGGTTTTTTTAAACTAGAAATCCTGAGGTTTTCTCACTGTGCAAGCATCATACTGGATTTCTAAGACTGCTTAGACAAATGCCATCAAAATCAAAAACACCAGGATACATTCTAAAACACACAATTTCACCTCCAAATTTAAGCACCCACTTTCTACCTTACCACCAGAAGCAAGAGGACAAAACATTAGTGGAACAACAAACACCTAACCTGGAATTACACTGAATTACACACAGGACTACAGAGCTGCTCTCCACCACCGCTGCAGCTTTAAGGGGCTTTGGGTTATTTTAGGAGGCAAAGGGCAGACAGCAACATCTGACACCGAGGGGAGCAAGCCCTGCCTCCAGCACTCACATGGAACTCGGTGGTGTTGAGGATGTGACGCCCGTCCGGACTCCAGCATGAGGCCACCAATCCCGCGGAGCCCTCGTCGATCTTACAGTGCCAGTCCGGCTGCTCCAGGGACCAGACCTGGGACAGGGAGCAACCAGACAGGGCAGGAAGAATCAGCATCAGCTCAGCCAAATCTCTGCTCAGGAGGATTCCCTGCAGCTGGCAAAAGGCTCCTGCATCCCATCTCGGGGAGCTCAGCAACACCCAAGCACCCCACAGCCATGAAGGACTGGCGCTGGATCCCGCTGCAAAAGTGAGTCCCACACCCCTGGGGGATCATGGAAATGGCAAATTATGTGGGGCTGTTTTTTTTCTTTTTTTTATGACAAATATTCTGAATATCCAACATTTAAATAGGTTTAGTCCATTTAAGAAACTTGCATGTCATTTATTTCCTACTAGAGTAAGAAACCGGTAAGATAATCTCCTATTCTGATCTGTTTTGCTAGATATTTTTGTAGCAAAAATAGCTATATTTTTATCTCATTCTTTTTCAAACTAAGATGCTTGTCGTGGCTTTCAAAATCCTGGCATGCTGGTTTATCCTCAAACTGTGTTATCAATAACATCAGCAAAGCCTCAGACTAGTGCTAGTTAAGCTCTCACTCACATCACACCCAAATCCCAGCAGGAAACACACCCTGTCCTGCTTTCACCCTCACCTGGACAACGCCCCGCTTGTACATAGCACAGAGGATGAACAGGGAGTCTGAGGACCACTCGATGTACTGGATCTGATCCAGGCAGGTGTAGAGCTGGAGGATCTGCAGGGAGCTCGCGTCCCGAACCACCAAACGGTGCTGCATGCACGAGGCCTGGGGGGACAGGGACAGGGCTGAGCTGGGGCTGGATCCTGGATGGAGCACTGGGGGTGTCCCTGCCAGGCTTGCTGTGAGCCTAGGTTTAGTTCAGAGAGGGTCAATGTTGTGTTTTACAAAAAAAATAAATCCTCCCTGTGGGTGGTGAGCCATTGATACAGGTTGCCAAGAGAAGCTGTGCCTGCCCCATCCCTGGAAGTGTCCAAGGTCAGGCTGGATGGGGCTTGGAGCAGCCTGGGATAGTGGAAGGTGTCCCTGCCCATGGCAGGGGCTTTGAATTAGATGAGCTTTAAAGCTCCTTGCACTCCAAACCAGCCTAGGATTCTGTAATTCTGTTCTATATGCACTGAGCTCCACTGCATACTACAGTGAGAACTAACCCAGGGAGAAAAGGGGTTAAATTTAACTACTAATTAATAATTAAATAGTAATTAACCATTAATTAATAGTAATTAAATGATTACTATTATTTATAGTAATAAATAGAATCCTCGTTGATCCCATCACTGCTGAGTAAGTAACTCCAGTTTTTTAAAAGATGCTTTCTGTCTTATTGTATGATCTTATTTCATAGAATCCCAGAATAGTTTGGGGTGGGAGGAGCCTTAAAGTGCATCCCGTCCCCTCTGCCTTGGGCAGGGACACTTTCCACTGCCCCAGGCTGCTCCAAACCCTGTCCAACCTGGCCTTGGAACTTCCAGGGATCCAGGGGCAGCCACAGCTTCTCTGGGCACCCTGTGCCAGGGCCTCAGGACCCTCACAGAGAAGAATTCCTTCCCAATACCCCATCTAACCCTACTCTTTGGCAGTTTGAAGCTGTTCTCCCTTGTCCTGTCTCTCCAAACCGTTGTAAAACACTCCCTTCCATCTTTCCTGTGGGCTCCCTTCAGGTACTACTTAATTTTAAGTACTCACTCATCTGACTGATTAAGGTTAATTTAACCTAACTCAGGTCTCCGGTATCGACCCTTACTGCCTCAAAGCCTCTCGGCAGCAGCCTCTGAGCTCAGGCCCTCAGGCTCCGGGGCTCCATCGCCGCCCGCTCCGTGTCCGCCCTCAGCCCAGCCCAGCCCAGCCCAGCCCGGCCCGGGGGGCCCCGCGCCGCGGCCGCTCGGGGGCCCTGCCAACCGCCCCGTCCCAGGCCGCGCGGCCTCGCTGACCGCGGCCGACACTCACCAGGCATTTTCCGTCGGGGGAAAAGCGGCCCAGGAGCCCCGAGAGCTTAAAGAGCTCCGAGAAGTTCATGGCGGGCGCGGAGCCGCCGGGATTCGAACCCGCCGCGCTCCGCCCGCCCCCGCTCCTCTCCGCCGGGGCCCGTCGGAAGGGGCGGGGCCGCGCGGGAGAGGCCGCCCCGGGGCACGCCGGGAGTTGTGGTCCCCGCGCCGGCCCGGCAGGGGGCGCCCGTTGGCGGGAAGCGCGCGGGAAGGCGCCGCGTGAGCCGCATTGGTATGCAAATGAGCCGCTAATGAGCCAGGTAATGACGCGGTTAATGAGCTGAGGGGCTTGTTCTCCCTCCTCTCCATACCCTCAGGGAACCCTCTGTTTTCTGGCGCCTTTCCACGGGCAGCGTCCCGCGCCCGGACAGCCCTAGCTAATTAATCATCCCTTCTGGCTAATTAATCAGCCCTTCTAATCACTACTGCCGGCTAATTACCGACAGCAACGTGAGCACTGGTGGGATGTCCCGCCAGGTTTCCCGGACAGGACAGAGGAACTAACAATTGCAATAGAGATACCCCAGCAAAAAGGATGCGAACTGATTGGAATGAATCAATCAATCAATAAATAAATACAGGCACACCAGGGGAGGGGCAGATCCCGCATTACCCCTCTCAAGGGACATATTCCTTTGGGAAAAAGGTGCAGCCGGCTATCAGGGAGCAGAAGAGCCGAGGGGGAAGGAGGAGGGTGACAGGGATGTCTGTGTTCCCAAAACACACAGTCAGAGTCTCCAAAACTCTCTGGTCCCGCGGGCTGAGGCTCCTCTGCATCCCTTCCCCACTGAACCGGGATGTACAGCTGCCTCCCTTTGTCCCCACCCTCTGTACCCCCGGAATTTTTGGGTGTTTCCCGTCCCTGTGACAGCAGGGCCAGGGTGGACCCCTCTCCCTCTTTGGGTGCCACCATCGCCATCACTTAAAGACAAACCGCACAATCAGAGGTTTAATTGAGCTCCAAAAACTGTTTCTAGCTCCACCGATGTGGATTTTTTTTAAGGGGAGGGGGGGGGGAAATAAATGCGTCGTTTTTCTGCCCCCGCAGCAGAGGGAAGGATGTGCCAGCTGCTCTGCCATCACCATCTGTGTGATGTGGGGGTGTCTGTGGGTCCCCAGTGGGGACAGGGGACCTCAACACAAGCGCTGATTGCCCAGGGATGAGCAATGCCTGGGTGAGCGAGGGCAGGGGGTTTGTGAGGAGGGTGTCAGTGTGACAGGGTGCCTGTGAGTCCATCATTAGTCCTGCGGGGTGATGGTTTTTGATCAGAAATGTTCAGTCTTCCCCCGCTGCCCCTCTCCCTGTGCCAATCGCTATTCCCTGGGGGAATCCCGGAGCCTTTCCCGATCCCCCCAGGCTGCCCTGACTGCCCCAGAGAGATGATCTGGTCACTTGGCTAAAAACAAACACAAAACCTGCTCACTCTACCAATCTGTTGTGGGGAATAACCTCCTTGATCTACGCTAAATATCCTTTGCTGGATGCCCCATCCCTGGAAGTGTCCAAGGCCAGGTTGGAACAACTTGGGACAACGAAAAGTGTGGAAAAGGGGTAGAAGGAGACAATCTTTAATCTCCCGTCTGTAATAAGCCATTCCCTGATGCTGGCACTGATGGGTGGCCGCCACTGTCGCAGCCCCCACACCAGTTTGCCCCGGCGTCACTCTGGCGCTGGTGGCCGGCTTTAATTCCCTGGCACGCTTGGCTGAGCACTCCCCACCCCCTTTGCAACTGCCTCTTATTCCAGGAAGGAGCGCAGGAGCTTTTGCCTCACTTTTCACAGAGCTCTCAGCAGCTCCAATGTCATTGCCTTGGCGACCGGGACGCTACTCCAGTGTAGGGCAGTAAATAACGTAGATCCTCAATCCCAGGCCGCTCCTGTCTGCGGGACACCTCCGGGGGAACTCAAAACGCAGGTAGGAGGGAAAAAAAAACCAACCCAAATCTACAAAAATCTACTTGCTCTGGGTGTGTGTGAGTTTCTCAGCACGACCCTCTCTAGATAAGGCGGCTGGAGGATGATTTGTGGCCACTTTGCTTTGTGACACGGTATTGAAGTGTTTTGGAAAGTTTGTTCCCAAGTGCCTTAACTTTTGGAGGAGCCGTGGATGGGGGAAGGATCCCGGTGGGATGCAGGGCTGGCTGGCTGCCCCGGGCCCCTCTGCAGGGCTGAGCCTGGGCTAACAACGAGGGAGGGGGAGCAGCAGCCTCAGCCTCCTGCCCCATCACCAGCTGCAGCCAGACAGGATTTCTGTCCAAGCTGCCTCCTCCTCCTCGGAAAAAATAATATTGATAAGCTGTTGGACTCCACAGAGAGGTCCTGAGGTTCAAATTGTGCCGCAGGAAGGTTCACTCACTCTCCATTGCTTTTACAAAGCTCATTTTGCAGGTGTGGATTTAATAGTCTGGGGCAAATGAATGATGGCACAGGGTAGCCTTGGCTCTGTGGGACTGGCAGCGTTTTTGCAGATATTAAGTTGTTTGCTGTGGGCTGGATGAGCCTGATGGGTCTCGTTGTGCAGAGGAAAGAAGGTCCAGGGCCAGTTTTGAAGTCATGTGAGAGGTGGAAATGTCTCTCAGAAGTCCTGCTCTCCCAGATAGTCCTTAGGAATCAATCATAGCCCTGTTACATCGGGTTTGTGCATTTATCTCCTTTTCAGGTGGCTGCAAAACGCTGTTCTGTTTGGTTCAGGGCTGTTGGAGTGGCGGGATAGCAGCGAATCACCAAGTGATAACAGACACTGAGCACTTCTGGTGCTCAACCTGAGCCCTGAAGTTGACAGTGAGATCAAAGATGCTCCTTCCAGGGAGTGCAGAAACTCAGTGGGCGTGGGCTGAGAGTCCACAGTGCCCTTTACCATCCTCATTGGGATGAAAAAAGCTGAGTTTATAATAATTCTAATAATTTATTCAGGCTCTGTGGTCACAGCATGCGAGTGAAGCCCGGTTGGATGGAGGGAGGTTCATCTGCTCTGCTTCTCCAGGGAGTTGTTCTCCCACCTGGGGGTGGCTGCAGGGACCTCGGTCCGTGTTTTTCCTTCTACCTCTGTCTCTGGGGCTGGGGTTTTCCACAGCACCGTGGGAAACTGAGTGCGTGGAGCTTTTCCATCCTAATCTTCGGGATTTATTTCAGTGGCTGTTCACGGGGCAGCCCCATGGGCAGAAGGAACCGGACCCGGGGTGACCCCGCCCGGTCCCGCATCCCGGGGGTGGCGGCCCCGCCGAGGCTGAGCCGGGTACCGGGGGGCAGAGGTGGGAGATCGCCTGTTCTCAGGCTTTCTGCCCCGCTGCCGGGCTCTTTCCCCGTGTGCAGCCTCCCTGCAATGCCCTGATCAGCAACAGAGGGAAGCAGCAATCCAGGGAACGCTGGAGCCGGCTCGGAGCGCAGCTCTCCCAGTGAACGCCGGCAAATCCCACCGGCAGTGCTGGGTCCCTGCACCAACCCGCTGGTTTGCACAATTTGGTCTTTTTTCCCCGTGGAAACCAGTGCAGGTCCCTCCCGAGTTGTGCCAGCTGTGCCAAGCATCCCTCACTGCCTCCCTGCTGCATCAAGGCAGAAGGGATGGAGAATTCCTTGCTGCACCCTTTCCCTGGGCAGGGAGATCTCCTCTTTAACAAGTAGTTTGGGATCTCTGGAGGTGATAGTCCCCCTGGTGGAGTCTGGCTGGAGAACTCTTGCTGGAAGAAGTCAGGATGAACCCCCAGGTCTTCCCTCTGGTGTGGGGAGCTGGTGACAGCCGAGAGCTGACACAGTCAGGGCAGAGGCAGAATAGGCTCTAAACTGGGGGCTGGAAGGGGCAGGGAGCTGAGCTGGGCTGTGGCTGGTCCCGAACTCAGCCCCAGGTGCCATTTGCTCGGCCTTGGGTACAGGAATTGCATCCAAGCCACCAGGAATGTTTTTGGAGCAATGCAGAATTGGGCTCTGAGGCTCTTCCCAGTTTACCTTTAATTTTGATATTGCACAAAGCTCCCACAGGGTGACTTTTCCTTCTGCAGGACCTCACCATCACAGTGCTTTCCCACCTTCCCAAATGTGAATGCCTCCAGCATTCCCTGAACTGGGGCTCTAAATGGCACCTCCTTTTAGATGGAATTAGATCAGCACTTGAAAAATTTAGGGGAACCCTTTCTGCAGGTTAATTGGTTGGTAAATTCATTACCAACCCAGGTGCTTGATGCCAGGCTGTCATTCTTGCTGCAGAGGTGCTTTCCCAGGATAAACAGGGATCAGAGCAGCAGGGATGTGCCTTAACAGCACCAACCACCCCAGCTCCCCTTTGTACCCCTCAGTTCAGAGCTCAAACATGACAAAACGCTGGCCTGGCTTTGCACACCCAGCTCGTGCTTTGAAAGAGTGAAAGGGAACTTCCAAAACGCCCTTAAAATAGTCAGATTTCTTTCATTTTGAAAACGAGAGCAGCCACGTGGTTAGAGCTGGTGTCACCCGTGATGACCACACAGCCGGGGCGGTGCAGAGGTACTTTCTCCTCTGGAGGAAAAGGCCTGGCTACTTCCTGAAGCTGCTCTGGGCTGGGAAAAGCAGCATGGAAGAGGGGTAAGGCCGCCAGCAGTCCTCTTCTGTCACCTGCATCTTTTCTAGGCTTTTCTTCCTGTCAGAGCTGCCCGTAGGTCCTTTCATTTCTCTGTGTGTCACACGTGGGATGAGGAAGGATGGGAGGACATCAGACTGTGCCTGTTAGCTGTCCCTGACATGGGAGCCATGGGGAATGAGCCCTCCTGTCCCCTCCTGTGCTCTCCTGTGCTGTGGGAATCCCTCCAGGCAGCGTGGCTGCAGATGCTGTGTTTTGTAGAAAGCAGCTCACAGGATCTGCTGGCAGGGAAATCTTCCCTGCTTTCATTTTAACTCCCTCCCCGGTCCCCAGCTGAGTCAGAGGGGCCTGGGCAGCCCCAACTCAGAGACCAGCTGCCCCCAACCCAGCAGCTGACGCCCAAAAAAGCAGGAAGTGTCAGGTTTTCACTATGAGATGTCGCAGCTGAGATGGGATGCTGACACCAGCGTGGGTAAAAGGGGCAGCCAGATGTGCCTGGGGGTGTATCCGTGTCAGCCAGGCCAGGGAAGAGGTCCTGCTGCTGGCAGGGAGAGGGTGAGGGAGGAGGAAGATGGTTGCCCATAGGGGGAAGGCAGCACGAGGCTCAAGATGGCTCCGTGAAACCTCCTGCTCCGGATGCTGGGTCTGAGAGGCTCTGGGCACACAGGGAGAGCTGGGCTGGGCTTCTTCCCATGCCTGAGAGAGGCCAAGAATCCTTGTGAGGTGAGGGGTGAGGGGAACGGACTGGACTGAGCATGGATTTGGTTATGGATGTGGAGCAGCATCCAGGAGGCTCAGGCTGAAAAATTGGTTAATTCCTCTGAGCTTGGGGCATCCCTGCCTGCTGTCCTGGCCTGCACTGCTGGGGTTGTGGGCATTGTCCCCCACCGTGGGCCATGGGGGTGTCCAGTCCTGTGGTCCCTCAGGATGGGCTCTGGGGGACTCTGGTCCTGTGTGTCCCCACGATGGCTCCGGGGGCTTTGGTCCTCTGTGTCCTTGTGATGGCACTGGGGGTCTCTGGTCCTCAGTGGAACCCACAATGGTTCTGGGGGCTCTGGTCCTGTGTGCCCCCCACAAGGGGTCCCTGACTTGTATGTCCCCTACCATTGGCTCTGGGGCTCTCTGGTCCCTGCTGTGCTGCTGGAAGTGACTTGGGATTGAGGGATTCCTGCCCTTGGACAGCTGCTTTGCTGGAGTGAGATGGCACAGCAAGGCACAGCACAGCACATCACACTGGCAATGCTAACCCTGCTGTTTCCCTTTGCCCCCAGAGTGATTTATCCTCTGTCAGACTCCCCCACTGTGAAGATGTCCCAGTCATCCCCAGCTGATGAAGGCACCACGTTCGAGCACCTCTGGAGCACGCTGTAAGTGGGGTGGGATCCTTCCCCAAGGGGGGTGTTTGGGGACAACAGTGGCTCTTTGCCAAAGATAAATTTCCTTTTGCATCCTCTGCTTTCCACAGACACCTTTGCCACCTGGCAAATTTTGCTCCATGGTTTCAGACTCTCTGCTCAGTGCATTCCATTTGCCAAACAACATGGCACTGTCTGTCTCATGGGTGGCTCCATCCTGGCTGCAGTGATCCAAGGCAGCCTGGGGACAGTGTCAGGGCCAGAGCAGAGCTCCCTTCAAGCTGGGACCCTTAATTCCAGAATTAAACATCTTCCAGCCCCACCAAGATGTTTGCAAGTGTTCTGGCCTTTGGGCCTCATGCTCTGATCAAGGAAGAAGGACTTTACTTCATTTAATCTCCTTCCTTCCTTGGTCCTCTCATGTAAAGACATCCCAAGGTGACAGATACACTGAAGTAGCTGAGCGGATGCAAAATTCCCTACATCGCTGCTTGCTTTACCTGCCAGGTAAAGCCTGCTCTGCCACGTGGAAATAAAAGCAGAGGATGGAGGAAGAAGTTGGGAAAGGGACAAGGTTTGGGGGAACTGTGAGTTGCTGGGGAGATGGTGGTGGCAGCACAGGCTGGGTTGGGGAGCTGAGGAGATGACTGTGCCCTCACCTTCTCCTCAGGGAGCCAGACAGCACCTACTTCGACCTCCCTCCAGCCAACCCCACCGGCAGCAACGAGGTCTCCAACAGCACAGAGGTCACAATGGATGTGTTCCAGATGAGAGGCATCCCCGACTCGGTGATGGTGAGTGTGCTCAGACAGCAGGGATGGGGACCTGGAGCAGGCACAGACTTGATTTCCCTGCAGGGGTAGGCTGGGGGCTCTAGGGGAGGCACTGGGGGTTCATAAACCAAACCTTGCTGGTGGAGGGTCTGGTCACCTGTAACCAGTGGCACAAGGGTCAGTAAAACCGTGGCTATTTATTGTTAGAAACGTCAGTGCAGGCAGCAGTGGGGACTCAGAGCTCTAGGGGAGTATCAGGACAGCAGCAGAGTGTCATTTGCTCTGGGACAAACAGTGTGGAGTAAAAGGTATTTGGGAGCTGCTGGAGGCTGAGCTGCTGGAGGGGCACACTGTGCTCACAGCTCTGCTCCCACCACTTCCTGTGAGAAGCCTTTGCTTCTATCTGAGACAAAGTCTTGGAACAGCATCGTGGGCGTGCGAAGCATCCCGGCAGTTTGTGCGCGTTCGGTGGCGCCAGGAGCATCCCTGAGGCTGCAGCTGCTGCATCTCCCTGCGGAGAGCCGCTGCTTCCCTCCAGAAAGCCGCCGTTTCCCTCACCGACAGCTTGCCTCCCCTCCCCCAGCCCTTTTTCCCTCGCTTTCCGCTCGCTTTCCCTCCCTTCCCCGGCCTTTCACAGCGGGCAGGAGCCAGGCAGAGCGCTGCTAATTGCGGCTGTGCCCCTCGCTGAGCGAGCCCTCGCCTTTCCCCTCGCTCCCACTGTAACCAGGGCCGGCACCACAAGGAATGCTCTGGTAACGGGATGCCAGCGGCCTGAGGGAAAGGCAAGAGAGGGGAGAGGCTGTGGAGGGACCACTTGGTCCGTGCAGATTCCCGCTGTTCTTGGCATGCGTTAGTTCCAGAGTTGTGCTGATGCTTGGTGGGCAGCGAGCAGGTCACCCCAATGCTCTGTCAGGCATTTATTCCTAACTATTCCTGTCTATCCCTCTAGATATCCATCCATCCATCCATGCATCCGTCCATGCATCCATCTGTCCATCCATCCATCCATCCATCCATCCACGCATCCATCCATGCATCCATGCATCCCTCCATGCATCCCTCCATCCATCCACCCATCCACCCATCCATCCATCCATCCATCCATCCATCCATCCATCCACCCATCCATCCATCCACCCATCCATCCATCCATCCACCCATCCATCCATCCATCCATCCATCCATCCATCCATCCATCCATCCTCACCCATGTCTATCCATCCATATGGAGATCACTCCATATCTCCCACACACGGAGCTCTCACAGAGTCCCTGCCCTGCCTGGTCAGTGTGAGGGTGGGCACCTCAGTGTGCTGCTGACAGGTGCCAGCCCAGCAGGTCTCCAGCCCCGTGGAAGAAGCCTTTGGGAGCGGGATGTGGGCAGGTTTGGTGGTGGAGCTGGACCCCAGCTCTCCCTGCAGTGGCAATGGTTGGTATCGCCCAGTCCATCACTGGGCAAGCTGGGGCCTGCCCTGTGCTTTAATGAATAGTCATGAGGGACAGAAGGGGTGGGCCCCGTTTTGTTGTTGGATGCAGCGAGTTGACAGAACTAAGGGAGATGAAAAAAGCAAAAAAGCCAACAGACAGCGGTGGCACACGGGTGGCCAGCGCAGCATCCCTGGCGCTGCCTGCCCGGCCCCGGCCCCGCTCTCCTTCCTCCCGGCCACCGCCCCGACCCCATGACTCCCGTGGCAGGAGCTTTCCCCGCGCTCCGTGAACCCCGAGACAACTAAAATGCTCTACATCAGCGACCCGATGCAGCATTACACCACGGTAGGTGCTGCTTGCTAGGGATGGGGTTTGCTTTGATGTTCTTCTTAGAATTATCCTTTGTTTCTGGGGCAGCTGCTCTGGCTCTGCCTGGGTGTTGCTGCCCAGGATGCTCCAGGGGTTGTCCCTGTGCACAGCTGTCCCCGTCCTGCTGCTGCACAGAGGACCTGGGGTGGTCCAGGCTGCTCATGAGCCCTGTTGGTGCAGGATGCTGCAGCCTCAGCAGTCATTCACTGCTCCTCTTGACTTGCCCCATCTGGTGCTTGCAGAGCCCAAGGTGTGATTTAAAGCTCAGGTGCTGGGGTGCAGGGTCCCTTACCTGTGTGTGCACAGGTGTGGCAGACACAGCATCCATCCAAGGAACACCTGGAGATGCTGGACACCACCAGCAGCATTTTGCCATCCACTGGGGACCTCCTTAGCCAAGCCCACACTGCATTCCTGCCTCCCCAGGCAGGCTTCCTTTCCCTGGTGGAAATCCCTGGGAGGGCAGGGCAAGTGAAGCAATACCTGTGCTGCAGACAATGCGTTTCCAGCCCTGTCCTCAAGCACTGAGGTTGTTTCTTTAGGGAAAAGGGGTTTATATCTGTCCCTGGCATTCGGAACAGTCCAGCACAGGCACGGAGGGGGTCAGAGATAGAAGGAAATCACTTCATTCCTGATTTTTATCTTAAGTGTGTTGGTACCAAGCCTGTGTGTTCCATTGTTGGGGCTGTTGCATGTGAGGTCGTTGTTGCAGTTGTGTGAATAATTATCCCTGTGTGTGTATGTACATATTTACACACAAACACTCCTGCCTTCAATTCATTTTTTAGGGGAATGTTTCCACAATTTCATCAATTTTGAACAGCAGGTGTGTCGTTTTGCCCACGCAACTGATTCTGGGTCTCTCTCCCAGCAGATTCCCAAAGTCTGGGCACTCGGGATGCTGCCTCTTGCTTTGTGCTAAGGCAGCCCAGCCTGGCTGGTAGAGGTGATACCCTGGGTGTCATACCTCACCATTCTTCCTGAGAGAAGGTTTTCTCCCATACAGAACTCGGGATGCTCTGTTTTCTGTGGTAGATCCCCATTCACTTGCCCATTTACAACCACAGGCTTCAGCCATGAATGGTTCTGTCTCTCAGCACGGGAGCAAAACAGCTCAGTCCTGATACCCCTGGATCATCTGGGCTTTGAGCAGCCCTATCCAGCAGCAATCCCTTTTCCCTTGCTGCTGTTCTCCTGGTTGATCCCTCAGCTTTGCCTGTGCCATCTCACCAGCTCTGCCCTGCCTGTGGTCCCCGCAGCAGCTGCATTTCCCAGTTGCATGGCCAGAGCTTTCCTAATGTGCCTTTTTTGCCAGAGTTTCTCATAAGTTTTTCTCCAGGTGAAACCTGGATTAAGCTTGGCTTGTCTTTGGCTGGGCTATTTATAGAGCGGCAAGGAGGAATAGAGGGATTTAGGCACATATTTTAAGGGAGAAAATGGCTGGATGCATAAAAGCAAGCCAGATCTTGTTCAGCATTCCTCCAGTTAGTCACAGGCTTCAACGACCTTGTGAGAGATGCAGGCAACAGGAGAACTTCCCTGGAGAAGGATGATTGCCTTTAAACCATTCCACATCGAAGAGGGTTGGGTGAGGTTGGGATCCCAAGTTAAAACACGTCTCCTGATTCCTGAGCCGTGAGCCTTGCAGCCCTTTGGAGAAGAAGGCTGAGCCTGCTGGCTGTGCCCATGGCTCCTTCCACAGCTCTTGGCTTCCAAAAACTGTCCCAGTGGGTGCTGAGGACAGGGACAGTCCCTGTCAGGCATGAGGGCAGTTGAGGGGGGCTGTGTGCCTGCTCCAATGCAGGGAGCCAGGATGACACACGGGCAATGCACCAGACACTGCGTGTGGTCACCAGCACTGCCACTGCCTCTGGGGCTGCAGGGTGACAGCAAGCCCCAAGCAACTCGGGAACTGCAGATTTCTGTGGGGGAAAAAAATCCATCCCAGTTGCTCTGAGAAACTGTTGTATTTGAGTCCGATGTTCTAATGAGATACTAAGGTCACTTTAGCCACATGGCTCTTGGGAATGTCACTGTACTTGGGCTGTGCCTGTGGGTAAAGGAGCTGACAGCTCTTATTGGAAGACTCTGACAGTAATTGGTCAGAAGAGGAATAAGGAAAAAATTGTAAAAAGTCATGATTTGGTCCAATGGGTCTGGAGTAAGAGCCAGGACCTGCCTGGGTGGGTCTGTTTGCCCTGTGACTTTCCTGCAGTGCTCTGCATCGCAGCCGCCTGCTTTGTAGGTTTGAGGTTTTCCCCAAATTAGAGCTGCATCAGGCACTGGGAGCAAACATCCCGCTGGGAAACCAGCTACAAACCACTGCTCGGGGCTGGCTGGCTCAGGGAAGCACGCCCAGGAGTGGTGTGTGGGTGTGTGTCCGTGGCCAGTGAACACATGAGGGACAGGTTGGAAAAGAGGTTGGAAAGCAGGATGGCTGCTGCCATCCCATCCCGATGGAGCGATGTCATCGCCAGGGACTGCTGCTCACCTTGCCAGGGCATCTCACCGAGCTGTGACACTCTCCCTGCTGGAAGGGACAGCGGGGAGCAGAGCCCTGTGTGCAGGACAGGGCTGTCACCCCCTGCCTGCAGTGGGACATCTCCCACCCCTGAGCAAACAACACCCCACAACACCCCTGCCTTCTCCCCACTGTCAGAAGCGTGGCTTTCCCAAGGCAGGTGCGCTAGAAATCCGAAATTGTGGCACCTCGCTGCCTCCAGCGAGGATGGAGCAGCTCGAGGAGGGTGATTTAAGCACACGGAGTTCATCCCTCACACAAGTGGTGACCTGCCGGAAAACCCGAGCAACCCAGACCAGCTCCTTTGGCTCCCCTCCCGCACGCTGGCCCTTTAAGGAGTCTGTAACAGGACACCCCAGCCCTGGAAGAAAGGTGGCTGAGGTTTCCCTGTCTCTAAACTGGCTGGTGTTTTCTTTTTTCCCTCCTCCCCTTTTCCTTTCCTCCAGTCCCAGTTCAATTTGCTCAACAACAGCATGGATCAGAGCATCGGCAGCAGAGCAGCCTCCACCAGCCCCTACAGCTCCGAGCACACCTCCAATGTCCCAACGCACTCGCCCTACTCGCAGCCCAGCTCTACCTTCGAGGCCATGTCCCCGGCACCCGTCATCCCCTCCAACACCGACTACCCCGGCCCCCACCACTTCGAGGTGACCTTCCAGCAATCCAGCACCGCCAAATCGGCCACCTGGACAGTAAGTTGCCTTGTTCTACCTCGGCCAGGGAGATGCTCAGCGCCGCTGGGTGCGTCCTCACCACTACACCCAAAGGTGGTGGTGCTGGGGAGGCTCTCACGGGGGGATGCAGCCACCACTGATGGGGACTTCGTTGGCACAGGTGGTGGCCCTGGGAAGCAAAGCGTGCTGGAAACGTCGGGGTTTGCTTTCCAGAGGGTTTCTCCCAAAGGGATGTGAAGCACTGCGGTTGGGGTGTCACTTCTCTAGCACCAATTCTCTAAATTGTGGGGAAATGTCCTCCGAAAAGAAATGTCCTGCCTTGTTCTCACGGTGCTCCCCGGCGTATTTGCCAGCGGGTGCTGTCAGAGACGAGTCCGCGGGCGAGAGGGTCCTTTGCTCGTGTCTCCCGGCACCGTTCCCAGCTGTGCTGTAAATACCCGCTTGTCATTTACAGCCCTTCTCCATCCCCTATTAGAGGAGTAACTTAATCCCCTACAAGTCACAGCAAATAACAGAGCAGGTTTGAAGCGCAGGAGGTTTTGATGCACGGAGGGATGGATGGCTGCACAGCTCCTGCTGTCTGCTCGGGGGATGCAGCTTTGGTCCTCGGCTGCTCTGCCCTCCCTCCTGCTGCCCGGCACAGGAGAGCTCTGCGAGAGGGGACAGAGGAGCAGGGCAGAGAGCACGGGGTATGCTTTGCTTTTTGTGGCAAAAAACTCCTAAATTCGTATCCCTACTGCTGGCTCAGCACTTGTGGCCATCCCGCAGCGGGTACCTCTGGAATAGCCGGGAGAGCAGCTCACCGCGCTGCAGCCGGGCGGGTTTGCTCCTCCGGGAAGCATTGGCAGAGCAGGCAGGTTGGGATGGGAGGACTGACAGACACCCCGCAGGAGCAGCAGAGTTCCCTCCGGGGCGGCGGTTTGACATTGTCACGGAACGGGCAGAGCAGCCCAGGGATATTTAAGCCCCGGGTGTGGTAATGACCTTTGTTTGCGGAAGGTGACGTGTTTAATTGCCAAGACAGTCCTGCCTGCGGGAGACAGAAAGCATCCTCGGATGCCGTGCAGGGACAGCGGGGCAGCTGCCGGCGGGATGCTCCGGGTTATCCCGGGGAGGATGCGGGTGGGGACGGGCTCCGGCAGCGCTGGGGCTTCTCCTGTGCAAACCAACGGGTGCGTGGAGTGGGAAAGCAGCAGAGAGTGGGGCAGCGATGGGGCGTTTGAACGCAGCGGAATTCCCGGCTGGTGCAGCCCGGCAGTTTCCCCGCGGCTGCTGCTTCACACGGAACGGGGACTTGGGACAGCGCCGTGCCCGAACAGCCTCGCAGGGCTGGTCAAGTCTCCACATTTCCCGCTGTCTTTCCTTGCGGGATGGTGCTCAGGGGTGATGCAGATTCATTAGGAGCTGAATGAACCGGAGGTCCTCGGGCAGGATGTGATTCCAGCCCACTCCTATCCCCGCTGGGGGATGGAGAACTGCTGTCAGTCACAGGTAAAGCTGCACAGGGAAGGGAGGCATTCCCGTGGCGAATGGAAACCGAAACAAGGCACTGCAGGGTGTCTTGTCCCGGCCCGTGGGGAGGGAGGCCAGAACGTGTCCCAGGCTCTCTTGCCACTGTCCCCAGCTGGGAGTGCTGTGGGATGGCTTTGGGGTGGAGCAGACACTGCACAGCAGGGCTCCCCTCCTGAAATCCATCCCATTCCCCTGGGATCTTTGCACAGTTCTAACTGAAGGGAGCTCAGACTGTCTCACATCACCCTGTGCTGACTGTTCTCCTGTAGCTGTGTCCCGCTGGGAGCTCAGCTCACCAGGACAGGATATGGCTGTTTTTCCCAAGCCTTTGTGGGAGATCAGGGCAGGCAATGCCCTCCCAGCCTTGGGGGAGCAGCTGGACCCAGGAGCCGCCAGGAGAACGTTCTCATTCCAGGGGTGGCTGGAGCATCTGTGGAGGATGCACCCACCAGCTGAGGCTGGGAGCCACAGCTGCAAGGAGGGGTCCTGAGAAGGGTCCAGAGTGAGGACTTGAATGCCTGAAGTGGCTGTAACACTCGGGAAGGCAGTGAGAGGTGTGTGGCCCTCTGAGCCATCCCCCAGAGCAGGCTGGCTGCAGGGCTAGTGCCCACCTGCCCTGGAGCTGAGCCTCGTGGAGAGCAGCAATGGGTTGGCAGCATCTGGCACCCTGGAGAGCACAAGGGATGGATGTTTTATTTAAAGCAGTGATTCCTTCAGGATTGCCAAGGTGCCACATGAGGAAAGGTCCTGCTGCAGTGACAGCTGGTGTCACGCTGTGTCCTCCTGGTGTCCTCCTGGCTGGGGCTGTCACAGGCATGGTCAGTGATGGAAGACGAGGTCACTGCCTTCCTCCCACTCACTGTGAGCTCTGCAGTGCCACTGCCACACCTGAGAGTTCCTCCTGGTTTGACAGGGAGAGGAGCTCAGCAAAACAAATGTGTTCTGTGTTGTCAGTGAACACACAGGTAACACTGAGTGGGACACTGTGAGCCTCCACAGGAGCTGGGAACACACATGTAAGATAAGGAAAAGCCATTGGGAAATGCAGGCACTTGGGAAGGGAAGGTAAATGCCTGGTCAGTAGGGCTGGGGACAGAAAGGGACATCTGACAGCACAGTGATGGTCACAGCAGCACCAGCCATCCTGCTGCTCTGCAGGACACAGGTGCTTTGGGGCAGCATTTGGGAAGAACCAACCCAGCCTGTTCCTCCTGGGAAAGCCCCGTGGATTTTGGATATGCCGAGCTTTGCTGCACCCAATAATTTATGCCAGGATGGTCGATCAATTTCCACCAAGCACTGACCACAAGCTTGGCAGAGCCAGCGTTCTGGGCAGCATTTTGGAGCAGCAAGGAAGGAGTCTCAGCTGAAGGTCTCTTGCAATCTGGGGTTGAATCATGGAGGATCTGGCCACAGAGGAAAGGACAGCTGGTGAGCAGGCGATGCCAAAAAAAATGGTTCATGTGTGTGTCATCTTGCCAAAAGATTTGGCATCATTTTTTTATATAATCACGAGATTTGGTTGATGAAGCGTGTAGCCCAATGGCCTGCTGGTTTTGAAAGGTTTTGACTTGAATCCCTCTGAGAGATGTGGCATTCTCCATTCTCCCTCACTTAGGAGAGGAGGCTCCTAAGGATCAGGTGGGCTGTCCCCTCAAGTGCTCTGCAGGGCTGGGCAAATCAGGGTCACCTGGGCAGGGGAGCAAAATGTCCCCAAGCCCTGCCCACACTTCAGTGCTCCTGCCCACACTTCAAACCCTCTATTGACAAAACAGACATGGCCTGGGAGGGAAATGTGAAGAAGATGAACAGTTTGGAACAGATGCCTTGTAGAGCAATACCAGAGAAACATTCTGCATGGAAGTTCCCCCCAAGAAGAGCAAGGGGACTCCACCATGGTGTGCCCAGGAGATGGTTCCCGATAGCAGCCAGCTCTTTAATCTAACAGCAAAAGACATAATGAGATCCAGCACTTGGAAGCTGAAGCCAGGCAAATTCAGACTAGAAACAAGGAGGAATATTTTTTTTTTTTTTTAGCAGTGAGGATAATTAACCATAGGAACAATTTACCAAGGAATGTGGTGGATTCTCCCAGCTCCTGAAGGATTCAAATGAGGAGTCTGCATATCTCTCCAGAGATAAGATGTGCTTTAGCAGACACTCTTGACTTAATGCAGGAGGAGAAGGAGGAAGGGGTCTGAGGGCAGCAGTGTGGGCAGTGGGACCAGAACATCATCAGCTGCTCTCTCTCGCTTCAAAATGCTGATTTTTCTAATTTTAGAAAAGAGGTGAATGGAGAAGGGTGAAGCCTTGGGACTGACATTACCCATCTCTGTCCTCTCAGAGGGACTCTGGGCAGCGATGGGTGACACTGGGTGACACTGGCTGAGCTCTGAGTGTCACCACCAACCCTGTACAGACACAGCCGCGCCAGCCCGTGCTCTGAGAAACCCTCCAAGCTGCTACCACCTCCCCTTTTCATTTTTAATGGCCTTCTTATCACAGAAACCAAGCGGCCAGATGCCGAAAATAAGGTTTTCCCTGCGGGTTGGAAGCCCCCCCCATCTGGCAGGCGGGCCAGGAGCGGGAGCTGCGGCAAGACGGGGCACGCCGGCATCCTGCCCGCCCGCCGCAGCCACCGGGGCTCCTCTGCCCGGACACGCTGCAAGCCCCAGCCCATCGCCGTGCTTTTCTCGCCGCAGCCCCTCGCCACGGCCAGCCAGCTGGTAACTGCCGGATAATTAGGATTTTTCTCAAGTCGGGTTGGCGGCGGACGCTGTCGCATGTGCCGGAGATGCGGAGGTGTTAATGGGGTCTTTGGGCTCCTGCGGGGCGGGCTGCAAAGGGATGTGGGGGCTCGGGCCATGGAGCCCCTGGAGCCGGGGGGAGATGGACAAACCCCCGAGCAGGCAGGCAGGGGTGTCTCTGACACAGGCACGGAGGGGCTGAACCACACCCAAGGTCTTGGTGCCTTTTCAGGGAGCAAACAGCCTGCGGGGGAAAGGCTGGACAGGTCCACAGTTGAGGAGAGCTGCTCCTGCTCCCAGGACTGCATCCAAACCAGTCTGCATCCCAGTGCTTGGACAGTGAGAGATGGCAGCATGGAACTGGTTCCACTGGCTTGACAGATCTTGCAGCTGGAGCAAGGGCACTGGGGAGCTGAAATGCTTTCTCTGGTCCTGACTGAATGAGGAGGATGGGACTAACTGCTGTGCTGGGAGGCAGGTTCTCCCTTGCTGGTCACTGTCTGTGGCTTTATGGGGTAGAGGCAGATATGAAGAGGAGGGAAAATTCTTCAGGAAGGAGCATCACTGTACCAGGAACCCCTTCTGGCACCTTTTCATATCCCAGGGAGGTTGCTGTCCAACAGCCATGGCCTGGAGGATGATTTGGGCTGCACACAGCTGGGGACACTGTGCAGATGAGTGTGGATATTTTGGCGTGCCAGAAGTAGGAGAGCAACCTCAGCACCAGCCTGCTCCAGAGCCCATCGAAGCCAACCCACTGGAGGCTTTCCACCAGCTCTCTCAGGGTGTGGATGAGGCTCCAGGAGCTCTAGACACAATGGAATTAAGAAAAAAGGCAAAGGAATTCGGTGTGTGATGTTCCAACACGATCCCGCTATCAGCTCCACTATCTCGAACGTGTCTGGTATGCACAGGTCAAGGGAATGGCTTCCTGGCAGTGCTGCTCCATTGGGAAGGCAAAGCTCCCTGGCAGGAGAGGTGGGAGAGGGTTGGGAGCCCTGATCTCCAGTGCATGGAAGGGGGAAAGGATGCTGGTGTGCCCTTGGCAAACCCACCCACTGCCCGTGCCCACTCCAGGCAGTGGCTGAGACAGAGCAGAGGAGCAGCCCCTCCTGCATGGCACAGCCCTCCTGGGATGCTCCAGAGCCAGTTGGCTTCCCCCTAAATCTTGCTCTTGCTGTGTTGGTTTTTGCATTTCCTTCCCAGCAGCAATTCCCAAGGCCAACTCATCCTCCTCTTTGCTTCCCTCTCCTCCCAGCCTACTCCCTGCCTCCTTGGCAGGGTGAAGTAACCTCCTTGTTGGATTTGTGGCTTCCTTTTTTGAATGGGAGGGAACTCTGGACTGGCTTGGTCAGGGAATCTGAGTATCCACCACACAGAAGGAGTCAGACCTACAAGAAAAGATTAAACTCCCCAGAGTGCCAGCGCTGGATCAGCAGTGAGTGAGAGAGATCTCAGCTGTAAGTTATTTTAAGGATGTGCTCACTGGGGAAAGCAGGGAGAGGAGTCCTTTGGGGGTGAACCAAGGAATTTTAATTAGCAGTAATGGCATGCTAATTAAGGTAGAAGAACAGAAGCTGGAGCACAGGGAACCTCCCTGTGCTGCTCTGCTGCAGGGCCCTGAGACCTTAGTGGTCTGTAGGGCTGGGGGACCTGTGGGGGACAGAGGACAGAGCAGCTGATGATGGCTGAGGTGATCAGGGGGCTCTGCTGAGTGCCTTGAGACCCCTGTCCTGGGCACAGCTGGTGGTGGCTTGATGTCACCCCAAGGCATCACTGCCATGGTACTGGGACCACAGGCTCAGGAAGGTGAGTGTTGGGACATCCCTTATGGCCATCACCCCAATCCATTGGTGCTGTGGTGCAGCGACTGGAGGCACAGGGAGGTGGGTGTTGGGGCATCCCTTATGACCATTGCCCCAGCCATCATTATTGTGGTGCAGGGACTGTAGACATGGGGAGACGGGTTTGGCATCCCTGATGGCCATTACCTTGATCCATTACCACTGTGATGCAGGGATTGTAGACATGGAGAGATGGGTTTTGGGGTGTCCCTGATGGCCATCACCCTGATCCATAACCACTGTGATGCAGACTGGGAGGCACAGGGTACCAGACTCTTACAGCCATCCCCAGGGCAGTATCCCCACTGTCCAGCCAACCTGTGTGCTGGACAGGTACCTCAGGCCCCGCTGGACATTCCCTTCTCCTCTCACGCCCCACTCCTACTCAAACCTGGCTCGTAATAAATGAGCAACAAGGCAGCTTGGGGAGGAATTTCCAGCTCAGTGAGGAGTTTACAGGCCGGTGATTAAAAAATGGTTATTAAAAAAAAATTAGACTGAGAGAAAGGGGAAAAAAAAAAAGAAATAAAAATTAGCTGTGCCGCCGGCACGTCTTCCAGGATCTGTCGTAACAGATTCGTCCGAGCCGGTTAACGGTATTTGCGGTTTGCAAGATGCTACATGTCTGGGGAAGATGACAGACACGTTATTATCACCTCTGGGCTGAGATCTGCCCCAACCTGTCCCAGGATGCAGCTCCGCAGCTGCTTGCCGGGGAGCGCAAGGAAATTAGCAGCCGGAGGCAGCACTTTTCTTCTCTCTGCCTTGCCAGGCCAGTGGCTTTATTGGGGATCCATTGACTGCAGTCCTGGACACGTCTTGAGTAAAGCTAATGAGGAGCCTGGAATGTAGGAGAAGAGGAGGAGGAGGTGGCTGGTAGGGAGGAGGTGGGGGGGAAGGATTTGTGGAAAAAGCAATTGTTGAGCAAATCATTTCCTTCTAGAGGGAAAGGAGGCCTTGGCTGCGCCTTCCCCAACAGGCAAGTCTAGACGCTTCGGTGTCAACAGTTGAAGATAAATAAGATTTTATCAGCTCCAAATCTGTTGGGACACATCCTCCTAGCGGTTCTGCTGCCCAGGCCGGGTGAGATGGACTTCACCAGGAGGCCTTTCCAGGCAGAGGATTCAGGTTATTTTTTGTGTGAGGCTGCCAGCATCCATGGGGAAAACCACCTATCCCTGCTCATTTCCTGCGTGGGGAGGCAGCCCTGGGGCTGAGCAGTGGTGGCCTCAGGAGCCATCTCCTGGTCCTCTCTCAGGGTGGGCAGTGATGGATGCTGAGACTCCACATCAGTGCTGCATCCACGAGCCATTGTGGGGCATTCACTCAGTGGAATCCTGTGGTGTCCAGAACATTTCCTTGGGGCAGCAGCACCAGGATAACCATGGTGATGCCTCACAGTGGCTGGTGGCACCACGGGGTGACTGGTTTATGTCCTGTTCCATCTGGCAGTGTGATCTCATCTCACCCAAAAAAGCAGCTGCATTTCAAACACATCCAAAGACCCTTTGTGGTACCAAGCTCTTGGGGAAACAGAGCTTAGAGCTGATAGGCTGCTAGGAGTTAAATAATTTGGCTTTTCCATCTTTTTGGCTTATTCCTAGTGCTCTAGACAGACAGCAGGAGCAGGGAAGGGACAGAGACAGAGCTGGCATCACAGTATCAGTGCAGAAGTCAAGGGCAACATTGGAAGCAGCAGGAAATCCCAGAGGAATAGAGGTTCTGTGTGTTTCCACAGGCTCCAGGGGAGACTGTCAGTGCTGCTGCTGCTCTGTGCTGCTTCAAGAAATCCAGCACCCACAAGCCACAGAAACCATTTGTGTTCCTCAAACACATGGTAGCACCCAATAACAGACACTCCCCAATGTTTTCCAGGAACAGAGGTGACCTGAGTCCTACTGTAACCGTGGAGATAGACACCAGTGGTCCCCAGGGCAGAGCAGGGTGTGGAGACACAGGCAGGAGATGCCCAGGGCAGAACGTACCCAGGCTCCTTTGTAGGTGTGAAAGGAATCCTGGAGATGAGGCCTGGACGTGCCAGGAAGGGGCTCAGGTGCCCCAAAATGTTGTTCCTATGCCTGGCAGCAAGATGGTCACAACTCAAGTGACCTGAGCTTTGGCTGTGACCCAGGTGCCACATGTCCTGAGAGGTCAGTTTGTCCAAACACTGCAGAATGGGAAGGATGTGGGTGAACAGACTGAGGTTCCCCCAGTGCAGGTGGCAGGAACACAGCCATGGCACACAGAGAGCCAAGGCACTGATGTGGCAGCACTGGTCTGTGATTAAATCCCAGCATTTTGATCTCTGGGTTCTGCTCTGCCACTGCCTCATGTCACACTTGAGGAGCACATGGTGCCTGTGGTCCCTGCAGGGGACCTGTGCAGGGTATGGCTGTGCTGGGAGGTACCAGGGCCTCAGGTGATGCAGCACAGCCTGGCAGAGATGTGCATGGGGCAGATGATTATCAAATACAGATAATGCAGGAGAGAGGTGTCTGCCCAGGAACACTCTGCTCAGCGCAGGTTTTGCTGTGTGCTACAGAGAATGTGCATTGCCAAGCTGGGGATGCAGCACAGCTGGGGATGCAGAACCTCCTGGGATCCCAAAACCACGATGCTGGTTGTCCCCATGGCCATGAGCAGCCTGGGTCTGCAGGGAGTGCTCAGCCCTGGCTGCGGCTGGAGATGCAGCACAGGACAGCTCCACACAGAGAGGAATCAGGAGTGTGGCCGCCCAGGGCACAGCCTGGACTTTTCTTGCCCAGAATTATCAGCAGGGAGTTCCTTAAAAGAATAGTTTGTTATTGTGGAGGGATCTTTGAAGGCGATCCCGGAGCTGTTGGGACATGATAAGGTTATCAGCAGAGGCAAGTCTGCACGGAGCGGCCGCCTTCCCCCTGCGGGGCATCACTCTGCTATTTAACAGAGATTTATCCATGTCATAACATGGTATAATGAGAGAATTTGTTACCAAAGAACTTGCCATAATGCACCTCTGCTCTCCCAGAGCAGTTATAGTTCCCAGGCATGTTGAGGGCTGCCCGGGAATGTCTACATGAAAAGATCCTTTGACAGGAGTTGTCAGTATTTTAGCACCTGGCAAGGAAGAGCCCCCTCCAAATAACCCTTGTTTAGCCATGGTGGCTCCTCCAAATGAGGATGTTAAACCCCATCATGGTGGGCAAGTGGGTTCCGTGGGCTGCAGCCACGTGGGAGTTTCTGGCCAGGCAGAGCAGAGTCACCACACTGTGAATGGAGCCCACGTTTCCAGCTCAGGACTGATCCCTGAGAATCCCTGCTGGGGATGCAGGATCACACCCAGGAAGCTAACCTGGCCATGGAGTCAAGCTGTAGTCAGCATCATCCGGTATGAGTGCAAAATTGGAGATTTCAGTAGGTGTTTCCAAGCATCCTCTCTTGTTGGGCGAGTCCAAGTGCCTGCAAAAATAAGGATTAATTCTTGTTGTCAGGTTCAAGTGCGTGTTACACCTCTCAGTCACCACCCTGCAGTGACCACAGCATCTTCCTCCTCCCCCCAGCACTGAGCAGGTTCTGACCTTGGGATACCCAGGACATCCCATTGAGCCTCTGGGAGTTGGTACCTGCTGCTGGCCAGCACCAGTCCAGTGCTGGAGGAGCTGCAGGACCTGCTGCTGTTTGCCTTGGCAGAGCCTCTGCCCTTTGTGTCTTCTCAGAACTTCCACCTAAATGAGACCAACCTGGAAATGGTTTCTGTTGTTTGCCCTGTCCCAGTCCTGGCAGTGGGAGCACCTCACTCAGCCACAGGCAAATCCATTCCTGCAGCCAGGGCAGTGGAGACTGGGAGACACAAATCCTTCCTGCCTGATCCACAGCTGCACTGGGACATGCTCATGGCCAGGAAAAGTGGGGACTGAACCATCACTGTCAAGCCCTGAACACCCTCCAGCCCTGTGCTGAGCCCCTGTTTTGGGCAGCCCCAGCTCAGGAACCGCCTGGCACGGGGAGAGCAGAGCCTCCCCTGGGCACACCTGTATTTGGATGGCTCAGGACAAGCTTTAACATCCCCACAAACACTCTGCATGGTGGTATTTTTTTGGCACCGGGTGCTGTGTTGTGGGGATGAGATAAAATACCTGGAGCAGGAACATGCCCTGCCATGCAGGGACGGGCTGCTCCGAGCACAGGGGTGGGCTGGTGTATAGCAAACACATTCCTTGTGAGGTAGAAAACAGCATGGCATGGCTGAGGTGGAAGGGAATTGCACATCCCCACACTTGGGCAGTTCCTGGAAGGTGAAGGACAAGCTCTCCTTCCCCAGCCTGCTCTGTCGGGGCACACACTGCAGACTCCAGAGCTTCCTCCATCCAAGGGAAGTTTGCCATTGTGTAAACCCCACTGTGCCCACACAGGGAGGAATTTGATGGCCACAAACCATTTTCTACTCAGGAGTAACTGTTGGCACTGCCTCCAGCTGCCACAGAGCATCCTCCTCCCACAGCCAGCCTGGGCAGAGGTCCCAGTGATGTCCCTACCCTGTTCCCTCCATGAACCACTGCTGCTGCAAAGGGTTGAGTCAGGATCAGGACAAACCCATCTGTGTCAGAACTAAACTCCCAGGTCCTGTCTATTCAGCTGTGACACTGCTAATGGCATCAAGGACAATTTCCTCAGACTGTGATGTGTCAGTGCCCTCAGTGCTCTCTTGGTCAGGAGCTGTGTGTGAGAACAGATATGAGAATGTTTCCAAAATGGGCTGAGTGATTCACGAATGAGAGTTTTGCTGATTTTCAGTGAGATTCCCTCTGTCTCAGTGCAATGGGGCCCTGCTCTGCCTGTCTGGGAGACCCTTCTCTGCCCAGGAGGTGGCTCTGTCTGGTTTACGTGGAAACAGATACCACATAGTGTGGTTGAAATGGCCAGATTTCAATGTTTCCAGGGAAAAGGGAAGAGAAGGAAGCCCTGCCTTTACACCAGAGCCGCAGAGGATGCCCAGGCTGGCCAGGGGAGCACCCTCCATCCCACCAGTGACCCTCACCCCAGGGATGTCTCCTCTTTTCCAGTACTCCCCGCTGCTGAAGAAGCTCTACTGTCAGATCGCCAAGACATGCCCCATCCAGATCAAGGTGTCCACCTCTCCTCCCCCGGGCACCATCATCCGGGCCATGCCCGTCTACAAGAAGGCAGAGCACGTCACCGAGGTGGTGAAACGCTGCCCCAACCACGAGCTCGGCCGCGACTTCAATGACGGTGAGGGCTCCCAGCTGTCCCCACGTGTCCCTTGTGTCACAGCCCTGGTGGGCACAGCATGGATCTAACTGGAGGTTTGCCTTGCAGGCCAGTCAGCCCCTGCCAGCCACCTCATCCGGGTGGAAGGCAACAACCTGTCCCAGTACGTGGATGACCCGGTGACGGGGCGGCAGAGTGTGATGGTGCCCTACGAGCCCCCGCAGGTACCCGGGGCAGGGAGGAGGACCAGCCCCTGCCTCCCTGGTTTGGGCTGCTTGGACCAATGTTCCCCTTGCCCTGGCACATCTAAGACCACTCCGTGCTCACCCCTGGCATTGGTGGCAGCTGCTTTCCAGCACATGCATGTCCCAACCCTGTGAAACATCCCAGAGCAGTCTGGTCATGGGAAGTGGGGTGTAACAGGATATCCCCTGCAGTCCTGCCCTGGGTGCCCCCACAGTACATCCAAGGGAAGTCTGCCACTGTGTAAACCCCACTGTGCCCTCACAGTGTGCCACCTCATTTGGTGGCCACAAACCATTTTCTACTCAGGAGTGACTGTTGGCACTGCCTCCAGCTGCCACAGAGCATCCTCCTCCCACAGTCAGCCTGGGCAGAGGTCCTGGTCATGTCCCTACCTCGTCCCCTCCATGAACCACTGCTGCTGCAAAGGGTTGAGTCCCCTCTTTCTAGCTGGGGACATCCCCACACCATCCCCAATGTTCCCTTGCTCATCCTACCAAAGCCCTGTGCCAGAGGGTCCAGCCCTGATTCTTCAACCCTGGGGGTCCCTGCCTCCCTCCTCTTCCTCACTCCCCGGGGAACCCAGCCTGCCTCCCCTCCTCTTCCTCACTCCCCGGGGAACCCAGCCTGCCTCCCTCCTCTTCCTCACTCCCCGGGGAACCCAGCCTGCCTCCCTCCTCTTCCTCACTCCCCGGGGAACCCAGCCTGCCTCCCCTCCCACTCCCCGCTCAGCACCTGCTCTCCCCTCCCGGGCAGGTGGGGACCGAGTTCACCACCATCCTGTACAACTTCATGTGCAACAGCAGCTGCGTGGGAGGGATGAACAGGAGGCCCATCCTCATCATCATCACCCTGGAGACAAGAGAGTGAGTGGCTGTGGGAGCAGGGATGGGCATCCTCACTGCGGGAGGGCTGGGGAAGGAACCCTCCCCTGCAGGGAGCACCCCCAGGGAACGGGATGGGGCTCGTTGCACAGGAATCCTCCTCTCTGCCTGTTTGGAAAAGGGCTGGCACGGAGGGATCAGGGACCCAGCCCAGCAGCTGGAGCCTTCCTCTGCTCCAGGAGCGCCTTTTCCCCAGGAGCCAGCTGCTGATGAGGCTCCTTTGCTCCCTGAGGGTCGCTGCTCTGAGTCCCAGTGCCCTTCCCAAGGGGAAGCAGGGTCACTGACTGTGCTGTTCTCCCAGCGGCCAGGTCCTGGGCAGGAGATCCTTCGAGGGGCGGATCTGTGCCTGTCCCGGCAGGGACCGCAAAGCCGACGAGGATCATTTCCGAGAGCAGCAAGCCCTGAACGAGAGCACGGCCAAGAACGGCAATGCCAACAAGCGCAGTGAGTCCCCTGACAGGGGGTGGGGGGCTCAGGGCACCCAAAATCCCTGTGCTACAGAAGTTTGGGCTCAAATCCACCTTGGGAATGACCTTTCTCCACTAAATCTCATAAATCGGACCCCGTCCCCTTCCCCCAGAGCCCAAAGATGCCTGTGCATGGCTCTCATGGCCAGATATGTTTATTTATTATTGACAATAACAAAGGGACACTCCCATGCCAGGCCCCAAGAGAATGGTTTTAGCATCCTGCACAGCTCGAGGTGCTCCCTGCCATGTCCTGTCTCCCAAGATTCCACCAACTCTCTTCCCCTCTCGTTTCCAGCCTTCAAGCAGAGCCCCCAGGGCATCCCAGCACTGGGCACTGGCATTAAGAAAAGGAGGCACGGGGAGGAGGAGATGTACTACGTGCCTGTAAGTGTGAGTGAGCTGCAACGGGGTCAGAAATGGGCTTGGGACAGCAGTGGCATCGTCTCCTCTGCCAGAAGCACCTTGGGGAGGGGATGTCAGGCAGGCTAGGGCTGAACAGCCTCCTGTAGGACAGCAGGGGCCTTGGAGCAAAAGCATCCATGAATGCACATGTCCAAGAGTTTCCAGCATCCCAAACAGTCCCTGGCCACAGTGACAGTCTGTCTGGGTGGAAAAAAGGGAGCATGAGGAATTGGCCAGGTGGGACATGAATAAAGCAAAGTCCTGGTGTTGTTCCCTCCTCCAGGTGCGAGGCCGGGAGAATTTTGAGTTCCTGATGAAGATAAAGGAGAGCCTGGAGCTGGTGGAGCTGGTCCCACAGCAGCTGGTGGATTCCTACCGGCAGCAGCAGCAGCTCCTGCAGAGGCAGTGAGTCCTGCCACAGCCCTGAGACCGCCACACCTCCTGAGACCCTCAACAGCCCCTGAGACCCTCACAGCCCCTGAGACCATCACAGCCCCTGAGACCCTCACAGCATAGGAGACCCTCACAGCATAGGAGACCCTCACAGCCCCTGAGACTCTCACAGCCCCTGAGACCCTCACAGCCCCTGAGACCATCACAGCCCCTGAGACCATCACAGCATAGGAGACCCTCACAGCATAGGAGACCCTCACAGCCCCTGAGACTCTCACAGCCCCTGAGACCCTCACAGCCCTGAGACCCTCACAGCCCCTGAGACCCTCACAGCCGTGGAGACTCCCATAGCCCTGGAGACCCCCACAGCCCTCGAGACCCTCACAGCCCCTGAGACCTTCACAGCCCTGGAGACTCCCACAGCCCCTGAGACCCTCACAGCATATCAGACCCCAAAAGTCCCAGAGACACTACCAGCCCCAGAGACCCCCACAATCCCTGAGAACTCCACAGTCCCTGAGAATTCCCCAGTCCCCCAGGATCCCTGCAGCCCCCTGAGATCCCCCCAGTTTGAGACCTCCACCATCACTGAGGCCCCCATGATCCCTATGATCCCCACAGTCCCCCAGAGCCCTGCAGCTCCTGAGACCTCCACAGTTCCTGAGACTCCCACAAGTCCCTGAGAGCCCCACAGCCCTTGAAAACCCTACGACCACCCAGACCCCTGCAGCCCCTCGAGACCCCCACAGGGCACCCTTGGGCAGGGAGGCCTGATGGGCTGGAGGGCAGCTCCATCCCACTCCCCCCAGTCTGACCAGTGTGTTCCCTCCCCAAACAGGAGCCAGCTGCAGACACCTTCCTCCTATGGCCCCGTCCTTTCCCCCATGAATAAAGTCCACGGTGGAGGAATCAACAAGCTGCCCTCTGTGAACCAGCTGGTGGGGCAGCCTGCCCAGCACAGCTCCAGTTCTGCACCCAGCCTGGGCCCCATGGGTACGTCCTCTGTCACCAGGCTGAGCAATGGGCTCTCCCTGCCCAGCAGTGGGTGTTATCAGGTCTGGGTGGTGTCTAATGAGTGCATTTATTGCCCAGGACCTGGAATGCTGAACAGCCACCCCATGCAGACCAATGGAGAAATGAATGGGGGTCACTCATCCCAGTCCATGGTGTCGGGGTCTCACTGCACGCCCCCACCACCCTACAGTGCTGACCCCAGCCTCGTCAGGTAGGGAAGGCACCCAGTGTTCTGTCTGTCTTGTCCTCTGTCCCTCGCTGTGTCCCGTGCTCTAACCTTCCCATCTGTCTGGCAACTGGTCAACTGGCCACTGGCCCCAACTGAGAAATCACTGCTGTTCCTCTCACCTGAGCAATCAAAGCCCAGCTACCGACCAGGCAGAAACCCCCACTGCTCTCATACACCTCCCTGGGAATCCATCCCTGATCAACTAGAAATTAAGTACATCCAAAAGAGGATCTTGTCCTGCATGTTCAATGGCATGTAGCTTTATGAGCTTCCCCTGCCAGAAACACCTGGAAATGGGTCCATGTGGCTTATTTCAATCAGAAATGCATTAACAGCTCTGCAGGTTTTTAATGTTTTGGCCTTTAAAAAGACCATGGATGTTTTGACAGACCTTGGGCCAGCATCCACACAGGGCAGAGCCTGGGGCTTGCCCTGATCCCCCTCCCCAGTAGCTTGAGCTCCCTCATATTATATGAGTTCCAGAGCCAAAATCTCAGACAATCAGGAGAAAAACATCTGTAGTTTTAGGAATAGACTTAATCCCACACCTTGCTTTGACCTTAGTGGCAGTGGAGGTCCCACCCATGGAGCTCTCCACGTCCCCCATCTGACATGGTCTGTCCCACAGAGATGGGACACAGATGTTGTTCATGAGAACTTAATGCCACTTTATTTTCCAAACTTTCTCTGCAGTTTTTTAACAGGATTGGGGTGTCCAAACTGCATCGACTATTTCACCTCACAAGGGTTACAGAATATTTACCACCTGCAGAACCTATCCATAGAGGTAAATGCTTTGGGGAGATCTGTTCTTACCACTTGTTTCCAGCAGCTGTTGGTCTGAAAAGCAAAGTCAAAACTGTTTTGGAGGAAGGGAAACCTGTACCCCAGCCCCTCACAGAGAACATGTGTTCCCAGGATTGATGCCTGTCATTTCTGCCCCCTTGATGGAACTTCAGAGGTAGCTATAGCTCTGGCCTTGGTAAAAATCTCAACCAGTCCCAAAAAACCACAGCCAGGCTCAGCTGCTTCCTCCAGACCCTCAGAAACAAGAGAAATCAAAGATCCCCAGGCCAGAGCTCAGGGAGATTTTCCACCTAACAC
This sequence comes from Zosterops lateralis, assembly GCF_965231275.1. Classification (NCBI taxonomy): domain Eukaryota; kingdom Metazoa; phylum Chordata; class Aves; order Passeriformes; family Zosteropidae; genus Zosterops; species Zosterops lateralis. The sequence continues at coordinate 4,481,884 of NC_139782.1, read as the reverse complement.
AGAGAACACAGCTGATGTGCTCAGTGAAACACCCCAAATCCCACAGAGCCAGCAGGGACACCCCATTGCACTTCAGGGAGGTTTAATGTGGTCTCACCCCTTCCTCTGCTAATCTTTAAGATTAAAGAGGCTGAAACAAGGGAGTTGAGCTCAGGACATTTTTATTAAGGGAAGTCTGGAATGAAATAGCCCAGGTCAGGCAAAAGCTGTCAGAAAAAGCATGAAGGGGATGCTGGAGATACCTGTGTGTGCCCAGAGCATCAGCCTCTGCTGCTGCCACACTGTGGTGCTGGTACCAGGGGCAGCACCAGAGCTGGGGCTTCCCCAGCCCATCAGGGGAACAAGAAAAAGGAAAACAAAAAATAATCCTGAACCCTTTGAGCCATGGAAAACCCTGTAAATCCCAGAGCTGGTATTTTGGCTGAGACAGAGCTCCTGCCCAACCCTGTTTTGACCCCGTTTTGCCCCAGGCAGGTGTAGCAGTGTCTCTACCTGGCAGCTACAACATCCCCTGGGAGAGATGATGATTTGTCACTGGTGGCTGGGGCCAGTTGTGTAACCTGAGCCTGGTTTTGGACCATTTGCTGAACTAACTCCATGACCATCTGTCAGCTGTCCAAGGAAACGTTTAGGAATGGCCAAAACTTGTGTCGGGGCAGAGCTGTGTGTCTGAGTCGGCGTTTGTAGCTACTAATTGCATACTCGCTGTCTGCTCCAGTTAACGCTCCCGTGAGTCTGTGTTGGCTTTAACATGGAACCCTGGCAGCTCCCCCCCCTGTGCTGGTGTGTGTCCTGGCACATGTCCCCAGCCTGAGGTCACCCACCTCTCCTGGTGTCACCCACCTCAGTGCTCGAGGCTGGTGCTGCTCCAGCCTCCCAGGTGAGGACCAGAGCAGAGGCCATCCCAAGTGCACAGGCACAAGGATGCTCCACACGCTGCTCTGCAACCTGTGTGCAAGGGGAATGATCCTTTCCTTCCCTTGAGACCCGTAAACCTGAGGGAAAGTGCAAAACAGAGAAGAAAGAACATTTTTAAGTTATCACACTTTCAATCTCACTCACCTGGCCAGGTTTGAGAAGCCCTGGTTTGTAAAACCAAGACAAAAGTGGGTTCTGAAATGAGGAGTCACAGCAAACTGATTTCTACATCAGTTCCATGTGAATCCCTCTAAAAACAACAAAAAAATTGTGCAACCTGCAAAGCTGCAGTTGAGTAACTGGGTTACAAATGAGAAATAACCCAGAGGATGATGCACCCACGGCCATGGTGGGAGGTCCAGCCCCGCTCCATTGGGCATCGTGCCCCTGTGTCCCCCCAAAAGCATCACCTGGGGGTCCAGGGCACAATCCCATCTCTCCGTATTGTCTTTGCAGGATCTCGGAGCACTGAAGATCCCGGAGCAGTACCGGATGATCATCTGGCGGGGTCTGCAGGACCTCAAGCAGAGCCACGACTACGGGGCCCAGCAGCTGATCCGCTCCAGCAGCAACGCCTCCACCATCTCCATCGGCAGCTCCGGGGAGCTGCAGCGGCAGCGGGTGATGGAGGCCGTGCACTTCAGAGTGCGCCACACCATCACCATCCCCAACCGCGGCGCCGCCGACGACTGGGCTGACTTCGGCTTCGACCTCCCGGACTGCAAATCCCGCAAACAGTCCATCAAGGAGGAGTTCACGGAGGGAGAGATCAACTGAGGGGCTCCGGAGGTGGCAGCGAGACACCCGGCGGCGCGATAAACCCCCCCGCCCTCGCTTTTCAAAAGTGTTTGCAGCCTCGGGGCACCTGGAGAAGTTTGGGTTTGTTATCCAGGGGAACTGCAGGCCCTGAGCCAGGCAGGAGGTGCCTGCCCTGGGGAAGAAACTGAAGGAGGAAGAAAAGAGGAGGGCAGCCGAGGCAGCTCAGCAGCCGGAGCGGGATTTGTGCCTGCCCGTGGCACAGGAGGCACTGTCTGGTGTGTGTTCTCCTGGAGCATCCCTGCATCCAGCGCTGCAAGGACAGCACGTTTATCTCATCCCTGCTCACTGTGTGCTCCGTGGTGTCCCAGACTGAGAGGGCTTTGTCACTGCAACACGGACTCAGCCCTGAGCTCAGGGACTGGTGTGAATCCACGTCCTGCTTTTCCATGGACTGCCAAATGCACCCCCTTCCCTCAGCCCTCTGTAAAGCCAGAAAGACCCTGTTTGTCCATTACCAATGTGTTCTTGTCCTTAAAGGTTGGTGTATATAAACAGAATGTACATACAGTAAACTCGTTGTGTTGTAAGGAGAGAGAAAGATTTATTTTCATGTAAGCTATAAAAATTGATACTGACTCCTGAGACACCGCAGTGTCAAGTAAATTAATTTCATGTTGTAGCATGTAAACATGCAGAGAATCCTGTCTCCAGCCTTATCTATTCAAAACTCAAGTTTTTTTTTCCTCCTCTGCATCTCTTGCATGCAGTTGTGGAGGAGAGGGAAAGCCACTGATTGTCCTGGGAAATCAGAGGTCTGGATAATCCCTCCCTGCTCCCCTGGGGAGTTTTGTTGACAGGTCAGACCTGACAAGCTGGAATGCCATGGTGCAAATTCCATCTTTTTGGAGCACAGCATGGACTGACTGCCCAGTTCTCTTCTGTTCCTGGTCATTTCTCCCAGCTGTAATTTCTCTGTTGATTCAGACAAAGGGGAAAAAGCCTTCACAGAAAGCAAGGACACAAATAGGTGTGTTCCCTCCCTGAATGTTTATTCCCTACACATTTGGGAAGGCAGTGTCCCACAACAGGTCTTGGAAAGGCACTGGAAGTCACAGGAGCTGTCACTGTGGGAGGGAGGGCAGGGAGCTGCTGCATCTGCCCCCTCAGCCCTGGGTCACTCGAGATTTTGGGCAGCCTGAGGGAACCTGAACAGAGATGATGCTGCCCAGCACATTCCCACTGCTGCCCTCTCCCTCTGGAGGCCTCCAAAGACAGCCCTGCACCTGCTTCCCATCACCCCCAGGCTGGGGAAGGGGCTGGATACCCTTCCCAAAGCCCTGGACCCTCTAAGCAAGAGCAGAAGAAGAGCCCAAGTCCCACCAGGGCTCACCTGAGATGTGACTCCTCCTCCAGGCAGGCAGTGGCTGTTCCCTCTCCAAGGGGGACAGGAGTGTGACCACTGGATGTGCTGCACCCACAGCCCTGGACCCAGGACCCTCTTGCAAGGCCCTGTCTGGGTGTCCCACAGCAGCTCCAAGCCTTCAGCACACAGAGGTGGCCTCCTGTCCCTCTTCTCCCTCAGGTACTGGTGAGCTGCAGGTGCAGCCTCCATCCCTGAGGCCATCCCACCCCTCACACCACAGGGATTGGGAACCTTTGGGATTGGGAACTCCCCTGGTGTGGCTGACAGTGAATCTGTGTCCCCAGGAAACGGCTCAGTAAAGCACTTTAGTGCTTTAAAGCTTTTTCAACAATGACTCACATTTCCAGCCTTCCAGGGGCTGTTCACAGCAGTATTAATGGATCACTCCGTGGTAGGAATTGTATTTTTTGTAATGTTATCTTTGGAAAAATGTGTTATTTTTATAGCTGTGGTTTCTCTTTTGTTTTGTTTTGAGTTTGTTTTGTTTTGTTTTTTGGGTTTGTTTTTGGTTTTGTTTTTTGGGTTTTGTTTTGGTAACACAATAAAAAGCACATGTGGGAATTGCTGCATCTGGAAATTAAAACTGGACAGAAAGTGCCCTCCTAACCCAGAGTAAACCTTCACCTGTAGGACCTCAAAGGGCCTGAAGCTACTGAAATGTAAAAGAAACCCACTATTGAGTACTAAACTGCTACAGCGAGTACAGAGAGGCAAAATTCCAGATACATAAAACTTTTTTTTTCCTCAATAAATGGCTAAAAAATAGTGAATGAAATGAATGAAATGAGAACAAGTATTAAGACACAGTTTTTCTGAGCTTGAAAAATTACACTGTTAAAAACAATTTCCCAAAGAGAACACAAATGTCACTACTATTTCTAGTTTTATATATATATTCCATAGGTAGGAGTTGGAAATTGATTGAACTAAAGGTTCTTGCAAGAAGTTTATAAACTAATGCCTTGAAATGGAAGAAGTCAAGAATGTTGTTGTAATTTAATAAAAATACAAAAAAAAACAGGTTTCAAAAGATCTTGAAAAGTGGAATATGGCAGCCAGAGCCACACACCTGCAGAGAGCTCCAGACATGACAAAGGTGCAAAGTTCCTGGCAGAGACTCTGACTGGCCTGTGGCTCTGCCTTCTGCTGGGGTCTGTGTCCCAAACAGAACCATGGAATCCCAGACTGGTTTATTTTTTATTTGGAAGGAACCTTAAAGCTCATCCCATCCCACCCCCTGCCATGGGCAGGGACACCTTCCACTATCCCAGGCTGCTCCAAGCCCTGTCCAACCTGCCCTTGGACACTTCCAGGGATGGGGCAGCCACAGCTCCTCTGGGAAATCCATTCCAGCCCCTCACCACCCTCAGATTTCTTCCATAGATCCAATCTAAACATACTCACAGACCAGATGCTCCTGTGGTTTTTCGAGCATTACATCACCTCACTTGTGGCACTGCTGGGAAAGCACCTGCTTGTGACTTTCTCCTCCAGGCAGGCAGAGGCTGTTCCCTCTCCAAGGGGAGACTTCTCCCTCATCTCAGCCATTGGTCCTACACCATCCTACCTGGCCCAAGGAGCATCATCCTTCTTCCAGGAAAAAGAGCTCCATGGTCAGCAGCACTCTCCAGAAGGAAAAACCACCTGGATGAAACCACACAGAATTTCTTGCAGGCTCTGGTTGACATGGTAGGAACCCTTGCACTGTCCCAGCATCGAGTGCTCCTGGTTCAGAAGTGCCTCTGTCTGCTGGGCATTCCCAGTGGGAACATCAAAACCACTATCCAGGCTTCTGCTGAGGCCACTGGGTGTGAAATCCTTCCTGTGTCCCAGCTGAATGGTTGTCACACGAGCTCAGCCTTGACTCCAGCCAGATCTGTGGCACTGCTGTGCAAGTCCACAGCAGATCTGTTCCTCCAGGACTGCTCAGCTGCTGCAGCCACCTGGAGTGTCCAGAGGAACTGCTCCTTGGTGACCACGGGGGGCTCCTGGCCTGTGGGACAGGAACAAAGCACTGCATGGAACCCGTGGTCCCCTGTGAGCACAGATCCCGCCACAGCAGCTCCTGCTGCTGGGGCCGCAGGATTTAAAATATTTCAGCCTCCTCCTCCCGCCCTGTCAATGCAGCCACAACAACTGAAATACTGTTGAACAGAAATAGCTTGGACTAGATGACTTTCAAAGCCTCTTCCTACCCAGCCCACTCCATGATTCTGTGATTTTTATCCCTTCTGGGCAGCCAGGACTCTGGCTGAGGATCTCTTGGCTGTCACAAGCAGCTGCTTTCTTCACAAAGGACAGTAAGATCCAAGGCAATTTCCCCTCCCAACTCTCATTTCTTCCCCCACCCAATCTCCATGACCTGACACAGTGCATCCCCTGACAAAGCCAAACCAAAGCAACACCAGTCATCAATTTCAGCCTTGTCCCACCTTTCAGGGCTCTCAGGAAGTGCCGGAAGAGTTCCCTGTAGGCGTCTCTGTATCGTTCAGCCTGGGTTTGGGGACAGATGGACACAGAAGTCCCGTGCTCTGTGATGCCCAGGGGGTTCTGGTTGTCCACCCTTAATGTCCCCTGAGATCCGTGAACCTGAGGGAAGGAGCAAAACAGGGAAGAAAGAACATTTTGAAGTTATCACACTTTCACTCACCTGGCCAGGTTAGAGAAGCCCTGGTTTATAAAATCAAACCCAAAGTAGGTTCTGAAATGGGAAGTCACACCTGTCCCAGCCTTGCTATGGCTCAAACACAACAGAAACACCATGGATGTGCTGTAGTTCAGTGGCTTCCACTTGTGTGATACCTCACCTGAGCAAAGCCCCTTTTCTAAGTGTTTAACAAAAATTCCTCCCCAGGACCAGCCCCCATAGCTGTAATCATTCATGACTGTAGGAATTTACACTTTTCTTCCCCTTTCATATGCTGGACTCCTGCTACATAGCTGAGACCACCCTGCAGGAAAGGACAAAGGAAATCTGTCCTACAATTTCAGCCCCAGGAGAGCTGACACCAGGTGCTTCTCTGGTATGATTCATGCAGCTCATAACACCACATAATGCATGGAACAGGGAGAAAACTTGGGAGTGAAAAGAGAAAATGGACTGTAGATTAAAAAAGGACTAGAAGTCACTGCTGCTGAGGCAACAGCCCAACAAACACATGTGGCACGCAGAGCTCTGCTCCGGGTGACCAAGTGGGGATTGGTCACAGGTTGGACTTTATGATCCTGGAGGTCTATTCCAACCTCAGTGATTCTGTGATTCTGCCACTGAGGGTTTTTGGGAAGTGTGTTGCAGGCACACTCAGAGAGGAAAACTTGTGCTAGGCTGTGGAGTCAAAACAGACTTGACTGAGCAGCAGGAGCCCACCTCCAGCCTCTGGTCACAGCTCCTGGTGCAGTGCTGGCTGATGTCCAGAGTGACAATGGCTCCGCTGGGGAACTTCATGCTGATGGCAACCGTGTCCACATCCTTCAGGCAGCCCATGTCTGGGGACAAAACAGGCCTGGCTCACTCCAGGAACAGCAAACCAGCACATTCTACAGCTACAAACTGCTCTTCTTCCTTCAGGAGGTGACACTGGCTTTGTGACACCTTCCCACAGGACGCTCTGGTAACAGCACTCCAGCTGCTTCACCAGCATTCCTGATGAAGAACAGGCAGTTCTGCAGCAACACACAGGCCCAGACCCAACTCTTCCTTCCCAGCCTGCAGCTCTCCCTAATGAGGGCACCCACCTCTGCTTCCAGGATTAGGCAACTTCCAGCATGTTGCTGGAGCAGGGCAGAGGGTACAGAACCCTCCTGGAGGGCTCTTGTTTGCTGCATTTCAATGCTGTGCCACGGAGGAGAGCGTTGCATCCTGCCCCTCCTCACCCCAGCCAGCTAAGCTTGGCAGCTGCTGCAATTACCTTAATTAAAACTCTGCATTTCCATTTCAAAAATGGCAGCTTCCACCTTTTATGGTTTGTTTAAATGAGTGTGGTAACCCAGAATGTGCATGTCAGCCCAACATGACCCAGAGCAAATGCACAGCTTTGTGCTGGGATCCAAAGAGAAGGGCCAGAGAAAGCAGAGAATGAACATTTCATTGACATTCTTGTGAGCTCAAACCTTTACTCACTATTTTATGCACTCTGGTTCCAAACCTGGTGTCCTGCAGAGTAATGTTCAATAACTCCACTGCAACTGCTTCACATCAGCAGGAGATTCACCAGATTCAGAAATCTTCACCAAATACCCCCGAGGAACCTGCCTTTTGTTTCACCAGCCTATTTATTTAACTGCTCCATGATGGAACAATTGTCATGGCTATCATGCTCTCGTTCCTTCTTTCTTCCCAGTTTCAACACTGAAGTCCAGAGGTACCCAATAAATCATCAAAAGACTCATTCTTACCTGCACAGAAAGCATTGCCCAGGGAAAATACTGTATCTGGCACACTTTCTCCCAACAACAAACTGATAATATCTATGTCATGCACGGCAGCGTTGTAAAAAATTCCACCTGGAAGAACCGAAACTGGGTGTTAAGGTCTCCATACTGAAATCCACAGCCAATATGCATTTCTGAACTGCACAGAGATGGTATAAAAAGTCCCCACAGTGAAGAAACTAATACTAAAAGGACAAAAAAATGGGAAAGAAAACACCCCTCTCCATGGATCTTAAGGCTATACAAACTCAGGGGAATTCCCACAGAACACAGAGACATTTCCAGGCCAAGCAGGACAGGTTTTGATAAACCTGGTCTGGTTAAGGTGTCTCTGCCCTTGGCAGGGGGTGGAACAGATGAGCTTAAAGGTCCTTTCCCACCCAAACCATTCCATGACTCTGAGCCAAGCCCAGACTCTTCAGCAGGAAGCTGCTGGGTACCTGAGGCTTTCAGCAGGCTCAGAGAGGCTGCTGGATAGAGGCTGCTGATGGTGGATATCCGGTGCATCCTGCCCAGGGCCTGGCTGTCCCGAACCTTCTTGTACAAGAACTGCAGGGCTGGGTCAAAGCGCCTTCCAAGGGAAACAAGGAATGAGGTGAAACCAAGCTGATTTGAGGGCAAAGTCAAGGAAGCCTTAACCATCAGTGCTGCTCCCAGACATGTGATTTTATCAAGAATAAATCACAGGAAAACCACTGGTCTTACTTGTAGAACCCACACACGAGTGGCCTCCCACATCTGTCAGCCTCATCAAAACAGGCTTCTGCTGTCTGTCTGTCCAGGCTGGGCAGCCCCTCGCAGAACACACCTTTACCTGTGCAAAACAGGACACACACAGGGCTCAGGGGAGACACAGCTGAACAAAACACCTTGATCTTGCAGTAACATACACAGCTCATTACATTTCTGGTTTTAATGGCATTTTCCCCCTTCTGCCTGCTTGCTGTGGTTTCAGCTGTCCCAGACCCCAGGAGTGGGACTGTTTCGGAGACAGCTTTTCTTTGAGTCCTGGTGGGATTTTAGGATGAGACACTGCCCAGTCACACACATTGGGACCAGCACAGCACAAACCCCACTGGTGTCCAGCCATTAACATCAGCAATGAACTCAGTCACTTTAATTACACAATTCGAGAGCCTGCACAGCTCCAGGGCTGCTGCTGGAACACAAACACACTCACAAGTGCACATCAACGAGCACAGGGAAAAGCTGAATGTGCAGCTGCTCCTCTTACCTGCTCGTAAGGCATCTTTTACCATCTCAGGGGCTTTGTCAGGTGGAGAACAAATAATAGCTCCAGAGACTCTGCAGGAATCAAGAGAGATCTTCAGTGAGAACAAGACTTTCACTAGATCAAACAATGCTCAAAAGCTCTATTTGGTTACAGTTAAAAAAGCCTAAAACTCCATTGCTCTGGAAGAGCCAGCTGGGTTATAGAAGGAACTCAGTGCCTGCTTCAAGGACGAAATATAGAGTGACACACATAGGTTAAAATCACAAGTGGCACAAAGGAATTGCACTGCTTTTCCTGTATCTTCAAGGAGAAGGTATTTTAAAAGTTTCCTTTTAAAAGGATTTAAATCCTGCCAGTTAACACACACACAGAAATCCAGAGTATTTATGTGGCAGAACTGCTAATCAATGAGTCTTTGCTTCCTGTGATTCTTTACTTTCTAGTATCAAATCAGCCTTTCCTAAAAGCTCTGCCTTTTGCTCCTGCAATATCTACCCGACAGTAACAGCACCTTAGTGATGTTACAGTTGTTCAGTTCAACTGTAAAGCAAAACACCTCAATCCTCCCTATTTACACCAACCCTCGCTTATCTCAGAGCTCCAAGAGCCACCAAACTCAGCCTGAGACAAGGAAACTGGCAGGCAGCACTTAATATTGTTCCGTGGGAATGGAGAAAAATGTATTTTTTATATTTCTTAACAAAACTGCCTGTAACTAAACACTTCCAAGTTTCCATTAATCTGGGTATTTATGCCCAGTTAAGCTTCTCCGAGACTCCTGAAGGAGGGTAGGTGACAAAAGGGGCCCTCCCTCCCACAGGGATGGCCAGAGGTGCAGTCTGGGGCTGCTGCAGAGCTTTCCAGAGTGGAAAGCAAGGCTTGTATGGAAACCCCTGCCCTGAGCAGGGCCACATAAGGGAGTTTGTGACCATCAGTACCGTGGATCTCCGAGGGCGATGGCAGCATCCTGCTGCTGCAGCACCCTGGCCCCAGCCAGGACCTCCACACCAAAGGCACATTCCACCTCCTCGGGCCGATCCTCCACCACGTAGAGCAGGCAGCAGCTTGTTTCCTCCCCCAGGCTTTGCAACAAGGCTTTGCTCACGAGCCCTACGCCAAAAAGCACGAGGCCAATGCCGCTGCCACCGTGACATGAGAGGGGTGTCGGGCTGGAGGCATCAGGTGTGGGCACACTTTGGCCAAGAGGTGCAATCCCAGTGTGGAAGGTGGCCAGTGGTGAGGGGTGGCTGGCAGAGGTGGAGGGTGTTGGATCATCTCTGTGTGCAGCAGGGATGGGGTGATGGGGAACCAGCAGCTTGTGGTAGGAGGGCGGGGAGGGGACCATGCTGTAACCAGTGTTGGATCCAGTGGTGATGAAGAAGGAGGGATGGGAGAGCAGGGAGGGCACGTTGAGTGGCAGGGGCAGGCTCAGGCTCAGGCTCAGGCTGGAGTCGGGACCTGCAGAGCTGAGGAGACAAGAGATCAAAGGATCAGAGAATATCCTGAGCTGGAAGGGACCCACAAGGATCATTGAATCCAACTCTTGAGAAGAACACCCCGCACAGGAACACCCTAAGAATGCCACCATATGCCTTGAGCATGTTGCCCAAATGCTGTTTGAGAGGAGTCAGCTGAGACAGATAATTAAAGAATCATTAAGGTTGGACAAGACCTCCAATATCATCAGAGCAAACCTTTAACCAACACCACCTTGTCAACTAAACCACAGCACTGAGTGCCACCACCCACAGCTCCTTCAGCCACTCCTCACAGGACTGACTCCCCAGACCCTTCCCCAGCTCCATGCCCTTCTCTGGACACCCTCCAGCCCCTCAACGCCTCTTCTGTAGTGAGGGACAGAACTGGACACGGCACCCGAGGGGCCTCAGCAGTGCCAGCACAGGGGAACGGGCACTGCCCTGGCCCGGCTGGGGACACTGTTCTGGGGCCGGGTGAGGCTGAGATGGGGCGGGTAAGGCAGGAACCGGCTGAACCCGAGCAGGAGTCGTTCGGATAGACTGAGAGGAGGTGGATGAGGCAAGGAAAGGCCGGCTGAGGCCGAGCAGGGGTCGGTCGGGTGAGGCTGAGATGGGGCGGGCGAGGCAGGGAAGGGCCGGCTGAGCCCGCCCAGCGGTCTGTCCCTCACCGGAGCCCCGAGGAGCGCAGGCCGAGCTGCCGGAGCAGGCGGCGGTTGCGGCAGTGGCGGCCCGAGCTGAGGTGCTCCAGGATGCGGTCGCGGCGCACCCTGAGGGGCAGCTGGCACGGGGTGCAGAACAGCGTCTCCACGGCAACGGCCGGGCCCGGCGAGCTCGGGCCCGCCGGCTCCCGCCGCACCGACAGCTCCGAGAACTCGGCCGCGTAGTCGTGCAGCGTCTTCCTCCTCCGCCCCATGGCCCGGCCCCGCTGACTCGGAAGCGGAAGGCCCGCCCGCCTCACGCCGTTGCCCGGCAGCGGCCCCGCTCCGAGCCCCTCAGCGCCGGGAGAAGCCCCGGCCCGGCCCCAGCCCCCTGAGATGGAGTACGGAGGCGGCTTTCAAGCACCACCGCTCCCCGAAATCGTGGGCCAGCTCCGGCAAGAGCTGCGGAAAGCCAAGGATGAGCACAACATGGCCATAGGTACCGCGGGAGGTGCCCAGAGAACACCTTCACCTGCCTAGGGCTCGTTCAATTCGGCTCCTTTGACTTTGGAAACGTTACAGGGTGTTGCTCGCAGGCTGAAAAGCCACTTGTTTTGAAAACAAGTTTCTTTCTCCCCTTGGAAGTGAAGAACGTGAGAAAACCCAGCAGAGAAAGCCCTGAGCAGAGTGGCAAAGTGGGGCTCGAGGTGCCCACTCTGTGTGTCCTCAGAGCAGAGCCCACCTCACACAAAGTCGGGTTGTTTAATACACATGGAATCACAGAAAGGTTTGGGTTCGAGGGACCTTAAAAATCACCCAGTCCCACCCCCTGCCATGGGCAGGGACATCTTCCACTATCCCAGGTTGCTCCAAGCCCCATCCAGCCTGACCTTGGACACTTCCAGGGATCCAGGGGCAGCCACAGCTTCTTTGGGAAACCTGTGCCAGGGCTTCACCACCCTCAAAGGGAAGAATTTTTCTTAATATCCCCTCTAACCCTGCTCTCTATCAGTGTGAAGCCATTCCCCTTTATCCTGTCACTCCAAGCCCTTCTAGCAGCCTCTCTGTTTTTCTTTGTTGGCTCCTTGTGGTATTGGAATGCTGCAATTAGGTCACCCTGAAGTGAAACCACCTTTTCCTCTCCAGGCTACAAAACCACATCCCAGCAAAGTACCACAAACCACATTATCACCCAGAATCTCTGTGGATGCAGCATTAATGTGACCCAAGTTTGTTCCCACAGTGACTTTGCTTATGCTCACCTGAAAAACAGCAGACACAGAGCATTCAGCAGGGATTTGCTTTGCTAACTGAGTGCTCTCCCATTTTACAGGTACCATCTCTTCCCTGCAAAGACAGATGGAGATCCAAGAATCTGAGCTTCGGAAAATCAGATCTGAAAAGGAATTGCTCCAAAAGCATCTCAGAGAGCGAGAAGTCCAGCTCCAAGCTGTGTCTGACAAGGTACACCCCGAGAGCGTGGTGGCCATGGTTAGCAGGAGACATGGCAGCTGGGAATTTGGGATTTTGGGATGTCCCTCTCTCATAGGAAAGAGGGGGCACCTGTAACTGCAAAACTGAAGTGTAAAATATTCTCCTTCTAGTTTTGCACCTTGACAGAAGAACAGAGGCAGGAAGAAATTGTGGTGATGATGGAGGAGGAGAACCGCAACCTTCATCAGGTGAATTTGTGCAAAGCCTTTACAGAAAAGTCTGGCACTTGCTGCTTCACTGGGCTGGTTTTAGGGCTGGTGGAGTTTGGCATATAAAAACCCTGCTCAATCCAAATAATTTTAGAGAAAACACCAAATAACAGCTATCAGTACTGGTGAGATTGTTAGTCGACAGATTCTGCCTGGGAAATATTTGACTAAATAGTGGGAAAATGAGGACAAACTTGCTCACATTCTTCTCCCCAGTGACACCTGGATTTCTGTATTTGTTCAGGTTGTTACAGAACAGGAATCCCAGCTGGCTGAGCAGGGCAAGCTCATCAGTGAGTTACAGGGGATAATCAATCAGCTGCGGGCCGAGGTTGTGAACACCCGCCTCCAGTTCTTGGAGCAGAAACAGGTCCAGAAGGAGATCCAGAGCCAGGTAGAGGCACTGCAGCACAAGGAATTACAAACCAGAGTGGCACTGGAGCAAATCACCTGCAAGGTAAGCATGGCCTCTTCCACCTGAGAGCCCTGTCTCCTTCTTGGGACACACTTGGGAATCTCAGTCTATTTGCTCCCAAGCTGTGGAGCAGGCAGCTCTTGTGCCACCTAAAAAGAAAACAGACTTCAAATACCAGAAACCCTTGAGAAATGTGAATTCAAGTGAGTTACGTCACCAGATTTCTAACAACCTTCCAGACCCAAGGTAACAAGAACCACCTTAAAGTCATCTACAGGCAGACTTGCTTGGTGCTGGGGGGAGAGCCTTGGCCCACCTAGACCCACAGAATTACCACAGCATTTTCAGTGATGCCTGATTTTCATATAAACACTTTCCACATCATCATTCACCAGTCCTTTGCCCAAGGACTGACTGACAGGACAGTCTCTGTAAATCCATGCAAATGCCAAGGAATTGCACATAAAGACCGAACACACAGTTCACACTGCTCTCCTCTTCTATCCAAAGTTTGAAAGATATCGAAACAAAATAATCCAGGCTACGTTCAACGTGGAGGGCAGCCAGGACCCCATGGGGGAGCTCACTGACAACGAGGTGCTGGAGGCAATGCAGGTACGTGGCTCTTCCAAACAGCTTCCAGCAGCCAGGAAGGGACTGCTGAGGTAAGGGAACACTTTGCAGCGCTGCTCTCAGCCTTCCCACCTCTTTACATCATTGCTGATTTTCAGAAAATCATTAATGAGCGGGCGGAGTTCCAGCAGATGTTGAGGAGCAAGGGCAGCAAGATGTCCCTGCACGGCGGCGAACATCGCATGTCACCCGCCGCGAGGAGGAAGGCCTCCAGGATGGAAAGGCTCTGAGCCAGAACCCACCACCAGCCTCAGGCTCTGGGTTCTGGCTCAGAGCTGGTGCCTTACAACAAATTAAACTCAGTAAAACGACACCGAGTTCTGTGGGAGTATCTGATTCAATTGTTTCAGCCAACTCAGAGCGCAAGTCACTGTAAGTGCTTGGTCTGTAGTTACACTTGACTTCCCAGAGAAGCCTGAAGCACAAGGATGGCTTGGCTACAAGCAGCTGGGGAGTGTATAATTCCCATTTTTGCTTTGGGAAGTTTCTAAGTGACATGACCATGACTCAACATCCACCAATGCCCAAATGAGGGACCAGGGCTTCAAAAGCCATTTTATTTTTCCTTTCCATGTGCAAATCCCAACATGGGGATGTATTTGACACAGCAGCAGTTCAGTTAGAGCTCTGAGATATCATTTTTACAAGAAGAGAGTCAATCTGGGGGTCACCCTGGCCTAGGGAGAGCTGTGAGTTCACACCAGTGCTCACCCACACATAGAGGTCACCCACAGACTGCCAAAGGAGAACTGCTCCAACTGTCTGTGTTTTAGAAGGTAAAAACACATGGGTGGGGCAGAAAGCTCCAGGAGGGTCACTCTGGGCATCAGTGCCTGTATTCTGGGGGGACAGGGAATTCAGGAGTGTCAGTTGGAGGCAGCTCTGAATGGATCTGAACCTCCTCACCAAGAAAAAAGCCAGTGCTCAATCACAGTAACTCTGGGCACACACAAGGTCACTACAATTGCCACAGGGATGGAGGATGGCCCTGAAATACACTGGGACACACAAATCCTGCAGTTGACTCAATAAATCCCTTAAAAATGGAAGCTGTGCTCATGCCTGAACACAGAAACCGTCACTTTAAAATGCATTCCTCAAGTTCTGACAGCAATTAAATGCTTCTGACAGCAACTAAATGTTCACAGTTACTCCAGATAAAATTCTGCAGAACGAGATGTCGGCAAAGTGCTTTGGCATTCTGACTCCAGGTTGTACCCAGCAGAGGACCTCAGTTCCACACTGTCAATTACTGCATTTCTCTGCTGCCGAAATAATGATCCAGATGAAACACCAGGAGGAAAAAGTGATCTTGCAGAAAAATGTGACTGTGCTTGTTTTGAACATTGTAATGATTTTCTCTACAGCGTTCTGACATCCAACGCCTTCTCTGCCTTCAGTCCACGTTTGAAGATGCTGCTCCTTCTGCCCAGGCCTAACACTGATGATCTCTCTTATGGATAAAAGATCCCAATTCTCCTTGCTGTAACTCATCAGACTCTGAAGCCATTGCCTTCCCAGCAGGATGCTCTGCATCTTTTCTTAAAAACCCAAACCATGTCAACTGTGCACCAGTTGTGTTGTTGAATATGTAGCAAAAAAAACAAAACAAAAAAAAAATAAAAGGAAATGGAATCCTCTCTCAGCTCAGGCAGCTGCTAACGGATCACAGTCAGCAGAGAGGAAACTGTGGCCAGGTCAGTTTTTGAAGGATAAAGTACTTTCAAGTTCCCATCCGTGTCCACCACTCGCACCTGCTCCAGCACCAAGGGCAGGTTTGTATTCCCAGGTCCACAGTGAGCATCCAATTCTGTATCTGAACCAGAGCCTTCCCTGTTCTCCAAGGCAGATCTGTTCAGCTCTGCAATTTTCTGTTAAAAGCAAAATACAGAGAACATCACCAATTCTGTGGCAGAGAACAAATTAGAGGGAGTAACAATACTACTAAAATACAAATCAGCTTTTGTGTTCTTCTCAATGCAGGTGAATAATATTTGGTAGAAGCCCCCCACAAGAACAGAAGGATATTTTCCTGAACTCCTTACCAGGATAAGGGTGTCCATCACATCTTTGCAGATCTGTAAACTGGTATCACTCGTCACTTCCAGAAACAGGTCCCGGGTCTCTTTTCTAATCTGTAAGAGTTTCAGAGATTAAGTAAGTCGGGAGTCAGAGCAGCTTACCCACAGGCCTCTGGACACATCCCAGTACACAGAGCTGAAGGGTTTTGCACTCACTTTAATCAGGGGCAAAGCTCTGCTGTTCTTTACCAGTCAAAAACCACATTCTTGCCCTTCAACAAGCCTTTGCACAGGCAGGCTGGTGCTTTGGAACAGATTTCCAGAGGTAAAAACTGTAACTCCCAAATCCCTCTCAGTCTGACAGTGAAGCCCATATGCTGCAGGCTGTAAGAATTTATACTTGCACTACAAGCACAAGTTTCACAGTCTTTGAGTTAAACATCTCTCAATAGAAAGAAACACTGCTTAATTATTAATGTATTTTCATGAATGGGAAGTACCTTTGTTTTCTCACTATTGGTTATTGGTGGGAAGGAAATCACAGCACCTTCAGCATCCACCAGGCACGGGTAGTTGTCCTTGCCATCCAGCAGCTGCAGGTACCTGCCACGAGAAACAAAGCAGCAAGAAGTGAGAGACTGAGAGAGCAGCTGGACACAACAGCAGGAAATAGTGACAAAATGAATGAGTGTATGATCTCTGCACGAGCAGTGAACAGCACAGGGCAGGGCCACACGCTGCTTTACAGCCCATCTGCTACTACATCAAGTTTACCTCATCTCTGATTCCCTTAGCTCACAGCATGTGCACCACACACCCTTCAATCCCCTCTGCTTCCCTTCAATCTGCTGTTCTAAACAGATCTGTCACATCCCCATCTAAATGTATGTGAGAAAACCACAACAAAGCACTGACCTGTGCAGCCCAGAGACGTTCTGACGCTTCTTCTGCTTCCTCTGTTCCTCAGCCTCCAGCTGCAGCTGGCGGAGAAGATCCTTTGCCTTGATCTCCTTCCGACCCAGGGGCATGATCTGCACCACACAGCAAAACAAAACGTTTGAATTCAATTTCACTCCAACACCAGGGTTACAACAGTCCCCTGCAAGCAAGTGAATAATTAAATAATATTCCTGCATGTTGTCATGCCTTTCTCAGCATGGAAATAATTTACCTTTCACATGGACTACTCTAACACCCTCTTGAAAAACAGGGTGAGTTGCTAGTACCACACCAGGCACCTGGTACAGCAGGACAGCAAGGAAATCAGTACAACCTCTAAAGTAAAGCTCCTGCAGTTTGTTTTCTAGGCTCTGTGGGGTAAAAAAGAACCCTTAAGCCCTACCTTGAGCTCATCAGGAGGCTGAACATCGTATGTCAGAGGAGCTTTGACCAGCTGCAAGTCGTGGGTGGCAATGGTGGCCACTGTGCGCTTCTCACAGATGTCCTCGTGCAGCTTGGTCTGAAACACAAGGGATGCCACTGATATAGGTCAAAAAGTCACTGTGATTTATCCCTCCTGTGTGCAGATTCTTCTATATTTAATGTTGGCAGCACTACCAGCCAGGTGACTGAAACAAGGCCCTTCCCTTCACCTGCATCTCCACTACAGCCCAAACACAAAGGTAGCAAAGCCTGGCAACAGGTGACATATCTCTCTACAGGAAAACTACTGTTTTAAGTCAGAAAGCAATCCCAAATACTCAAGTCTTGTAACCTGAAAGCAGCTCCCACCTGCCACCTAAGGACAGGTGAGCAGCAGGCTCAGGAACAGAATACCTCATTCAGAAAGCTGGGTGTGTAACATGGTTTTAACACAGACCAGGGAAGCTGGAGCAAATCCAGAGGATCTCTACACACGGACCTGAGGGTTTTTTTGGCTTTTAACAGGTTCCACAGCACTAACAAGCTGCTGTACACTCACAGCACAAATGTGAGTCCATCCATTGCCCTCATGGCAATACCTGAGCTCTGATGGGTCCTTCCCAAAAACCAGTTCTGCTGCTTTTGGACTGACTGGACATGTGCTGCTGGCAGGGACCACTCACCCTGCACCCTCACACCTGCTGGGTGAGGAGCTCACCTTAAGTTTCACAAACTCATCTGCTGGAAGGGGCCTAGAACATTCTATTTCCAACTCTACCAGTAACATTCCCATTCCAAATGAGTACCACGAGGCTGCAGCTGTTACCTGCATGGTCAGGAACCTCTTGAGAGCATTTCCTGGCTTTAAGTTGACTCCTTTCAGCACACAGCACACGATGAAGGCTCGCACATCTTTGACACCTGGGCTCACTTTGACCACCAAAGGCGCTGGGTTCTCAGAGACGTGCAGCACCTTCACCAGCAGCTTGCTCGCCTCTTCCACCTCATCCTGCTCCCCATCCCCACTGTCCTTCTTCTGCTGCTTCTCCCTCTTCTTCTTCCTGACATCCTCTCTGGCACTCTCGACCTTCCCTTTCCCGCGGCCCCCGGCCCGCAGGTACTCCAGAATGGCCTTAGTCTGGCACCCATTGACCATCTTCTCCAGCCGCTTGTCCTTCAGCTGGTTCCCCCTGAAGTTTGCTTCCTTCAGGCGGGGGCAGTCGGCCAGGGCGGCGGGCAGCTCCCGCAGCTGGTTGTTGGCCACGTCCAGGCTCTGGAGGAGGAGACAGAGATGGGACGGTCAGGGGGAAGAGGGGACAGAGATGGGACGGTCAGGGGGGAGAGGAGACAGAGATGGGACGGTCAGGGGTGCGCGATGGGGACCCGGGCGGGGCGGCGGGCTCGGCTCCCACCTTGAGCGCCGGCAGCGCCGCGATGTCCGCGCCCAGCTCGGCCACTTCATTGTCGGCCGCGTCCAGCCGGCTGAGCAGCGGGAAGGGCGCGGGGGTCCCCGCGGGGGGCAGGAGCCCCCCGGGCAGCGCCCGCAGGCGGTTCCCGGAGAGCAGCAGCTCCTGCAGCTGCGGCGCGGCGCGGGCGAGCCCCGGGCCCAGCTCCCGCAGCCGGTTCGCGCTCAGGTTGAGGCTGCGCAGCTGCGGGAAGGCCGGGCCCGCGTCCTCCGCGCCGTCCCCGGCGCCGCCGAGCGCGGCGGGCAGCGCCTCCAGCCCGTTCCCGGACAGGTCGAGCAGGCGGAGCGCGGGCAGGGGCCCGCCCAGCCCCGCGCCCAGCCCGGCCGGGCCCAGCGCGTTGCGGCTCAGCACCAGCGTGTGCAGCGCGGGCAGCGCGGCCGCCACGCCCGGGCCGAGCTCCCGCAGCGCCGCGCAGCCGCTCAGCTCCAGCGACTGCAGCAGCGGCAGCGCCAGCAGCGCCTCCGGCAGCCGCCCGCCGCCCGCCGCCACCCGCTCGGCCACCGCCGAGCCCGCCAGGGACAGCTCCCGCCGCCGCTCCCGCGCCGCCGCCTCCAGCTCCGGCCACGGCCCCGCCGCCGCCGCCATCGCGCCCAGAGCCGCCGCCGCCGCCGCGCAAGGGCCGCCCCCAGCACCGCCCCCGGGGAGGGTCCGGCCGCCACTGAACCCGCCGCGGGAGCCCAGCAGCGGGGACGCGGTGGTAAATCCTGCCGGGATGGGGCTGAGCGCTGCTCCTGGATGCGGTGAGACCTTAAACAAGGGTAAAACATGGGACCGCAGCGCTGCTGAGCCGCGGGTCTGCCCCAGCGCTGCCGCATGGGTGCGGGCACAGCTTACACAGGTAAAGCTCACACAGGTCCATGTACAGCTTACACAGGTAAGAGCTTACACAGTAAAGCTCACAGAGGTCCAGGCACAGCACACACAGGTAAAAGCTCACAGAGGTCCAGGTAGAGCTTACACAGGTAAAGTTCACACAGGTCCAGGTACAGCTTACACAGGTACAACTTACACAGGTAAAACACATGTCCAGGCACAGGTTACACAGGTAAAACACAGATCCAGATACAGCACACACAGGTATGGCTTACACAGGTAAAGTTCACACAGGTCCAGGTACAGCACACACAGGTAAAGCTCATACAGGTCCAGCTTACACAGGTACAGCTTACACAGGTAAAGCTCACACATGTACAAGTCACACAGGTCCAGGTACAGCTCACACAGCTACAGCACACACTGGTACAAGTGACACAGGCACAGCTCACACAGGCCCAGGTACAGCTCACACATGTACAGGTCCAGCTCACACACATACAGCACACACTGGTACAGGTCCCACAGGCAGGGCTCACACAGGTACAGCACTCACAGGTACCCACAGATTCTGCAGGAACCACAGCCTCACCCCACTCTGTACTGATTTCCATTGCAGCAGGTGGAAAACACAGACATACCCTCCAGACTGGCTAAAGTAATTTATTAAATATGTGCAATAAAAATAACTGACATTTAATATACAAGTGAATCCTTTTCTGGATAAAATCTCCCAGATTTCAATATATGATTTGTTCTTCCAGCACTTAGGAACATGCAGTCACTACAAATTGCTCTCTGGGGTAGTGGAACACCAAGAGGTTTTTTGGGATGAGATCAACTCCTGCATGGATGGACAGGGGCTGCTCTGGAATCATCTCTGCAGTGTCACATGAAAATGCTTCAGCTGACACTCAGACACAGCTCAAATGGACAGAGATCACACAGAAACCAGCCCTGAGCTCAGGACCACACTCTTTCCTTGTTTTCCTACTAAGGCCCCATTGTTGCCAAATCCAGGTTCCAGTCCAACACTTTGCAGACCTTCCACTGCCCAGACCTGCACCTGTGCAATGGATTTTCTCTGGAATATTTTGCTCAAGACTTGGTGGCACAGCACCAAACCTTACACTGTTTCTTACTCCAGTTTATTTTGCCACTGCAGCAAAAACAGGTTGTTAATTAAGGAGCAACCCCAGTAAATCCACCTTTAAAAATGACACTAGTGGTACTACTGTACTCCAAAAGGGTCCTTTCACATTCTAAAAAAATTGCCATTTTATCACTGCTAAGTTATTTCCTTATTGTACCACAGAGCAGTTTTCATCCTTACACTTTTGAGCAAGATCAATGGTTATTTTGAGATATTATTTATTCCGCATACAGAATCAGGCTCTCAAACAGGAACCCATGTCACCAAAGGGAAAATAAAAATACCTATATATACGTTCCTAATGTGTGTAAGTATTGAGATATGTATTTGGAAGAGCTAAAAGATTTTTGAAATCCAAACACACTGATCTACCTGGAAAATCCATAAGCTGGTAGGCAGGCTGCAGGCAAACTAGAAAAACTGTATTACAAAATCAGCTCTGTATATACAAAACAACACCACCAAGTCACTCCATGGGAGCAAAAACCCCCAAATTTCCCCTCATATTATCATGATCCCTCATTCTTGTGCCCAAGGTACCAATTCCACACTGGAAAGCAACTGGAGTGTTACAGGTAGAGATGTAAGAATTGTTGCTTTGGTACAAAGCTTCGTGCATTGAGTCTTAATAGACTTTGTCTCTCTGAAGCTTTTAAAGACATGCTCCAGTCTGTGGATGGTTATTTTAATCAATATCTAACTAGAAAAGCTCAGTATTTTGAGCTGAAAGTGCACTAAAGCAGGCAAAAACATCTAAACTTACTAATTCAAGCTCTTCAGGCCTCTACCAAGATAATTTTTTTTTTCGTTTCTGTGAGTGGCCATTTCTTGGGGATACAGACTTGGAGGGTTTAGTTTAACCCTCCTGCCACAGGGGCTCAGAAGGCACTTGGTGCACAGTGAGAGAGGCCACAATGTCCTGTCCCTTCCTGCACAGTGGCACAACACAGGAAAACATCCAACCAGCCCTCTGGCTTTTCTATTTGGTGTTAATTCCTGGGATTGTGCTGTGCTTTGGTTACAGCTCTGCTGCCTTTAGAACCCTAAATCTGACAGACACATAAGGCTTCCCTCATGTGTGGCTCCTATTCCTCAAGCACCTCAGGGGACCCAGGGAAGAGACATCTCTCCCCTGACATAATTAATGTGCTTGAACCCATTAAATTACAGACATGAGATTGGAAAAGAGAGCAATTATCTATCAAAATAATGTTTTTGTCCTGGAACATTTGGTATTTCCAACATGAGCATTCCTAGGAGCAAAGCCCAGTGCTGCAGTGACAGCAACGCCACAGGGATCACACCAGGCACTGCTCAAGGCTAAGAACAGCCCACACAAAATATGATACAAGTTGCCCACAATTTTTAAATAGCTCTGAACAGCCACGTGCCCAGTTACTCAGACAAAGGAAGAAATACTTGTCCTGTCATCGCTTTGAGTATGTTTTGCCAGTGCTTTTATTTGGGCCCCCTCGGGCTCTGATCTTGCTTCCTATTGAAGGAGGTTGTAACTTTGCTCCTGAAGGACCCTGTTTCTTCAAATAGTGGCCACCTACTTTGGCTGTGAAGAGAAAAACAGAGATCATTATTACAAGCACATCCAGTCCCAGGAGTGAATTTAAATCCACCTTTCTGATTCCCAAGATCTGTTAAATCTGAATGACTGAAGCAACTAGAAGCTGGCAGGCACTGAGCCTCACCATGTTCCACACCAATAGTGGTGAGGCTGAATGGTCAGGGCTCCTTCCATATCTCTAGGGAATATCTATGGAATCAGAGCTTATCCAGGCAGGATTTGCTTCTGCTCCAAATTCTAAGCAGCAACAAACTAACAACTGACTGGCATTTCATTAGCCAGTACAAACAGCAAAGCTGAGGACAAACAGGACTTGTGGATCCAGTTTTAACACCAGAAAGTGCTGAGTTTAACCCCTATGATTCACTTTAGGTCAGCTGGAATTCCACAGCTCTTCCCAGGAACCTGGAATAGTGACATGCAGATATGAGCAGAGCACAGCTCAGAGCAGGTAAACTCTGAACACACAGCTGACTAAAAAACTCCCAAGAATCTGAAGGAGGAAAGGTTTGGATGTGACTGGCCAAAAGTTCTGGTGCTGCAGGCAGTTTGTTTAACATCTGTGTTCCGGAAAGAAAAGGATTTTCCATGTTCTTCATAAAGGTAGCTGTTGAAAAAAAACACCACCTGACATCATCAATGTCTCTTTGATGGTGAAAATGCTGCACAATGATAAATCTGTCAGGTTCCTGAGTCTGGACTGGAAAGGAAAAGCAGCACACAGCACTCACTATTCAATTCATCCTGTAATTAGGATCAGATTAGCAACCTTTGATTGGACACTAAAAGCTAAATCAGGCTCTGGTTCCCTGTGTCAGCGTTCAGGAGCTTTCCAGAGCACTGTTCAGCTGATTGTTCTATTCATGGTCATCCTGTTCTGCAGAAAAAAAACCCTGAACTGATCAACTTATCAAATCTGCCAGTCTTCCCCACCAGCTGAGCTCGTGTCCTTCTTTTAACATGATTGTTATTGCATGATTTTGGTAATTTGCTCCCCAAGCACACTCCTCCAGCACAAGAACTATCACTTAGTTCACTCGAATGCAAACCACGAGTTACACAGACCCAGATCTTGGGGATGAAACACTTTCCGTAAGCAAAGGCAACACAGTAAAAAGCATAAACGTTATTATCATTAAGTAATGTCTTACCAGGCTGCACCAGAATGGTTTTGTTCATGGGGGATGTCCTCCGTTGGTTCATTTTACAGCCATCTTTGTCCATCAGGTGAGACTTCCAGGACTGAAATCAATTATAAAGAAGTGATAGTAAAACTCCAGCAAAATTAGCCAATGTCACATGGGAAAAATTATAAAAGTGTACAGACTTTATATCTACAGCACTTTAATCTGCTTTTTCAAAGTATGAACTCCTTGCTATGAAATAGAAACTAGTATCTCCATTATTTTAATATATCTTGAAAGGTCCATCATATTAAAACAACCCGTAGCAACCCGTAGCTCAATGTGAAGGGTGGCCTCACCTCTTCTCCAGGGGGAAAGTTCTCATGGCACAAAGGGCAGTGGTTTGCCACATTTTCTGCTTTGGCAGCTGTAATTGTTTGAAAAATAATGTAAGAATTAAAAAGAGAAGGTAATTTCAGAATCTGAAGGAAGAGACACACAAAAAGAATTTGCATAGCAAGTAGCATAAAACTACCCCATGTCTAACCCAGTTCCCTGTTATCATTAACTGCTCCCAAAGAAGTCCTGTGTTTAATCATCTTCATCAAAACAAGATAAAAAGGAATCTCGGAATCCAGAATCACATGGATTGGAAGGAAGCTTAATGATCATCCAGCTCCCCCTTGTCCTGTCATTCCAGACCCTCGTAAATAGCCTCTCTCCACCTTTCTTGTAGCCCCTTCAGCCCCTACTGGAAGGCCACAGTTAGGTCATCCCAAAGCCTTTTCTTCTCCAGGCAATCCCAGTTCTCTTGGCCTTTCTCCATAGCAGAGGTGACCCATCCCTCTGATCAACTTGGTGCCTCCTCTGAACTCATTCCAACAGGTCTGTGTCCTTTCTGTGCTGGGATAGTGCTGAATCTATAGGGATATGGAAGAGACTTTCCAGTCTTTTCACTCACCCTCCCCACACACATTGATAGAGGCCAAGCACTAGAAAACTCAGGCATTTATCCCAAATCTTTTTCCTCCTGAGGATTTACTTAGATCCCAAAGTCTGAAACACAAGCAGCCCAATTTGCCAAAGATCCCTGGTGTTTGAAACCTCTGATATTCCACCTTCCTGTTTGGAGCTACTCACGATGGCAAAACTTGCTCTTTATGTGTCTGGGCAGCTCTTCCCTGGGCACAGCCTCTCTGCAGCGTGGGCACTTCCCAAAGCTGTCCCTTTTGTCACAGTCAGTCAGCAGGTGCTCCGTCAGGCTGGCAATCTCCAGCATCTGCAACATAGCCAGCAAGGTTTGTGCTGAGCTAACAGGGATGGGATTTTAAAAAAAACCATCAGTTTAGCCTCACCTTCCCAAAATGACAACGAGAAAATCCCATTTCAGTCCACTTATTAATTCATTTTCTAATGCTGCTCTTTTCCAAAAGCACTACCCACATCACACGAGTGTGTTCAGAATTCACCTGCCCAAGTGTTAAATATCTAAACCAGAATAACAACAGTCCATGCCTTATTAGCTCTGGGAAGTTCAGTCTGACCTGTTTGCAGTGCTCACATCGGGTTAACATGGGGCAGTGCTTCCAGTAATGCAGATCCAACCCTTCCTCTGTGAAGGACTCGTTCCTTTCACCACAAAAAATACACAAGCTGGAAAAAAATACAAACATCAGTGACATCAGAGAGAAATTGATAAGCTCTGTTCCTTCTGTTGCAAGCTGTTCTCAAAAATAGCCAATATCTTGAAGAGTTTCTTTTCCCTGTGTAGAGCTGAGCTTAGGATGGGGCAGGTACTGGGTTGTAATTTAGGGTAAATACAACTATAGGGCATTTTTTTCTTACAGAATGATTAATTCCACAGAAGTTCTGAGAGCAGCTCACCAAAACTGGCCTTCCTGGCTCCAGAATTTCCAAGGGCTTCTTCTATGCCCTCCCCCTACAACACCATATTTTCCCCTTATTTCACATTGACAGCTGAACATTAATCCATGGCTATTTCTTATCCCACAAGCAAATACTCAGAAAAAAAAAGTACAAAGTCACACTATCCAAGAACTTTTTAAAAAAGCACCTAGGATTGCCTGGTGATAATTCCAAATCTGTTAGAAGAGATTTTAGTCTTTATTGTTTCACTGCTGAAGGTATTAGCTTTGATCTACTGGAAAAACGTTATTACTGTTTGGAGCTCACAGGTGACACCAAGGGCTTAAGGTGATTAGAGGCTCATCTCACTTACTTATCCAGGTAATTTGCAACAGAGGAAAGTTCCTCCTGAATCTCTGCTGCTGTAGCCCGGGGGCTTTCATATACCTGGTAACCTGTAAGGAGACAACTATTAAACCAAGATCACATTTTAATACATCTACATTTCTTAACTCTTATTTGAAACCACCTACCTTGATTCCCTGTCTTCTGAAAATCAGATTCTTTCTCCTACCAAACAAAGAAATTTAACTCAGAAATTTGCCTTCCAGAGAGAAAGGGAACACATTATATTCTGATTTCTGTCTGGAATTTAAAATCTAGAAGCAGAGCCAATGCACTACAATGTTCGTGCTTCTGCTTCTAGGGTAAATCTCTTGTATTAAGGTATTATCTTATATTATAAAGCTATTATTATATTGTTATATTATAATAATGAATCCAAAACTCACACTATGTTATGAAAAACAACACCCCAGATTTTAAGCTGGACTGATGAGGAGAAAAGTCATCCAGGGTATGTCTGGAGTTTCTCATTCTTTTTAATGAGACAACACCGAAGTTCATTATCTAAGTCCATGATATCCAAAGAGCAAAAGATTAAAACAATCTTAAACTGAAACACGCTCACCTCTTCAGCCTCAACCTCTGCTTGTAACTCTAAAGCTGACGAGTGACCTTTTAGAACTTTCATCTCTTCTTTTTTCTGTTTCTCTGCTACTGTTGCTGCTTTTCTCTGTGCCTGGCAGGAAATACTCTGTCAGTTCCAACGGCTTTGGAACCATCCCTCATACATGAGATTGCAAAACACATCAGCACAGAACTCATGGTTGATGCAGGACAGGAAATGTCCTGCTTGATTAAGTGATGGATGTGATACTGTGACACCTTCCCTCTTCCCAAATTCCTCTGCACTACTTGAAAAGAACATACAGCACAGCCTTCGGGCTTACTGTTCCCAAGGATTGGCAGCAGAAAATAGCATTTGTGCATTTTTAAACCGCTTGTCCATCTCAGTATTCCTTGTTGGGTTTTTATTCCCAAGAATGGGTATAGGGAACATACTCAGCTTTCCATGCTAAGGAACACGAACCACATACCTGAAGACACTCTGTGTCTAATCCAGCCATTAAACCAGGACACCACTCAGCCAAATGCCACGTCTGAAGTGGCCCTGTACGTTCTGCCTCTCATTACATACCCTGATTTCAGTTTCAGAAGGTTTCCCATCGATTTTGGCAAACCCCTCAAAGAGCGTTCTGTAGCGCATGGTCCTGCGGGCGCTGGCATCCTCCGGGAGATATTCCAGCACAGCTGCCCTGTGCTCCCTGTACATGGCAAAGATGATCCTCAGCACCACCTCACGCACCTCCTGAGCCCTGTGCTCCAGAGCTCCCGTGGCAAACTGGAAATAATCAGAAAAAAAAATTATCTCTCTCTTTTCTTGTGTTTTTAGGCATTGGTTTATTAGTCTAAGACTCTCCTGCAGCAGGAGAAATCTTCCTACAGGACAGGTTTTTGCAACCACTTTTTAACTCTTTAGGGCTTTTTTCCAGATATTAACATCCTGCTTCATAGAATCCCAGAATGGTTTGGGTTGAAAAGGATTTTAAAGTTCATATCATTCCACCTCATACCATAGGCAGGGACACTTCCTATTAGACCAGGCTCCTCCAAGCCCCGTTCAACCTGGTCTAAAATTACCAGCACTGTTGATCAGGGGAATATACCTCCAGGAATTCTCAAGCACTCAAAAAAAGCCAGGCAAGCCCCCAGAAAACCATCAGAAAATCCTCCATGTGCTGTAACCTTGACCTCTTACCTTCATAACACTGTTGATGGTAAACCCAGAGTTTTCAGTCCCCATGGCTTTCAAGAGAGATTCTACCAATTCCACATGACTCATTGCCAGGTGTGTTGGGGAGTTTGGTTTTAATGTTTTAACCAGGTGGACTGGAATAATCTGGAGAGGTTTTACTTCAGGGCACAGTGCTATCTCCTAGAAACACACAGAGTCAGTGAGCACACAGATGGTGGATAAGGACAATTACCTGTCTCGGCAAAGCAGAGTTTTCTCATCTCTGTAGGTCACTTGCAGTAAAGAACACAAGAGTCACATCTGTAGCAGCAGCAGGTACCCCAAGACTGCTCCAGGTGACCCTGATTTGGCAGGGGGTTGGACTGGATGATCTCCAGAGGGCCCTTCCAACCCCAGCTGCTTTGTGACAAATTGTGATAAGATTCTGTGATAAGCTGTAACACTTCACAGCACCCAACCCTGGTCTCACAGTCCACTCTGATCAGGTGTTTCTCACCTATGAGCTCCCTAATTTGAAGGGAAACACCCACCTGGATGAAGGTTGAAGCCAGAAGACGAAGACGGGATGAAGAGTCTCCTGTTCTAGAAAGCAAATGTGGCAGGGTTTTTTCCACACATTGACAAGTTTCTAGTTTCCCTAGTTTGTGTTTTGGTATATATTGGGTAATGATCATTTTTAGAAGTTTCAGGGAAGCCTGAAAAACCTAAGTTAAAAAGAAAAAGGAAACATTGAGCAAAAATAACACAGAGCCCAGTTTTCAGACATACAGTAAGATCCATTCTTAATGTGGAATTACAGTAACACACTTAATGGAAGCTACTTCAGACAACAGTCTTCCAGAAAACCTGTTGCTAGGACTTAGGTGAAAGGTTTCAGAAATTGTTTCATAAAGAGTACCCTCTCAATTTTCTTCTTTTCTTCTTATTTAAGGTTTATTTGAAGCGCAAGAGTCCTTCAGCTAAGAGCAGCCCCTTGAGCTGGAAACTAGAAGTTACTTCATTGCTGTATTTCAGCTTTAACAAAGAAAAAGGATCAACCTCACTGCACATTTACTGCATCAGCTCATGGCTCAGCTCAGTTTTCTCCATCTGTTCAATGCCAGACATTGTCCAGTTGTTTTAGGAGTTTTGAGGGGCTTTGTTTTGATTCTGGATTTATTCAACAGCAGATTCATAAACTATTTGTTCAAAGTATCCTAACCCCATGATTCTGCAGTTTTGGCTGCCAGTTCTTCACTGGAGCATCAAACCTATCCCAACTTACTGAAGACACAGTGTCTTTGATGGCTCTCCTCACAAGGAAAACAGCAGCCCTCAGCATGCTCCTTAAATCCTCCTTTGGAGTGTCCACTGACACTTCCATCAGCATCTTGTACACAGTCAGTAAAGCATCTTCTCGACATGACCAAGTCCTGGAATACGCTCCTGAAACCTGAGCACAGAACAAGTTTCTCTCTTAAAAGGTCCCTACAGATATTCAATACATATTTAACATTTATATAGAGAACCAGCCTCAAAAGAACATATGAACTGAAGCGTGAAAGCTGCAAGTGCTCGCCACAGGAATCTGGCTTTATTAAAAGCACACATTTTCCAGGAACAGTGAGGGTTTCTCTCCCTGCAAAAGTCAGTGGCAAGCTGTGGGTGTTCTGGGTTCATACCCTAAAGCAGTCTGCTGGATCCTGTCTGTTTATCAGCACATCAAGTACCAATCATCAAAGCTACAGATTTGTGGAAATGCTGTAAACAGGCATCCACAGAGCCAAGGTCAAATTTTAAGCTCAGATTTCAAACAGCAGCTCTGAACACATAAAAATCCTCTCAGCTCAACACAGAGCACAATAACTCATGGGTTTGCTTTGCTGGGTTTGGGGTTTGTTATACTGTTTTTTACCAAAGCCTCTCCAAAAACTTCCACAACTGGGCTGGCTTCCCTCAGTGCCTTCTTCATGAGTGGCTCAGGCTCCCCAGTATTGCCAGTCCTTGGAGTGTCACCCATGTCCTCTTCAGTCACCTCTGGCTCCAGATAGGACACAGCTTCATCCACCTGCTTGCAGATGGTCGGGAGAGGCCTCTCATCATACGGTAAAAATTCAATCTAGCAGAAAAGATAAAATTTATTGTTCTGGAAATGACTCAGATGTGAAGTGGTTTTATCACTAATTGGATTCACCTCGGTGCAATTTTCTCACATCAAAGCAGCATCGCTCCCCAGTTAATCATGAGAATAACCACATTATTTGGAAGGTTGGACATCAGATTGTTTGCTCTGACAGGTTTTTGCAGTAACAGAGGGAACGCTACTCACATTTTCCTTTGAAAACGTTTCCTTGGAGGTTGTGGGCTGAGTCCGAGGAGAAACAGGGGACTGGAAGGGAATAACAGGCTCAGAAGAAGTGGGATCCACCAACAGCTCTTCCAGCACAGGCTCTGCCCTCCGGGGCTCTTCTCGGGGTGGGTCTGCAGGCTCAGGAGGGGAGCTCTGGGGGCTCTCAATGCCACTCACAGATCCCAAAGGCAACTCAAGTGGCTTTCGGATCTGAAAAAGGGAAGAAGATTTTTATAGCAAGGCTAAAAATGTGCTAAAATCAGTCAGTACAGCTACAACTCTGACAACAAGCTACTGGGGATTTCAAGTAAACATTGAACCTGGCTCACAGGTGTGTCATCACTCCCACTGGATGCAGCTTTATTAAACAGTCAGAAAATAATTCTGTGTGGGTGCATGTGTGGAGAGATTATAAAACTTCCTGTTCTGAGAACACTACATAACTGTACATATATAAAAAATCACATGGATTCTGTATGGTTAGCCTTGATACCAACCTAAGCCTCCTCCACCCCTCAAAATATGAGCAAATACCTTATTCATCTGCACCAGATAGTCTTAAAATTATGCAAAATATTGAGGATTCTAATGCCATTTTCTTGAGACCTCAATGGCTTAATGGGATTTTATGGAGAACTAAACATGTTCATAAAACACCATACTGAGAGTCTTAGGTTGATCCACAACCCAAACAGAAAACTGAAAAGCTTTAGTTAAATCTCAAAATTTCCGTTAACCTGTGAATGAAGTTTGGTTGCTCTGCCATTTCTACTTAGAACACCCTCCAGAGTTTGGACTAACAGCACCCACCAGCAGCTGTGCATCCAGGAGGTCATGCAGCTCCAGCTGCTGGTACACCTTCAGCCTGTACTCATCCATCTGCTCCTTCTTTTTCTTGGCAAGGTCATAATCCTCCTTCTCAACTGCGTAACGTTTCTCCACCTCGTACCGGCCCAGCCGCTCGCCCACCTAGGATTGGCAAAGATCACCTTGGGATCATCTCACTGAACATTCCTTGGAATCACCTTACTCTACTTGTTTCATTGCTCCCAGCAAAATTACTCAGTCAAGTTATCTGATTTTAAAATTATTCTTTTGGGAAATATATAAAAAATCATTACGATTCCATATCAAAAGTCATTACAATTCCATATCAAAAATCATTACGATTCTACACAAACAGCAAGGCCCTGATGAGCCACTGGAGCTCTGCTCCATTTAGGTGTCAAAGATGTTCCAACAACACCTTCTGCAAGTCTGCAATGGCCTGTTTGAGCTTCTTGGCATGGTCGTAGCACTCGAGACGCACGGCTTCCCTCTTCTTCTCATCCAGCCTCCGGATTATCTGAGCCACTTCTGGGTCCTGGTACATGTCAAAGGCCAAATCGTCCAGAGGTGAAATGGAGTCATGTTTCCTGAAGGCATAAAATGAACAAAGTAAACCACAGCAAGGCAGGCTTCTCTTTTCATTAGCAGGGAATTAACGAAACACAGAGATCAACAACTACTTTGCACCAAGCAGAGGTTTTGCCTGGGTATGTGCAAAGAACATCCTTACCCAAGGTAAGTTCCATCCAAGGCAGGGTCATCTGATTTAACTCCCAAGTAATGATCTATCAGCTTCTCTCTGGAAGGCTTTGGAAGGGTGGGAAAAGAAAAATCTTAATGCACAGTCACCAACATCAGGTGTGTGTTCAAGACAGACTTGCCACAACCAACATCAACTCTGCAATGTAGAGCACTTATGTTTTGGGGCACATTGAAGCAAGAGAACCTGGAAACGTTGAAAATTAAAATGTCCCAAGTAATTACATTTTAATTTTTGTATTTCCATATTAGGCTCATATACATAAAAAATTAATGAAACACATCTCTGCTAAAGCACAAAACTGCCACAAGAAAGGCTCATCCCATTACTCCAGGAACCTCTACTTGAAGAAATGGAGCACCAGTAAAAGGACAGGGACGCTTTGGACTTACACTGGTCATGCTGTTATCGCCATAGTCTGCTGGATCCCCAATGATGTTCACAGCTACCAGGGCAACCTGCAGAAATCCACAGGAAATGGAGATGTGTAAGCTCATTCCTCTTTTCTTGGAACAAAAACCAGGGCCTGTGGTCAGGAGGGTGATAAGGAAGCAGAGAGAAGCACCAAGTGCTAAATGTGCCTCCTGCTCCATTGAAAATGTATCACCAAATCTACAATTCCACTGTGCTCAAACAAGTCCCAGCAGAACTGAGGCAGGTGTTTGTATATCTGGACCATGGTGGCTGTGCAACATCTTCACTTAATGCCATAACAGGTCCAGAACACTCAGAGTGGCTTTGTGACCCCAAAGCTGTTCTCAGAGGGAGTTTCTCATCCTCAACACAGACCCTGCTGTGTTGGCTAAACCTCAGCAATACAAAAGTGACAGAATATGGCCTTGACTCATTTGTTCTGGATAAGGCGCATCCACCTGATCCCAACTCACTTCTAACCTGTTATTTGTGTTTTGTGCTTTAAAACAAACTAAAATAAACACAGGAGCTTTCAACCAACATTTTTTGCTTCTACAAATTAAGGGAGCAGATTTCTGTGCCTGCTCTTTACTATGGAAGTGTCATCTAGGTTACCAGGTAAGGACTTCTAACTCACCTGCCCATACAAGTTGTATTTGTTGACATAATTTTTATGGAAAATCAGCTTCAGGTACTGGCCAACTGCATCCATGTACACAGATTTCAACTCTCGGGCTCTGAAATCAGTCTTCTCATTGTCTGAGAGAGGGACATAACTGGGAAGGAAAATGTAACACGTGAGCAAAAGATACATCCAAACACACAGGTGGATTTCTGATCCCCAGGTTTAAAACTCCCTCATAACTAAAACAGCCTGTGCTGTCCCCTGGCAATTCACCTGCATCTCCAGCTTTGTCATAGATCAACACAAGCCCAGGATCTCTCATACAGCATGTCCACAGTACACACAACCCACAGTGAGTATTATTTTCCCCTGAAGCTTTTCTGATTAAAACAATAAACTGATCCAGAACTTTCTGTCTCACCCAAGTCTCTGAAACCTCTCTGACTGATATGGAGCAAAGTATTCGGGCAGACTTTCACTGATGTAGAACTCAATTTTGCTTGCAATCATGTACTGGTGAGCAAGCAGCTGCAGCTTCCGGATCCGACACCTCTCCACCAACTGCAGGATGATTTCCTGGGGGTACTGACAAAGCCTGGAAGAGACACAGTTTCTGAATTCAATCATCATTTTAAAGCAGACTTCAATTCCAACTTGAGCAACATTTAATTATGGAATTTTCAAGTCATTAATTGAAAGCCAATGTTACAAATATTGTAATAATCCCAAGAGTAGAGTGGAAACATTTTTCCCTTTCCTTTACCGCGTGCGTATGTTCAGGTGCCCCACACATATTCAGATGTGCTGAATCAAATGGACTTTTCATACTAAGGCAAAGCAGTTGCAGACTCCAAGACGGCCAAGAACAAAAACTGTTCCTATTTTAATTTTCCAGGACTTTATTCAGATACAATGCAGAGCCTTTAGGTGTTAACCAAGGTGGTTTTCTCCCCCAGGATGAGGATTCCACGGGATTAAAATATTTTTTTTTCGCTTTACCAGTTTGATGTGGGATACTGTAAACTGTTCTGACTATGCATGGTGCATCTGCAACTCGTTTTAAACTTGGTTACAGAAACTCAGTGCTCCAAGAGCATCCCCTCAGAGTACCTGGGCGATCGCCACCCGTTCACTGTCGGCGCATGAACCATCAGCTCCCGGGCACTGAACCCGTCCTCGTGTCCCGACGAACTGACCACGGTGAAACCAATCTTGTGCGGCATCCTGGGCAGCTGAGCTGGTCACAGCCACGGCCTTCAAGCTTAAACTCATCCCTGGAAGGATGACAAAAACCTGCTGAGGCACTACAGTCAAAGAATTGCATCTTATGGTCTGTCAATAGACAATGAGTGCAAATATAGATTCCCTTCCATTAACATTGGCTCCATGAATGCTCTTTTGGTGTGGATTTGATTAGTGCTGAGCAAAACGAGGATTTAGATCACTTGCAGAGCAGTTTGCCAATAAATTAAACCTAATCTAAGATGGACCTTGAAACTAAGAGTTCCAAACGCATACAGGAGCAACCTGTACCTGCACTATACTCTGTGTATTGGAGTCAGAGGAACAAAAAGCAAAGCACAAGATCAGTCCCTGGGAAAGCCACGCACCCACCACGGCTACTGCTGGGGCCGCAAGCACCGGGACCACCGCTGCCCACCCCGGGCCCTGCCGGTGTTACGGCACCAACATCGGCCCCGTCCCTCCCTCCCCGCGCCGGCCCCAACCCCGCAGGAGGCGCAGGCCCGGAAGGGTCACGGCCGCACCGTTCCGGGGGCACAGCCAGGACGGGCGGCGGACAAAGCACGCGGGGGCCTGGAGGGACCTCGGGGGCTCCCCGGGGCAGAGGGGGGGCAGAGGGAGAGCGGAGGGGGAGCGGAGGGAGAGCGGAGCGCGGGGGAAGCGCCCGGCCGGGCCGGGCCGGGCCCCACCTGGCTCAGCGCGGCCCCATCGCCGCTCTCATGGCAACGCGGCCCCGCCGCGCAGGCGCGACTGTCCCGCCGGCCCCGGGGCGCCTGCGCGGGGCGGCCCCGGCACAGACACCGGCCCCGGGCCCGCCGGGGAGCGGCACCGGCCCGGCCATGGCGGAGCCGCTGCGGCCCTTCCGCCTGCGCGGCTGCGCCGGCCCGCAGAAGTTCGGGGTGGCGGCCGGGAGCCTGCGCGGGTTGCTGAGGAAGGGCTGCCGGCTGCTGCAGGTGCGGGACGGGCGGGGAGCCGCCGGGTGCTAGAGGGACGGGACGATACCAGGCGGGGATGCCGTTTACAGATGCGGGGCGGATCTGCCGCTGCTGGACGGGACCGGGACTACCGACGCGTGCGGAGCTGCAGCCGCTGCGGTTGGGGCTGCTCGGACGGAGCCGGCGTCCCGCCCGCCGCTCACCCGCCCGTGGGGCAGCTTCCCTTGGCAGGCAGCCGCCTCTGCCTCTACGAGGACGGCACGGAGCTGACCGAGAGCTTCTTCCGAGCGCTGCCGCCGCAGACGGAGCTGGTGCTGCTGGGCCCCGGGGAGAGCTGGCGGGGCTGTGAGTGCGGGGCCGGGCGGGGGGCGCGGGGGCAGCGCCGGCCCCGGGGGGCTCAGCCGGTGCCGCCTCACCTGCCCCAGGTGCCAGCGACATCGAGCGGCTCCTGGGCGCGTTCTGCAGCCAGCAGGGCGCTGTGGTGGAGGCTGCGCGGAGGCTGCTGACGGACGAGAGGGCTCCCCACAGGCAGAAGCTGCTGGCGGATCTCATCCACAACCTGAGTGAAAACATCCTGGCCGAGGACAAGGACGACGACAAGAAATGGTTTGAAGGTGTGTTTGTTGCCAGGAAGGTGCTACGGGACTCACACGTCTTGCTTTGCTCTGAAACGTCACTTCTGTCAGTTTTGTTGCTCTTAAAGCAAAGTTTGGGAGCTCTTTGGGCTGGTGGGATTGGGTACTTGGTCAGGGGTTTAGTTATCCCTTCCATTAGCACAGCATATGTCTTTAGGTTTCTTTAAAGTATATGCACATTTACTATCAGATAATGTTTGTAAAAATTGGTGTTCCCTATTGCTTTAATAAGGATAGCTCTGGAATACATTTTCCCCTATTAATATAAATCTGCATTTATGATGTTTTAATGATTTGCTAGTAGTATATGGATAACTTGCACATCTCTGCCAGCTAACCGTGCTTTATGTTCTCTTTACACTCTGAAAGTTTCACTTCCCATTCCCAAGCCATTACTGCAGTTCTTCCCTAACAATTCTGTTTTCCTTTCACAATCTCTTGGTGTTCCATATACACAATAGCAAGAAACATAATACCAGCTACAGCTCTCTCAGCAGATGCTCTGCAGTATCCTTTGTGCTTAAGAGCAGGGTAGTCCTGAACCAGTAAAATAAAAATGGGAATTTAAAAACCCTGTACAACCTGAGTCAATGGAAAACCAGGGTGAAGTCCCAGCTGGGCAGGAGCTGTGCTCAGTTACAAAATAATCTCGTTCTCTCCAGGGCTGGAGTCTCGGTTCAAGAACAAATCCAGCTACCTGCGGCACAGCTGTGAGAGCAGAATGCGGGGCTACATGAGAGAGGTAAAAGTTTCTGTTGAAGTAACTTATGTCAAGCTGTAACAGTAATTCTGTGGCTACAGGAATATAAAGTACTTCTACAGTGTAACATTGTGATTGTAGAAAAGAGCCTCAGGCTGCCACAGGAACTGAGGAATGATTGCTGGGTTTCCCCCCTCTAGGTTAGTGGTTTTATTCCAAACGTTCATCCTGCAGCACGAGATGCCTACAAAGGAATTATCGACCTGATGGCAGATAGACTGAAATCTGTGAAGTACAACGGGTGCTACTTTGACAGAAGAGAGAAGGAGGAAGCAGCACGCCTGTGCACTGCAGAGGGGTGGTTCTCCTGTCAGGTACCTGCAGCCTTCCTGAAGAATCACAGAATGGTTTGAGTTAGAAGGGACCTTAAAGATCATCTCATTCCACCCCTGTCATGAGCAGGGACACCAGCCACTATTCTAGTTTGTTCCCAGCCCCATCCAACCTGTCCTTGGACACTTCCAGGGATCCAGAGGCAGCCACATCTTCTCTGGGCTGCCTGTGCCAGGGCCTCACCACCCTCACAGGGGAGAATTTCTTCTGTATACTTGACGTAAACTTCCTCTTTTTTAAGTTTGATCCCATTCTGCCCTCAACATCAGAGAAGGAAACAGTTCCTGGGTGCAGTGTCAGGCTGGAGGGAATGTGGGGTGCAGGATCTCTCTGGTTCACTAGCATGTGGCAGGACCACACTGGGGTGACAAGTGTGACATCTTTCACAGGGACCTTTTGACAGAGATGACTGCCCATGTAAGCATTCCATCAACCCCTACAGCAACAGGGAAAGCAGGATCCTCTTCAGCACCTGGAATCTCGACCACATGTATGTACAAAGTGTTAATCCAAGTCTACCTGCTTTGTGGCCTTCAGCTTCATCAGAAAGGTTTAGCCTTAGTCCCTTCCCCTCGCTGTGCAGTCAGCTCTGCTATGAATATGTTGTGAGAAAAGGTGCTGGGATGCTGCAGCTGTTCTGAGAACAAAACCCTGGAGACAGATGAAATGCTGTTTCTCATTAGCTGCTTTGCTTCTGTGCAGATTTTCTTTATATGGAAGCAAATCCCTCCTCACTGCACTACCCGTGTGAATTCTCCTCTCTGGCAAAACCCCCTCTGACCCATTTCAAATGCTGGTGTGAAGCAAACAAGATTTGCTAAACTAATTTCCTTGGGGGGAAAAAAAATCATATGCCTAGTTATGGAGAAAGAATTCCAGTTCTGCCTGGCTCTAAAAGGAAGATGGAGGCTTGATTATTCTGAAAAAAACTCCTGATGGTAATATTGTCTTTTCTTTTGTGTCCCCAAGAATTGAGAAGAAACGTGCTGTTGTCCCAGAACTGGCAGAAGCTGTCAAAACACGAGACGGGAGAGAAGTGAACTGGGAATATTTCTATCAGCTGCTGTTTACCCTGGATAATTTAAAACTCGTACATATTGCTTGCCATAAGAAAACCAATCATAACCTCAGCTGTGACAAAACCAGAATTTACAGAAAGAGGAAGCAAACCTATGAGATTTCCTAGTGCTGTCCCTGGAGGGGACCTGCTGCTTTTTTCAATCATGTCAGTCTGCTGTTTCTAAATAGCTCCTCCAATTTCTTAAATAAGAACTATTTGAGAGTCCCCGGCACAAGATTGGCTGGGTAACCCAACCAGAGCCTCACAAAGCACGCTCCAATATCCCATTTAATTCTCTCCTGCCTTCCCACTCCTTACAATCTTCCCTCAGCTTAAATCAAGTGTGATAAAGGTACAGAATGAGCCAGAGGCTGACACTGTTTCTACCCTGTCATCTCTGACCAGCGTTGGCCCCAAACTCACAGTACACAGAAATGAAACTCGGACAAAACATTTCTTAAAAACTAACCTGCAGGGCCTCATAGTCTCCTATTCCTCTGGAGATTAAGCCAAACAAAGGATTTTTAAGATCATGTTTTACTCTGTGCCTTTTGCAGGTAGCAATCCATGTATTTCAGGAATGCCAAAGGTTGTCCAGCAGCAGAGCTGCCACCTCACCTGTGCCAAACTCCTGCCCTCATCCCCACCTGCCCCTTGCCATTGCTTCAGATCTGCATCTCCCAGAAAGAAAAGCAAGGCTATGGCATATCCCCACATTTTTGCTTTTCCCAGCTTTGTTTGCCATCTTCCCTGCTGATTTCCCTCTCCTTTCTAATGCTTTCTGCTTCTTCAGCTTGAGTTTGCTTGACACACTACCAGCAAGGACAGCTGTAATGATCATGTTTACAGTAATGTTTACTCACTGCCTTGGAGAATATTGCTTTGGTAAAACATTTCCTACCTCAGGTAAAAAAATCAGGAACAGTTCAATTTTTTACTTGATTTTTTTTTTTAATACCAGCTGATAGCAACTGAACTTTTGGGTTTTTCAATGTAAATCGTGTGAACTTTTTAAATAAAAAAATGCCCCCACCTCTGTGTGTGTGTGAGTATGTGAAGGTGCATGAGAGATTAATCAGGTGTGATAGAGCATGAAGGGAAAATGTGTTTTTGAATTGAGCACCAGCTACTTTACTGCTCTGTAATAACTAGGAAAATATCTATTTTCCTTCATATTGTTGGTCCTGGATCAGTCAGTCCACATGGAATTGTGTGGAAATGGTGTTTCTGCCTGAGCCCCAAATTACTGGGTCTTGGAAGCTTTGCTACAGAGATTATTGATTTACTTTAAACAACAAATTTAGTCCCCTCCCAAACACTGCAATCTGAAAAGCAAGGAGGTGCATTTTAAACACAGGATTTCTAATTCCACTGCCTGCAATCGATCCTTCCTGCACTGTTTGAAACTGGGGAGGGCAGCACTGACACAATTCTGGTGACAAACCCAGTGTCACCTGTGTGGCACGTGCCCCCCAAACTGAAAATGCATTTTGCACAGTGAAATGAATGTCTGCGTGTGAAATTGTCTTTGCTAGAAAGAGCCAGCAGCAAACACAGCACTGAAGGAATGGGAGGAGCTGCTGCAACACAGAGCTGGGCTGGAACTATGAATATGCAATTTAAAAATCTGGATTTTTCCGTGTTACAGAATTAGAGCGAAAAGGAGCCAAGAAATATCTTTGACAGAAACAATGCATCAACTGGAGTGGAAATAGGAATGCATTACCATGCCATGCATATGCAATTTGTTTGCCTTACAACTTTTGAATGTTTAACAGGCTCTAGCTGTAGAAATTAATATTTATTTAAACCATCTGCTGATAACATTTTCTCTCTATTTTTAGAAACATAGAAGGAGCTATAACAATAAATATCTAGAAGCTTATTGCATAATCACACTTTCAAAGAAACATACCCACAAACACTGGGTGAATTAACAGTTCCTGGAATTGGCTGAGGTTGCTCCTTTTTTTTTCCTTTTTTTTCTTTTTTTTTTTTTAACATGCAGAGGGGGCTGCCCCACAGCCCCACAGTCTTCCTCTGTCCATCAAATCCAAGGGATGTTACCCTTGTGTATCACCACCAAAGCATTTGTTTCCAGAATCCTTGCTGGTAACCAGTTGAAAATCGAGGAAGGAGGAGCAGGTGGAGGGAGG